>NC_135542.1:100480032-100852532 GCF_045843805.1 Urocitellus parryii
AAATGGGTTTAAAAAAATCTAAATCCAAAGAATTAAATTCCTGAGGATAGCATAATTGCTATTGGTCTACTTCTGGTCTTTAAAAGCTGTGAAATTCATTGCATAGTGCACATATTTATTAAAATGCAAAGAATAGTTAGCATAATTCAGGTTAAGTAACTATGCCATATTAAGTAATGGTATGTGTCCAAGGTCACATTTTATTTGCACAGTTTATCACCTAATTGGAAACACCCAGAGATTTTTCTAAATATTTTGATTTGCAAACTCTACCTGGAGATTGTGATTTAATTTAATAGTTCACAATCTTCATATTTACATTTTCAAGAAGAATTCTACACAGGACTTCTGGCCTAGCCAGACTACACGAACCCATTTTCTCTACTTTTCCACATGTATCTATAAAATTTGGAAATAGGCTAAGAGAAAACTGAAGAAAAATCTGGAAAGGTAATAACTGGTCCAAAAGCCTATTTCTGAGGATTACTACAAAGGTGTCTTACCCTACAACCAGCAGAGGATGGCTTCTCAGGCTTAGCATGTTCTGACCTCCAGCCTAGCATCAGAGGATTCTTGACCTGGATTGAAGGGAAGTCCTTCTGACAGCATTTAAGGAGCCTTAAACCATGTGAACACAGTAGGAGCCTGGCCAAAAGCAGACAGAGGGCACTCTCCTGCACCTGACATTCTCCTTTTTGACAGAGATCTGAAATGGCTAAGCCAAGACAGCAAAAGAAAACCAGCTGCAGAAAGTGGCCTGATGTGTAAGAAATATCTTCATACTCATGAGCCTCAGATTTCCCTCCTGGCCTTAGAAACACCAGGGTAAGCATACAGAATAGGAAAAGGGGCACAATCACTGCAAGCAGGTTGGGTAGCAGAAGCAACAAAATGATGGAAACATCCAAGTAGCCTGGGAATCCTTTTTTGTCTCACTGGCTTAGTCCCCCACTTAGTGGGAAATACCTAGAGGATATTTTGTTGTGGTAATGCCACTTCTTTCATCAAGAATCACCTTATCCTGGGAAACCTCTTCAGCCCCAGTATGTGCCCCATCTTACCCATCGTAGCAGAAACCAAGGGGATTGCCACTTGAATGAGAAATGACAATCACTTAATGCAATCACTAGGACAAGAAGGATGTTGGGATTACATGACAAGGAACTGAAGGCAACTGTCTTTAATTGAAACCAATAAAGCAAAAATATGAAAAAAAAGAAATAGATTTTATTATAAATGAAATGAAAATTATGGAACTAAAAACAGAATAATAAATAAAATAAATAAAATTTAAAAAATAGGCCAGGCATGGTGGTACATGCCTGTAATCCCAACACTGTAGGAGTCCAAGACAGGAAAATCATGAGTTCAAAGCCAACCTCAGCAAAAGCAATGTGCTAAACAACTCAGAGTGAGACTCTGTCTCTAAATAAAATACAAAAAAAAAAAAAATAGGGCTGGGGATGTGGCTCAGTGGTTGAGTGCCCCCGAGTTCAATCCCTGTTACCCTCCTAAAATAAATAAATAAATAAATAAATAAATAAAAATAAGCCTTTGATTGGATTCAATAATAGAGAAGACACAAGATAGACTAAATTTAAGGTTAGAAATTATAGATTATAGCTCAGTTAAAAAAAACAGAAAAATATAGATTGAAAAAATGAAAAGGTCTCTAGATCCTGAGATAATAACAAGGGTAAACATTTATATCATGTGGTTTATTGAAAGAAAGTCAGATAGTATGTATCAGAAAATATATTCAAAAAGAATGGCTGAACTGGGGATGGTGACACATAACTTTTATCCCAGTAACTTGGGAAGCTCAGGCAGGAGGATTGCAAGTTTTGGTTTTTCTTTTTTTCTTTTTTTTTGTACTTGGGGTTGAACCCATGGACACTTAAGTACTGAGCCACATGACCAGCCATTTTTAAAATATTTTATTACAGACCAATTTGATTACTAGCAGATTTGCCACCTGATCACATGGAGGCCAGAAGGAGGTACACAGTATTTTTCAAGAGCTTGGAAAAGAACAATCACCCACAGATTATATAACTGTCTAAACCCTTCTGACAGAATTCAAGAGAAATTGAAGCATTCTCAAAATTCTCAGATAAAGGAAAATTGTCACAAATTTACCTTTACTTAAAGATGGATTAAGTAAATTATTCAAATATAAATGGAAATAATAAAAGCATTTGCTTTAGAGCATCTGGAAATAAGTGAAATAGTTCAAAATATCCTATGCAATACTATGAAAGGACTGGTATTGTGATGCCTCCTTCTTCATTCTTCTTGCTAAAGATTGCTTTGGCTATTCTGTATCTCTTATTTTTCCAAATGAATTTCATGATTGCTTTTTTTTCTATTTCTATAAGGAATGATGTTGAGATTTTAATTGGAATTGCATTGAATCTGTATACAGCTTTGGGTATTACGTCCATTTTGACAATATTAATTCTGCCTTTAAAAGATGTGAGATCTTTCAATCTTCTAAGGTCTTTTACTATTTCTTTCTTTAAGTGTTCTCTGGTTTCCATTGTAGAGGTCTTTCACCTCTTTTGTTAAATTGATTCCCAAGTATTTTATTTTTTGAGGCTATTGTAAATGGGGTAGTTTTCTCTTTCAGAGAGTTCATCACTGATGTATAGAAATGCATTTGATTTTACGGGTCTGGATTTTATATCCTGCTACTTTGCCAAATTCATTTATTAATTCTAGAAGTTTTCTGGTGGAGTTTTTTGGCTACTCTAAATATAGAATCATGTTCAAGGCAAATAATGATAGTTTAAGTTCTTCTTTTCCTATTTGTATCCACTTAACTTCTTTAATCTAATTGCTCTGGCTAGAATTTCAAGGATTATGTTAAATAGAAGTGGTGAAAGAGGGCACACCTGTTTTATTCCCATTTTTAGAGGGAATGCTTCCAATTTTTCTCCATTTAGGATGATGCTGGCCTTGGGTTTAGCCTAGATAGCTTTTATAGTGTTGATGTATGTTCCTACTCTCCCTAGTTTTTCTAGTGCTTTGAAAATGAAATGGAGTTGTATTTTGTCAAATGCTTTTTCTGCATCAATTGATATAATCATATGATTCTTATCTTTAAGTCTATTGATGTGATGAATTATGTTTATTGATTTCCGTATGTTGAACCTACTTTTCATCCTGGAAGAATGAACCCCACTTGATCATTGTGCACTATTTTTAAATATGTTTTTGTATGCAATTTGCCAGTATGTTATTGAGAATTTTTGCATCTATGTTTATGAGGAATATTGGTTTGAAATTTTCTTTCCTTGATGTGTCTGCCTGCTTTTGATATCAGGATGATACTAACCTCATAGAATGAGTTTGGAAGGTCTTCTCTTTTTCTATTTCATGGAATAATTTGAGGAGTATTGGTATTAATTCTTCTTTGTAGTCTTATAGAAATTGGTTGTGAATCTGTCTGGTCCAGGGCTTTCTTGGTTGGTTTTTGATTGTGTCTTCTATTTCCTTGCTTGAAGTTGATCTTCAAGTTTGGGCTGATCATATGCCTGACTCAGTTTGGGCTGATCATATGCCTCTAGAAATTTGTCAGTGTCTTTAAGGTTTTCTATTTTTACTGGGGTATAAATTTTCAACATAGTTTTTAGTTGTCTTCTGTATTTCAATAGTGTCAGTCTTGATATTTCCTTTTTTTATATTAATTTGAGTTTTCTTTTCTCCTTCTTTTTGTTAGCATTGTTAAAGATTTGTCAATTTAATTTATTTTTTCATAAACACCACCACAAAGATATAGTAACAAAACAGCATGATATTGGCACCAAAAGAGACTCATAGAACAATGTTACAGAATAGAAAACATAAGACAAACTTACATAAATACAGTCACCTCATACTAGACAAAGGTGCCAAACACATACATTGGAGAAAAGATAGCTTCTTCAACAAATGATGCTGGGAAAACTGGAAATCCATATGCAGCAAAATGAAAATAAACCCTTATCTCTCACTATGCACAAAACTCAACTCAAAGACCAGGAATTAGACCAGAAACCCTGTGCCTAATAGAAGAAAAAGTAGGTCCAAACTTTATTATGTTGGATTAGGCCCCAACTTCCTTAACAAGACTCCTAAAATTCAAAAAATAAAATCAAGAATCAATAAATGGTATGGATTCAAACTAAAAAGTTTCTTCTCAGCAAAAGAAACAATCAATGAGGTGAAGAGACAGCCTACATTTTGGAAGCAAATTTTTGTCACACACATGTCAGATAGAGCACTAATCACCAGGGTTTATAAAGAAAAAAAACACCCCCCCCAAAAAAATCAAAAACAAACAAACAACCCAATCAATCAATCAGTAAGAAACTTAACAGACACTTTCTCTAATAAAGATATACAATTGATCAATGAAAATATGTAAAAATGTTCAACATCTCTAGTAATTAGAGAAGTTTAAATCAAAACTACTCTAATATTTCATCTCACTTCAGTCAGAATGGCAGTTATCAAGAATACATAACAATAAATGTTGGTAAGGATGTAGGGGGAAAGGCACACTCATACATTGCTGGTGGATTGCAAATTGGTGCAACCAATCTGAAAAGCAGTATGGAGATTCCTTAGAAAACTTGGAATCCAACCACCATTTGACCCAGCTCTCCTACTCCTTGTTTTATTACCAAAGGACTTAAAAAATTGCATACTATACTGACGCAACCACTTCAATATTATAGCTGAACAATTCACAATAGCTAAATGGTGGAACCAACCTAGAAGCCTTTCGATAGATGAAAGGATAAAGAAACTGGTATATAAACACAATAAAATATTACTATATATAATGGAATATTACTCAGCATTAAAAGAGAATAAAACTTTGGTATTTGCAGGTAAATGGATGGAGTTGGAGAACATCATGCTAAGTGAAGTAAGCCAATCCCAAAAAACCAAACGCCAAATGTTTTCTCTGATATAAGGAGGCTGATCTATAATGAGGAGGAGGGGGTGAGGAGCATGGAAGAATTTGGTTGGGCCAAGGTGAGGAAGAGAAGGGGAGAGGGCATAAGGGTTGGAAAGATGATGGAATGAGATGAACATCGTTATGCTATGTACATGTTTGACTGTATATGTGGTGCACCTCTACATGGTATACAACCAGAGAAATGAAAAATTGTGTTCCATTTGTGTACAATGAATCAAAAAGCTTTCTGTCATGTATAACTGATTAGAACTAATAAAAGTAATTTAAAAATACTACAAAATAATATCAGAATCTGATAGATACACACATATGTCCAAAATTATAAATGAATAAAAATACAATTTTAAAAATTGCAGAATAACTATGGTAAGAAAAAAAGAAGATAAACTGAAGGAAAGAAATACAAGTAGGAAATAAAATTATCTGCATTGCTAACATGACACTAATCACTTTAGACTGCATTCTAATTGTGTGAAACAAATGGGTAGAAGGATAATAAAATACAATGCAACCATTTGAGCTGCATTCATGAGACTCATTTTAAATTTAGTTAAATAGGTAGAAAGTAAATGAACAGGAGAACATATTACACAAACATTTTTAAAAGTAGAATTAATAACAAAACAAATTAGAAATGAAAATATACATTACATAATTAGGAAAATATTAATAGTCTATTAAGACAACATTCTAAAATGCACATGCCACATATCAACTAAAATAGTCTCAGAATACATAAAGAAAAAAATTTGGAGTTGAAAGAACAAATAGACAAATCCAGAATTAGAGCTGGGTATATCAACACTCTCATCTCAGAAACTGATAGATGTATTAAAACATCAGTAATAGTATAAAATCTGAACGACACAATCCAATTGACATTTATATAGAAAACTAAACAATTATATCAGAATACCATATTTTCAAGCACATAAATTAGACCATATTCTTTTTATCAAGTTTGCCTTAAATCAAATATAAACAAATTTAAAAGAAATGAAATCATACAAATGTATCTTCAATCATAATGAGCTTAAGCTATATCTCACAGACATATATCCAAGCACAAGAAAGTTAAAAAATAAAACATACTGTATATAATCAGTGTACCCTAGAGGAAGATACAAAGGAAATAAAAGAAATATCAAGAACTGAATTAAAATACAAACAAAACACATAGAAAAATTTGAGATATATATCAAATTTATATCAAACAAGAAGGAATTTTATAGCACTAAATGTTTACATTATAAACAAGGCAAGGTCTTGAATAAGTATCCTAACTTTCTTTTTTAAGATATAAGAGAAGATTAAAATAAATACAATGCAAACAACAAATGAAATAATAAAAATCAAAACAAAATAGAAATATAATTAAACAATATAGCAAAATATAATGCCAGTATTACAAAAGCCACAAAAATATAGTAATAACAAAAGGAAAATAGAACATACCAATATCTCTCACAAAATTAGACACAAAACTTCTCAAAGTACAGATAATCTCTGATTTATGATGGCTTTAAGATATTTGACCTTCAGATGATGTGAAAGCAATGCATATTCAGTAAAAGCCAAACTTGGAATTTTGATTTTGGATCTTTTCCTGGGTTGGCAAAATAGGGATTAACTGAGTGGTAACTGAAGTGGTAGGGTGTAGGAGGAGGTGGGAATTGGGATGTGGCTTTGGTATACATTTGTATCTGGATGGTGGAGTTTCTTGCTCTGTTCTTTAATCACCCTGATGTGAGCTGCTTCCCTCTGCCACACTCTCCTGCCATGATGTTCAACCTCACCTGAGGAATGGAGCTGGCCTTCTATGGACTAAGACCTCTGAAACCATGAGACCTCAAATAAACTCTTCCTCCTCTATGATTGTGCTGGCGAGTCCTTTAGTCACAACAGGGAAAAAGCTGACTAAAACAGTTATGGAACGGTTAGTGTTTGGTATATGGTTACTTTAAGTTTAGATTAGGTTTAATCATAGCATCATATTAGGAATTATCTGAATTAGAATTGGAAAAGTGTTATGGAGTAAGTTTAGAGAGTTTAGCGTTAGGATTCATATTAGTGGGAAGGGTAAGTGTTAAGGTCACTATTTTGATTAGAGTTGGAATTAGCATGTATTACTTTACATACTACTAATTGTATAAATTATCCTAAGCATTGCTTGATACTTTAATATGATGTTTAGAGATATATGTAGAAGATACTATGTGCGACTGCAGTGTAGTGATGCTGTCTCTAGAGCCATGGTATATCTGTTTAGTTGTGTGTACTGGATGTACAATTTTACTTTGTGTATCTATGTGAAATAGCATGTTTTGTACCATTATGTGCATATGAGACTCTACAAAATGAAATATATTGGGTTAAGGATATGGTTAAGAACATGTTGTGTTTAGGATTAGGACTGTACTATGCTTAATCTTAGGGTTAGGTTTAGAGGCTTTAGGGGCTAACTTTGTTAACAGTAACATTTTTCTAGTTGTTTGTTGTGATATTTTCAATTCAATAGGACATGGGGAATATATGATAAAAGAATGTATGTAGCAGAGAATATGTGCTATCAGAAAGAGGAAGCCTACAAAATGTGTTCATTTTACTGAAGAAATATCAAGAAAGCCAAAAAAAGGTAAAAAAAAAAAAAGTGGGGGGGCGGCATAAAGGAGAGAGATAGCAGATAATACATGGTTTTGTAAACTGGAGTTTTTCCAAAGGATTGGAGTTTGATTTTATTCTAAATATCATGGGAATTTATGAAAAAATTGACCAAGTGAGTAAATACTGTATGATTAAAATTTTGAAAGAATCTCTGGTTTTTATATAGAGAATACATTCTATTTTTTTTTTCTTTTGGCTGGGAGTAATTTTTATGCCAAATAGAACACTGTATTTATTTAGTCTCTGGGGCTTTCAGTTAAAAATGAATCCTCATTTTAATGCTTTCAGTACCATCACTAGCAAACATTATAGAAAACAGTATTGATCTTGTGAAGAAAATGGTAGCATTTACATTTGCTCGGATCAGATCTGTCAAATTCATTTCACACATTAACAAGCTTACTAATTGGGTTGATTCACAAATTCCTGGGAGTAAGGGGAAAGTGGTTATCCTCTGAATAGTACCTGTCAGTATATATTCAAAGGGAATACAGAGAGAATAATAAGGAGTCAAATATGCCTAATTACTAATGGCTGATAAGGTAAAAGCCTGGTAGTCCTGAAACAACACCTACCTCTGGTGATTTAAATTGAAGATGACATATCTAAATTTTAATTACAATCAAAGTTAAGACGAAAAGACAGCAAGTAAAGCTGGATCATACCTTAGGCGATTAAAGACTGCCTCCCAATTTATTAAATTTAGCTAATAAATTAGACAAAGCATTTTTGTTGTCTTGTCTTCCCCATTATTCACAGTTCATGTTAAAATTTTTCCATTAACTCCTGTAACACATTAGCCATGTCAAGAAAGCAAGAGAGGTTTAAGAACCAGGTTCAGTGATTGTCCAAAAAATGACAGGGAGCTTGGTTTGTGTACATTGAGTATTATCAATGCTATTATCGGTATATGAATTTTGCTACATTTAACTGACTTAAAAAATTAATATATGTACCTATGCAAACTTGTCTGGGTTCATTTCAATATCAGTGTTACTGATATATAAGTTCAATTTAGGGGGGTTTAAACACTGAAAATGTGGTTAAGCATGTTTTCTATATTTCATTTTCACATATTTTTAACCATTACTATGGAAATAATAAAATAAAAAATTAAACCAGACATTTAATTTTTTTGAAGAGTGAAATAATTATCATGCAAAGATTTACTTGGGAAGTTTCAACTCATTTAAAATATTTTTATTCTCATATATAAATTTTCCTGAAAATATATTCTGTAAACTGTGATTAAAATTTTCTGTGAAAGCATGACATATCCTTTTTATTTTAGAAAGAATGTACACTCAAGAATACAACATTAATATTTTTATCATTGACTTATTTGCAATTATGATTATAGCAATTGCTTCCTATATTATATGTATGTAGTTTGAAAGAACCAAATGAGATACAAGAGTTTGAAAGTAAAGCTTCTCCATAAATTGAATTTTGTGTTTAATCCCAGAAGAAGAGAAAGAAGAAAAAAACAAAAAGATTATGTTGTCTGCTTTTGTATTGCAATTATCAAGAAGTACAAGAAGTACCTGACATTCACATTGAATCAGGTGTTAAATATTTATAAATGTGCTCTAATTTGCATAGAGACTTTTCCCCCAAAGAACTCGACCACATTTATTCTTCAAAATTCAGTTCAATAGAAATTTACTGGATATATTAGCATTGTTCCAGTTGCCGCATAAAATACAATAATGCTGAAGAATAGCATTTTGCCCTCATGGAGCTTACAATAAATTGTGGAAAAATTATATATACACATGGTATACTTACCTATCCAAGGTAATATCTGATTAAATATCTCATTAGGTGATATAATATGCAGGGACTGATAGGAAAATGTTGGAGAAGGGAGATAATTTAAGTTGAAGTTAGAAACAAGTGCAAGAAAGTTGTGATGGATAGGACTTTAGTGATTTCTACTACTTGGAGATATCATCTCAAAGATGACTAGCTTCAAATCCTGGTTTTATCATTTACAAGGTGCTGACATTAATCTTTCTGCAACTCAATTTTGTCATTAAAAAAAGCTTGAGTCTAATTTCCTACACAGTAGAATTATGAAAAAGAAGAAGAAGAAAAAAAAGTACATGGGTAAAGGACCTAATATTTTTGTAGCAAATAATAGATATTCCAAGAGCAATTATTGCCCTGGAAAGAAGCTCAAATAAAAATTCATCTTATATGACTGTCTATTATTTTCTAAAAGATTCTTGCTAATGTTAATTTTTTCTTATTCACTCATTTGCACATCTGAAAACTAAAAGGAGACTCAAAAGTACTAGAACTGAAAAGGCAACATAAAGTGAGGCAAGTGCTGAAGAAATTGACTATAATGAATTTTCTTTAAAGACGCCAGCATATCAGTTAAAGGACTACAACAACTTTGCTGTTCAATGAAAGTAGTGGGAAACTGGGAAGTTTTGACCTGTAGTATTGTTGTTGCCTCAATGAAAAAATGGGACACTCAAAGGAAAATTTTATAAGAACTAAGACAGTGTTTATCAGAAAAGCTTGTGATAATGTTGTGAGATTTTATCTGCAGGATTGTATTTAAGGATTAGGAACCCAGTTGCCGGGACAGAATATCCAATAAAAAAAAAAAATAGAGGCTCAATTTTATAGAAATTGACATTTTGGGCATAATATGAAGGAAATGGTCTAGCCCTGAGAATAAGTCAATGCAGGTGCTTAAACCAGCCTTCAAGGAGAAACTACACATCTAGGGAAATGTATAAAGCTCAGATAGAATAGAGCCAAATTCAGACTTGTACTCAGCATGATTTAATGTTCAGATATTGATGTTGTGGTCCCAAGACTCAAAGGGGACATTATTACTAAATTGCAGCAGATCATGGGCTCACAATGGAACAAATGCCACATACTGATGTCTAAGGCACTGCTACCTGAGCCCTGTCAGATCAGGCCCTAGGGCCTGGGGTGGAGCTGAGTTGCTTATTGTGAGATAAGGCCGGAAGTACCAACAGCACTAATGCCCAGAAACTGCTTACTGGGAAGAGGCATGTCAACACAAATGATTATGGAAGACAAGTTGACAGATTTAATTTCACAATAAATGTCAGATTCTATAGTGATTCTATAGAATTCTGTTTTTAAAATAGAGTAATTTTATTATAAAAAAACAAAATTCTAGCTTTGTAATAGAACTGGGGACCATAGTTTGTTAGAGAAATTTATGGGAATGTATTTCTAGCTTTCTGCTGTGTAAAAATATGCTTGCCTATATCAAAACAAACAAAATTTTCATGCTGAAAAAATGATTTTGTTTTTCATTTGCGGCAGAGATAGATCACTCTAATAGCTAGCAATTCCCTTTTCTCATTCTAATCTCTAAAAGTAAATGTGTATGTACTGTGAACAATGGTTTTGGGGAAGTGTTGATTTTAAAATCCTATAGTATTCCCAAAGTTAGCAAGTCAAACTCATTTTGGGAATCATACTATAAATTTATATTATTAAGGGCCAAAAAGCATAAGAAAACCATTTAAAATCAAAGAATGTGAATAAAGAAGCATGAAGGAAATGGACATTGATAATGCTTGATAATGTTCTTGCAAAGTCATAGTGTTTGGAAGTGATATTTAAATTCTAAGAATGTTACTCGGGAGTTGATATAACATAGACCACAGGCATACATGATGACAATTACCTAACATATTTACATCCAGACTGCAAAGATTTATTTGGGTATGAAAAGAAATCTAAAAATTGGCATGTTTTGTTGGATATCTTAATCTTCGTTCAAACACTACAAAATGTACCAGATAACTAGGAAGGCTTATTTAGCTAGATGAGAAGCTTTTTTTTTCTTGGCATCTCTCTTTTTTGGGGGGGTGCATTGCAATTGTATAGGTGATAAACCTAAGAATAGATAAATAAAATAAAATAAAATAAAACAAAGCCAGAAAATGTTCATTGTTTGAAGTGGTTTCAATAAGACAGCTCTAATTGTTAAATTGTGCCTCCGAATTTTAAATAGCAATGTTTATCTGATCCAACAATGTGTATATGATTATTTTAATACTCTTTATTTTAGGCTTTGCAAAACAGTAGTTGTCAATCCCATCTTTTTGGATTTGTAGACACAAATATCAAATTGGATAAGTGTCCTCCTGGTTTTTTCCTTAAAATTATTAGATATTACCCTAGATTAAAAATTTGGTTAATAAAATGATAATTTAGCCATAGCCAGGCATGGTGTTGCACCTCTGTAATCCCAGCAGCTCAGGAGGCTGAAGAAGGAGAATCATGAGTTCAAAGCCAGCCTCAGCAAAAACGAGATGCTAAGCAACCCAGTGAGTACCTGTCTGTAAAGAAAATAAAAAATAGGGCTAGGGATTTGGCTCAGTGATTGAGTGTCCCCCAGTTCATCCCTGGTAACCACCCCCACAAAAAAAAGAAAGAAAATGATAACAATGTCACAATAACAAATGTGGCATATCCCTCTGTATGCTTTAGTTCTATAATTATTTTGAAAAATGGTCAATTGAAACAGATACCATAAAATTTATCTTGTTTATTTTTATGAAATAAAATATTTCATGCTCATTGTAAAAGATAAAAAATCTGAAATATAGAATATTTAAAAAGAAGAAAGGAAGTAGGCAGAAAGGTAGAAGGAATGGGAACAATGGAAGAGAGACATGATGGATAAAAAAGAAAAGGAAAGGACAAAACAGCAGGGGAAGATGGAGAGAGAAGCATCCCTTCAATCTGAACACAAAATTAAAACTGTTAAGAGTTGGATATAAACTAGACTCCAGTTGTATGGTGTGAAGTGGTTTTGATCTTAAATATACCCATATGTTTATCCAGTTAATTCAGCAGTATTTGTAAAAGATCTTTTCATGTCTGCATTGAATTGCTTTGAGGTTTATGTCAAAAGTTAATTGACTTGCTATGTGTCATATTTTTGAACCCTTTATTGTGTTCTATTGATTTATTTTTCTACTGAAACCAAGAACACAGAATCTTTATTAATGTAGCATGCAAGTAAAATGTAAAATTAGGTACCCTAAAGCCTTTTATTTTGTACTCCTGCAAGATTGTTTTAGCTACTCTTTCTGTATTTCTACACAGGCTTTAGAATCAACCCTTATAACTGTGTGTATATATAAATAAGGCTCGTGCTTAGTATTTTGATGACTATATAAATCAATATTAAGTCAGCAAATTTTTCAAACACTGTTGTTTCTTTGTCTTCATGAAAATGTGATTTTTCTTCATTTTTTTAATCTTATTTTACTTCCCTCAGAAATATTTTTTACTTTCCAGTGAAGATTTCTTGCATGACTTCTATCCTATTGTAATAGTAATTTTATTTTTGTTTTCCAGTTGTTCATTGCTAATATATATAAATGTCTTTTAATATTTGTGTTGAATTTGATGTAGCCAATTTGTACATGTACTTGTCAGTGGTGTTTTCTCTTAAATTCTTTGCAGTTTCACCATAAATAATAATGAATTAATATGTGCTTTTACATTTAAACTGTGTATTTTGTACAGGGTATATGGTAAAGTCTTTTTGTTTGTTTGTTTTTTTAATCATCTCTGCCCTTTAATTGGAATGTTCAGCTCTTATGATTATTTAATCATATTTGATATTTAGTTTCTATTTAAGTTTTCTGCTTTATCTCTTTCCTTTCCTGTGTTCTTGTAACTTTGTTTATAAGTATTGCATTGCATTTCCTTTGCCTGCTCATCTTTTCTTTATTTTTGCTCATTGTTTTGGTGCTACCTTAAGCATTCCTACATTATTGCAGTCTATTTTAAATCAATATCACTTCATGTGTAATAAACATTAATTTTGACAGCATGTTCAATTTACCACCCTTTATTTTTTTCTTGCTGTTCTCATCAAATATTTCACTACTATATTTGTTATAAACATGATTATTATTTTTGCTTTAGGTAGTTGTGCTAACAAAAGTAATTGTATTTTCCAATCAGTCCCAAACCTAATTAAATAACTACATCAGTATAAAACTTGACTAATCAGTTCAGGGATTGTCAATCTTTATCTCACAACAGGCAGGATTTTGCCAGCATGTCTTTTGCTCGCCACCCCTCCCACCCCTCATCCTTTCTCACCCTGATGGACATATTAGATATTTCTGACCCTATCACATAGGAGATCCGAAAGAACAGTTATCCACAAGGACCCTTAACTTTTGAAACTCTGTTGTGGTTTGGATCTGAGGTGTCCCCCCAGCTCAGATGTGAGACTATGCAAGAAGGTTCAGAGGAGAAATAAATGATTGGATTGTTAGAGTTTTAACCCAATCAGTGAATTAATTCTTGGTGGAATTAACAGAGTGATGACTAGAGGCAAGTGAGGTGTGGCTGGAAGAAGTGGTTAATTGGGGGCGTGGCTATGGGGTATATATCAAGTATTTTGTATTCTGGAGCTGGAATCTTTCTCTGCTTCTGGATCACCATGGTGTGAACTGCTTCCCTCTGCCTCACTCTCGGGGCCATGGTGTTCAGCCTCACCCAGATGAAAAGATCCTCAAGAATGAAGCTGGCCTTCTCTGGACTAAGAACTCTGAAATGGTGAACCCTCCAATAAACTTTTACTCCCATACAGTTGTGCTGGTCAGATCCTTTGGTGACAGCAGTGAAAAAGCTGACTAAAACAAAGTCTTATTCTCATATTAAAGAGACTTGCATATCTTATGCCATTTCTTCAAGAATAAATCTTTCTTTCCCTTCTTCCTTAGTCTGCTTCTTTTCCTCCCTTCCTCTCCTTTATCTTTCTTTCCTAACTTATTTCTTTTTACTTCCTCTCATTTTTTTTACCTTCCATCCATTTTTTCCCTTCAATTCCCCTTCTTTTCTTCCTTAAGAACAATAATTCTTAGCCAGGCATATCTTGCTAAGCTCATCTAATAAGAAAGGAGTCTTCTAGAAAATGTGTTAATCTATTTACTCAAAGGATAGTAGAGAATATGTCACCTGACTTCCACTAGCTCCTCCTAGACACAGGTTTCAGCTAAAGTGAGTACACGTATTGCAGGCTGTTTGAACTCATTTTCCATCAGTCATTGGTCTTTCTCAAAAATTATGAGGAAATCATGTCTTTTGCAATTACCCTTACATTTACTTGCCTGTATTTTCTATAGATCTAAGTGAACTGACCATTTAAAAAGCAGTTTTCATTAACAGGACCACTACTTCTGCTATTCTGAAAATTCTTGTACTTGCTTTTGTTTTTAAAGGATTATTTTGCTGGATATAAATTTCTGGATCAATTTTGCTTTTTTTTCCCCCTAGCAGCACCTTATAAATTCCTACCTAATATCTTCTGCATTGTATCTGTTTTGGTATAAAGGTAGGTCTCTTTAATATATTTTTGTTTCTCTGTATGTAACACGCTATGTATATTATATTGTTTTCCCTGCAGTCACTTTAGAGATTTTCTCTTTCTTTATTGGTGATCAGGAATTTTTCTTTTATGTACTAAAGCATGGATCCTCTCTGTCTTTTTCAGCTGGCCACCTCTTATTCTCCATCTCCCTTTGTCTTATAATTTTAATTTTAATTTTTCTGCTTGAGGATTATTAATATTCTTCAATGTGAAGGTGAAAAATTTCATCACATTTGATGATTAATCCTTCATGCTTTCACCCCATCTGTTTCTGAATAGTAGATATTTTAGATATTAACTCAGGAGTAACTGAGGCTATGCATATTTTCCCTCCAAATATTTATCTCTCTCCTCTTTATGTCATTTCTATTGGCCTAACATACAGCTCACCAATTTTCTTTTCTGTAATGGAAATTTCCAGTTATTAAGCTTATTCACAGTTTTTAAGTTTCAGAATTTAAAATTTTAATTTATAGCTTCCAAATATTATTTTTATTTTTAGGATTTACCTTTATGTCCCTAAATACCTGATCATTTCACATATTAAACTCATCTTTTCCTAAAAACTATAATGTATATAAATTCTCACTTTAAAATTATTTTATGCTAATACTAAAAACTTTCAGTCATTGATCTCCCACTTTCATGGTTTTCTGTAACAAATGGCTCAAAATTACCTTTGTATCTTCTAAATTTTTAATTATTTTAAATATTAGAGAATGCTGAGGATAAATATAAAAATGTTTTCTTTGTTTAGTTGACATCCATTTCATGCATTTGAGTTGCCCAGGAATTGTTAAGGTAGAACCCCCCCCGCCCAAGAATTGTTACCCTGAGGCTGGGTAAACTTGATTTGATTGATTTACCTGTGATTAACCTAACTTCCAAATGATCAGTCTGATACCTTTGTGACTAGTCCCTATTCAAGCCTTAAATAAAATATATTGCATATGTTTACATTAATTGTTCTGTTTTCTCTCTAATTAACAGATCTTCCACTAATGCCTTTCTGCAAAAACTTGAGGCAAGAGAGACACTGGGTTAAACTGTTCTTGGTGGGCTTTTCCACACTCTAAACCACCATTTTACTAGAAGTCAGAGTGATTTCTGCTCACTGATCTCCTGCTAAAGCAGACCTCCAGTAATCAGAGGAGAAATTTGCTCCTTGTTGGAGCCATTGCCAAGGATCTCACATCAAAACTTAAGAGCAATATCTGTGAAATACTGTTCATAAGGCTTCCCTTTCAACCAGTGGTTTTGGCTAATCCTATTTATGAATTTTATTTTTGGTTCTTTTTATATCATCACTATAGGACCTCAGGTCCTTTATATTGTCATGTATATTATCACAAAGAAGAAGTCTGCCATAATAGTTTTATTGTTGCATACATTAAGACAAATCCAGCTTCCAACAGCTACATGAACAAGCTTGAAAATGAATCCTCCCTCAAGTCCAACCTTGGAAGGGCATTTTCTCTGGCACCTGAAATGTGGCCTGTTAGCTATTCTGAGACTCTTACCTAAGCTGTGCCCAAACTCTTAACCCACAGAGACTGCAACATAATAAATGTTGTTGTTTCAGGCTGCTGAGTCTGGGGATGATTTTCTTTGCAGCAATAGATGACTAAAATACACACTGTATTAGTTGTAACTAATAAAACTGCCACTTGAACTAGTTTTCACAAATAGTTGTATTTTTTGGTTCACAGATTTCAAGAAAGAGTTGAAAACCAAAATATTGTAAGGGTTTGTGAGCAGCTGAAACCAAGACAACTGCAAGCCTCTTGAATGTTCTACTAATCTTTGGGTGGGAAAAAAAACTGCTCCTATTTTTATTGTGCAAATCTCAATATTTCACACAATTATTCCTGCTCTGCCCCAGGGACATTTATAATCAATCTCATAAAGTCTCCACTAAGATGTTTCTGCTTTATTCTAATAGGAATGTAATAATTTAGCGAATTAATAGAGAATATTGACAGCTTAAAAATATATTACTATACATGAAAATAAAATGTCAGTTTGTATATTAAGTATTCTCTTGGGAATCTGCAGAAATATAGTTTTTTTCAAAGGTCTTTCACAATTGTAATAATTAATAATTATTATTTTTAGCTTTAATATATCCCTTTGTGTTATTATTGTATAGATACACAAATGTACAGATATATATGAGCTTTTTACTGACACAAAGTAGAATCTTTCTTTTTCAGTATTTCTACAATAGGATAATGAATATTTAATGAAAAAAGAAAGATATTTGATTTTGTTTGTCTTCAGGGTGTATTTGCCCATAAAGCTCCCTTTGAGAAATGCTGCTCAACTTAATATTTGCAAAATTTGTTATTTTCTTCTCTGTTTCTAAGTTACAAAAGACTTAGAATTTAACAATATGAGTTGAATTTTTATAAAGTTTTCGTGTCATTGATTAAAGGAGTCATAATTATTTTTAAAATTGGGAATGGTAATTGCATTGTATATTTCTTATGGTTGCAGAGAGAAATCATTCTCATTTCCAGTCATTTCCTCAGGTTGCATAATGTTGGAATTTTCTTCATAATATTCTTCTATTCTTTGCAACTGAAAAACAGTGAATTTCAGGATTTCTAAAACTGGGAGAAAGTACTGGGGAAAAGCAGACATTCACCCCAAAGTACACACATTGTTTCTTCATGACTTAAGTTCATGTGGGCAAAATTCTTCACTCCTAAGCAGATAGAGATGGTCGTGTGTGTGTGTGTGTGTGTGTGTGTGTGTGTGTGTGTAAGGGATCAGAGATCTGCAGATTGGGGAGAATAATTTAATCCTGGATCAGGTCATATTGCCCTCTTGGACTCATGCCAATATTTAAGTTAATCTTCTGTTAGAAAAAATAGAGGAGAGAGTTGTGGTTATTTCTCATCTTTGAGTAGACAAAGGTTGAAACATTTTGTACTCATATAATGTATACTTTATTCAAACTTAAATTACTTTTTAATATAATGCATTATTAGGTGTATCAGTATATTATTTGAATTTTTATACATCCATTTCCATATGAGAGTTTTCTACAGAGACATCAGAAATTTTATTCTATGAAAGGTCACAATACTAAATATTTTAGAATTTGTAAGTCATAAAATCAGTGGTAAATACTTAACTATTGTATCAAATAAATAGATGTGGCCAATGTTCAATAAATGTTTACTAAAATAGATGGCATGCTGGACTGAGCTCACCAGCTAGCTGCTCACATGTTTGCCAATTCTGGTCTTCAAAACTTGCTTGTATTTGTCTATTTATGTATACATCATATTTTGGATATTTTGGGGAATTAGGTTATGCCACACAAATAATTATTTCAAAGCTTTTTTAAAATTTCTACTTAAAAACACATACTGAGTAATATATCTGTCTATTTACTGAATTCTTTTCAGGCCCTTCTAATAAATCCAAAGGGTAGAGGAAACTTGTACAGTATACATTTTTACTGTGTCTTGCTTTATCATATTTATGCTTCTGAGTTAGTTAATTACTTAATTTTTTCTTTAAAAAGTAATGTTTCATGGTCAGAGATTAGGTAAGATCTAAATTCTGACTGGTTTTTATGCATAACAGTTTTTTTAAAAAAATAATGATCATATCACATGTAAAATTATAACTCTGATCCACAATTTTTGTGGTAAGCAATCTTGGCAATAAAACTACAGCCTCGTAGAAATTGCCCCAAATATCCAGGACTTAATCATTAAATGACAACTTCTATATTTTTGCACTCTTTTTTCCAAAATATACCAACCAGACAAAGTTAATTGAAAAGGAAGCTCCAATTCTCCTTAGCAAATGAAGAGGAACGCCAACAGCTTCCAACAGAGACAAACCTACTTAACTTATTATAAAGCCGCCTTTATTTTATTCTGCAAAGTTTCCCCAGGCTTCTGCCTGTCATTATGTGTCTGCCATACTTGGGGGGATGGTGACAGATTCCCTTGTTACAGCAAGTTCTGAATAGGTAGACTTTACATCCTCTCATTTTGGTGATTTTCATTTATTTCCATAAATACTATAGATCTTTGACAAGGTAAGACTTCTTCCCATTACAATATTACGACTCCACAACCACACATCTATTTATTCATGTAAGCAACCGCGCAGACCCACGCGCGCGCGCGCACACACACACACACACACACATGCATACAATCAAAGGAACACTAAGTGCAAATACTTATTCGTATGTACAACTTTTAAGTATGTCTTAAAAGGATGAGACAATATGACATATATTTGTGTCCAAAAAGATGCAAAAAAAAAATGCTATACATTTAATTTCACGGCCTGAGGAAGCATTGTTCTTTCTTTAGAATTCTGAAATTTCTAGGAGTTTCATCTTCTATGTGATAGCCAAATACCTTGTACTTAATTTGAAACAATTCCCATAAAAGTATTAGTGAGACATGATGATGTTTCTAAAGATGTTAGAGATGCTTTAGGAAAAATAGAGAGCAATCTGTTTTTTGTTTGTTTTTTTAAAGAGAGAGTGAGAGAGGGAGAGAGAGAGAATTTTTAATATTTATTTATTTTTTTTAGTTATTGGCGCACAGAGCATCTTTGTTTTGTATGTGGTGCTGAGGATCGAACCCGGGCCGCACGCATGCCAGGTGAGCGCATAACCGCTTGAGCCACATCCCCAACCCAAAGAGAGCAATTTGTATCACACACTGAAGAACAACACAATCTATAGCTTCATATTTGACATTTTTAATTGAATTCCTACTCACATATTTGTTAACTTAGATTTTCTTTTTTTCTTTTCCCTCTGTATTTCCACTCATTAACAGGCTCCTCTATTTCCTTAACAGATTGCCCTTCTAAACTGCTGTTTTCATTGTCTGACTTTTTCTTTGAAATCTAAAGATCTATCTATCTATCTATCTCTATATATCTATCTATATATCTCTCTCTATATATATATTTGATATATCAAATTTGAAAAAAAATGCTCACAATATTATTTATTTAATGTTTTATCATAGAAAATTAACATGTGAAATAAAAGTGAGAATTTAGAAAAATCTCATGAACCCATCAGATAACTTCAACAATGAGCAGATCTTGACTGATTACCTTTCTTGAATAGCTCACTCGCTTCTCCCTTTTTCTCAAAACTAATGATTCCTTTTGGATTGCAGTTCTGCCATATTTTTTCTTGTAGCTGTTATGTTTGGTTGATTTCCTCTTGGCTGTAATATTTCATGCAAAGGCTCAAATACACCATATTTTTCTTAACCACACCTCTGTAATTAATATAAACCATAAATCATATTTAACCTACAGTATACTTTTCTACTAATTTCTGCTTTGTTGGTGCCACTTTTACATAATTTGTTATGGCTTTTCGGTCATTGACATTTTAAATTGTGACATCTTGTTTTATCATCTTTATTAATAAGCTTCCTTTGGATTTTCTTTCTTAGCTTTCATTGTTTTAATATGATATTACAGTAGATTATGATATTTATATTCTATCTAAGAAACTATATACAGTGGTAGTTACAAAGCACAAATTCTAGGAAAGTCAGTCTCAAATTTACATCCTACTTGTGTTGTTTTCAGAATCTGTTTACCTCAATTTCCTTAGCTATGAAATAGGCATCAGGTACCAACATTTTAGAATTATGGAGGAAAATAAGTAAGTTGCGTATGTGTACCTTTATTATTTAATTCACTGGTACATTATTTGTTATCAATTATATAATAATTTTCCTGTAAGCATTTATTATCAAACTCTTGGCAAGAACATTTGAATTCTTACACTTGTGAGAGGAGAGCAGAGTAGAAGTATACTAAATACTGAGAGTTTTTGTTTTTCAAATTTGGTTAATATTTGCATACAAAACAAGGAGGGACAAATTAGTTTATCCTATTTAGAGACAGGTCAGATTTACTTATATAGAACCTAAATAACAACTCAATTAACAACAATTTAAAACAGAAGAGTCTTACTTACGAAGTAGGTTCAGGAAGAGGATTGGCTGGCTAAGGGATATGATGGCAGTACAGTGCCTAGGTCACTTTGGTGAGGCTTATCTTACCCTTGCCAGGGAGCATGATATGGCTGGATCAAGAGTGGGAAGGAACTATGCGATGACACCCTCCATCTATGTTAAAATAATTATTTATGCAATTAATGTTTTATTATGGAAAGTTGAACAGACTAAATAAAACCAAGAATGTTTAAAAATCCCATGAATCCCATCAAACAACTTCAACAATGGTCAGATATGGACTGATCTTGTCTTTTACATAACTCACCCACTTCTCCCTCTGCTTAATAAGATGAATCAAATCCCAGGCACTGTATAATTTCATCTGAAAAAATATTATCCTAAATGTCAGAACTCTTTCTTTAAAGATTTCAAGCATTACACAATACAAATAATATCATTAAATATAATCAAATGTACAATCAGTGCTATCCAAATAAAATGGTGCTTGGGCTTCCTGTTGATTCATATATTTTTCTTTTGTTTGAGAATCCAATAATTGTGATCAGTTACATGTGATTTAAGTGTTTTTTACAAAATTACATACAAGAGGAAGTAAGGGGAAAGGGGAAAAAAAACAAGGGGGAGAAATGAATTACAGTAGATGGGGTAGAGAGAAAAGAGGGGAAGGGAGGGGAGGGGAGGGGGGATAGTAGAGGATAGGAAAGGCAGCAGAATACAACAGACACTAGTATGGCAATATGTAAATCAGTGGATGTGTAACTGATGTGATTCTGCAATCTGTATACGGGGTAAAAATGGGAGTTCATAACCCACTTGAATCGAAATGTGAAATATGATATATCAAGAACTATGTAATGTTTTGAACAACCAACAATAAAAATTTAAAAAAACAATAAAAAATAAAAAATAAATAAAAAATTGTTGCTCCTGTATTGCTCTTCTTAACCTTTTAAATGATCAGAGAATTACAAAAAAATGCCCAGAATTAATAGTTTCTTTTTGCTTTCCCTAATGTTCATATCTTACATCACCGTAATAACACTACTATCAAAATGAAGAAATTAACATTGGCATGGTACCTTTTAAAAACTTCCATCTTTTATTTTGGTTTCATACAGTGATAACATTCTTTTTCTGTTCTAGGATTTATTCCAGGATCCCACACTGTAGTACTTAACATGTAACTATGGTCTCCTCCAATCTGGAACAGTTTCTCATTTTTTTTTTTTTCCTTTTAAGGTATTGGCACTTGAAAAGGATACTGGCAAATTATTTTGTTTGCCTGACACTTCCTCAAAATAGATGAAGTTTAGTAATTTTTTGGCAACAGTACTGCAGAGGTTAGGTGATGTTCTTAGCTTATCACAGTAGGGGAGAAAGGGTATGTCTTATTCCTGATGGTAACCTTCATGAGGCAGGCTGGTATCTGCCAGTTCCCTCCATGTAAAACTATTCTCTCTCCTTTTAATTAATAATTGCTGTGGGCAGATACTTAGAGACTAGGTAAATATTTTGTTTTTCTCAACTTTCACTCAGTATTTTCTTCTTTCATTAGAGAATATCTTGTTTAAACTATATTAAACTCTGTTTCTTATGGGGTTTTTATATTTTCTCTATTTTTTGTAAACATAATAGCTGGAGATCTTCTACAAAGCATTAGTGTTCTTTATTCTCAATTAAGTACTTTATTCAATTGTTTTTTTAATATCAATATAGACTTAGAGATATTTATTTTATTCTAGATATGATAGCCCAATATTTCATTTATCACTTAATTCTTATAGTTTTTCAGTTTTGCCCGTTACGAATCCTTTGAAATTTTCTGCTGTCTTGTTTCAACTCACTTTCATCCATTTCCCACTACTCTATTACTTTCTGGACAACCAAGATATTTTGTCTTATGTTGCATTTTTCTGCTTCATTTATCCAAGGAATCCCAGTATATTTTATATGAAAAATATGTGTGCGCGCATGTGCACGCGCACACACACACACACACACACACATATATATACACTTACATCTGTAGTATGTGTATACATCTGTATCTATCAATGCACACACATATGCGGAGTATATTCAGAACATATATGTGTATGTACATATATACACAAATTCACAAATGCAGCTCTCTCTGCTTTAGCAAGTGGTCTCAATTTTTATTAGTTTGACTTTGCAATGGGGTGAAAGTGGTAGGCATTCAGAAGAAACTGCAAAAGTTTTGGCATGATACTCTTGTGATGTTGGGCAGCACCAGTGAGCCTCCGATCCCTGTCAACCATGTGAACATACAGGTGAATAATCAGTACTCTAGGGTGTACTGCATTCTTAAACTATGTCATTTATCTTCAAATTAATGATACTTTCAGCTAGGATGGGTTAATCAGGACACAACCCCACTATGGAGAGAAAAACATATGTATATTTAAAAGCATATGTATACTTAAAGCATGAATTCATCCTGATGCCTCAGATTTCAATACAAAACCATAGGTTTGATCCCAACCTTTCTTTTTTTCAAATTTGTACCTATTTTTGTCCTGATCTGAGAAACATGGTTCTCTTTACAGCATACTTACTTTTTCATTATTGATAAACATAAATTAATTTCAGAATTGCTATGTGACACCTCTGGGAGAAGCAATTTACTTCTCAAGGTCAGAATTTGTTATTGCTTATTTTTTCTAAAGTCGTATAGCTTTCAGTCAAATCATATTTTCCAAGTGACTTAATATTTTCTCCCCCATTTGCTCCAGTGCGGTTTACTATTCATGGAGTTAGATTCATTTGTTACAGTTAATCTCTATTGAGGGTTTTCATATATTGGATTGATTATAATTGCTAATTTATTTTTTGAGTAAATGAAATATTACTATGGTTCTAAGAGTCAGAGCTAAGAGTTGTCTTAGAGTCACTTCCTTCTTTTCCCTAATACACCATGCCCATTCTCCCTTTTATTCTTCCATGTTCCTACCCATTTCTTTTAGGCAACCAATTTTGTTAATATGTGGATTATCATTCCTATATTTTTTTCTTTTCCTTTCAAGTCCCCAGACTTATTTGTGCAACATTGATACTAGCTGGTCTTTGAAGGGTTCATAGATTTCCCTGTAAACTTCTGGACCTAGTTCCTTTTAAAATTGAGGAGCTTATTCATAATTTCCTCTAATTTTTTATGAATATTTGACCAGTAAGTGATATCAAACAGTAGTTTTCTGTTTATGTCTGGCAAATTTTATTTACTCTTATGTCCTCTAAGCTCACCCAAGTTTTAACACCAGCATCTCCTCCCCTAAAAGCTGAATCTTCATCTGTACATAACCACATTTCTTTGTGTCATCCATGGATAGACAGATAGGTTGTTTCCATTTCTTGGCTGCAGTGGAAATGCAGATATCTTTTCAACATGCTGGATTTTATTTTCTTTGAATATATGTGCCCAGTAGTGGTGTTTCTGTATCATATGGTAGTTCTGTTGGTAATTCTTTTGGAGGAAACTCTGTACTGTTTTCCATAGTGACTATTCTAATTTACATTAATTCCTACTGTGTGCCAGAGTTCTCTTTTCTTCATATCTTTATCAATACTTGTTACCTTTCATCTTTCTTGATAAAAGCAAATAACAGGGTAAGATAACATCTCTTTGAGGTTTTCATTTACATTTTCTGGATTATCAGTGATGTTAAATATTTTTTCATAGCTCTATTGGGGAGAAAATGTTCTTTCATTCTTTCTTTTTTTTTTTTTTTTTTTTGGTACTAGGGATTGAATTTAGGGACACTCAAACACTGAGCCTCATCCCCCGCCCTATTTTGTATTTTATTTAAAGACAGGGTCTCACTAATTGCTTAGTGCCTCACCATTGCTGAGGCTGGTTTTGAACTTGTGATCCACCTACCTCAGCCTCCTGAGTTGAGACATGCACCACCGTGCCTAGCTGGGAAAACTTCTTCTATTAAAAACTGTCCATTTGGGTCCTTTGCCCATGTTAATAGGGTTATTTATTTTATTGTTACTGAGTAGATTTCCTTGTGTATTTGTGACATTAGCCCCTTATTGAATGTACTATTTACAGATATTTTCTCCCAACTTGTAGGTTGTCTCTTCTCTATTATTTTAGTTTGCTGTAAAAAAATTATTTTAGTTTGGATAAAACTCTTGCTGTAAAAAAAAATTATTTTAGTTTGGATAAAACTCTTGCTTCTCTTTGTTTTTTTTTTTTCCATTGTCTGTAATTTTGGGCTCATATCTGAAAACTCATTACCCAGATCAATGTGGAGGAGCTTTTCTTCTATGTATCCCTTGAGTAATTTTAGAGTTTTCAGGTCATCACATGTAAGTAGACTGATTTTTCTATATGGGGTGATATAAGAGCCCATTTTCACTTATTTATATTTATCCAGTTTTCTCAATGATATTTATTTAACATACTATCCATTATTTTTCATTGTAAGTTCTTGGTACCTTTGCTGAAAATCAATTGATCATAAATATGTGGGCTTATTTCTCAGTTTTCTCTCTTATTTCATTGGTCTATATGTCCACTTTTATTCCAGTATCCATGATATTTTCATAATTATATCTTTGTACATATTTTGAAATTAGCAGTTGTCTTTTTGCTCAAGATTATTTTGGCTACACAGGTTCTTTTTAAATCTCATACTAATTTTAGTTTTTCCCCCCTGTTTTTATGAAGAAATGATATTGTAATTTTGACAGGGATTGGATGGAATCTTTGGAACACTTTGACATATTGAAAGGTTTATATTCTTGTGTATGGTATTTGAAATTTATTTTTTGTTTATATTATTTTAACAGACATGTCAAAAACACAAAAATAGTACCTATTTATGGAGTACCAGGCAATGTTTCAACACATGTAGACATTGTTTAACTTTTTAATCAGATAAAACATATCTCCCTTCTCAAATATTCATCATTTCTTCATGGTGAAGACATTCAAATAATTTCTTCCTGAATTTTTGAAACACACAGTACATTATCATATTATTATCTATAGTCACCTACCATGAACTTGCTGTAACTATGGAACTGTAACTTGGTTCTGTATGATCATCCTTTCCCATCTTTCCCTTCCTCCATTCTTCCTAGCCTCTGGTAACCACCTTTCTACTAGTAATTTTAAATGCCCTCTCATCCCTGCTTTCTTATTTAACTTTTCACTATCAGTTTTAATATTTAAACTTTTGCTATATGTTTTATCGCTTTTTTCCAACATCTTTAATTGTACCCCATTTCCATCTGTTTTTCTTTTCTTTTTTTCTTTTTTGTACAGTCCTTTGTTCTTTAATTCTTTAGTTACATTGTTCCTACTTTATTACATGTAATTGTATTTTATCCTTCCCTGGCTCCATGAGTCTAGTAGGCTTTTTCCAACTCTGATATGGTCTTAGATAAGATATTTTGTAGTTTAGAAAGCCTACCCTCTGTCCATGTACTGAAAGTTTCCCAGTTATTATGGTTGATAGAGCTTATGCTTTAATATTAGATTCTTCCCAGGGGATATGGTTGTAGAATTTATTTCCTATAAATTGAGGTTGAATCAAAAATCTCAGATAGATTCAGCTCTGCTTTTAAATCTTACCCTTTGATATTCATTGGCCAATGATAGGAGATGCAGCACTTAAACAAGGACTTTTTTAAAGTATTTTATAATTTTCTGAGATTAACTATTTATTCAGTAATATATGAATAAGTAAACACTATATGTCTGATATAGCTATTACTATTTATTATGATCTCAGCACTATTCCTCTATCTCATTTAATTTGGTCTGAACTCAGGGACAGAGTGTTTAAATAACTGACCCTATATAATGAGATCAACAGTGAAGAACCTAGAATTTAAACCCAACTGACTGCATACAGAAACCACACTTTTAATCTTCTCTCTACATTTCAGAGTCATTGATGTAATATTCATATTATATTTCATAGATTTTCTAGTCTGTCTACCTAATTTGGAGGCTATAAAATGCAAAAGAAAAAATGATGTGTCAGATAAAAAGAAATGTTATGGTTTCCTAAATATATGGTTCCATCAGTTCCTTTCTTTTCAATAATAATGATTTCCTCTCACTTGAGGAAAAACTGAATCAGAAGGGCCCACTCCTCCCCAAGATGTACTTAATGTTTTTTTTTTTTTTTTCTTCCATATTCAACACCTGTGTCTACCCCAACATCTCTTAGCCAACCACAGATTTTCACTTTGGCTGAAATAGCTTTGGTGTCATGCACATCCCAGTTGATTCTACCCTACACACTCTCTGGATGACTTTATCCCTTTGCAGCCTTTTCAGTTCTCCTCAATAAGGTCCCTGAGAAGCACTGGCTGTCCTTATGACTAAGCAGCAAGTCTGTCGTTAGCCTGTGGTCATTGTGTGTAAGTGGTCTTCTCACTACCCTTTTTCATAAAAGTCCCTGCGTTGCTGCCCCTTTTGCTACAGCATACATCCTAATAAAACCACTTTCAGGTGGATTTTACTTTCCCCATTTGTAATTTCTATCTTGATTAGAGCAGACTGAGCAACGTACACCAAGAGCTGGTAACACTATGGCTACTGGGTTACAAGTGGCCAGCAACCAGGGCTGGTAACATTGAAAGTGACTACCACCCAGAGAAGAGCAGGGGGAACAAAAAACTTAACCTGCTCTCTCCAGCTGTTGGAGGTGTTCCAGAAAGTTGTGGCTAGTTGCTGTTTCAAGGTGCCAGAACAGTGGAGAGGGAGAGAGCTAAAAGCTACTGGTCGATGTTCAAACCTCTGAGCTGCAAACATTTAGGGAGCTGTGCTTTATCTGCTTCTGTGTGCTTTTGGAGTTGAATAAAAGAACCCTCAGCCAATTGGCACCATTTTCCCTTTAGAGGAGTCTAAACCATGGAACAATAGTGATGATCTGATGGGTGCAGATCTGCATCATGGAGGACAAGTGACCACCTGAACCACTGCTTAATGGTCAGTCATGACTGGTAGGTGCTGCTGCAGCCATCCCAGGCAGTATAGACTCCTCACCATGCAAAAGCCACTATGCCCCCTTCCCCTACTGACTGTGTTCGTCTTTACTATTGTTTATGGTTTGTAATTCATTTCAAACAGTAGCCATCTGTGATGACCCCAGCTTCACCACCTAGTTTGTACTGCACACTGGTTACACCCCTCCAGCAGTCTCTGCAAGCTGTAGTTGGGCTTCAGAAACTCTATTTGGGATTAGGGACTGATTGTTACTGCTGCATTGGTCATTGCTTTGGGAATTCTATGATCTCTTCTTTGGCTTCTGGAACTCTGAGTTTGGCACAAGTACTGTTTAGAAAGCATATTTAATTCTCTAGTCTCCATTCCCTGTGGTAACCTGGTCTGTGTATACCATAAAAAGCAACTATTAAAAACCCCGAAATTTCTGTTTGTCTCCTCTCCTTTTCTTGTTTCATGAGAAAGTTTACTTAAAAAGTGTAGGTGGGAAGCACTCCTGGCGTCCCATCCAGTGTCTAATTTCTAATTTTGGTTAATTTAAGTCTGAAGAGCTTAATAAACTGAATTTCTTTTGCCACAATGCCAGACCTCAATACAAACAATGAGACCAAGGGCACTGGTTGGAGAATGGGTCTATGGATTACAATACCATTCTTAACTAGAAATATTCTGCAAAATGGAATCTGGTAGGGGAAAATCCTCTTTATCAAGACTGCTAGACTGAGATACTCCTGTTGGATCTGTGTAACCACAGTCTCCAAGGCCCTAAGTCCTACCAATCCTGAAGAACACATCTCAAAGAAGTCATGAAGATTTGAAGCAAAACCTAGGACCATGCTGTGGACCTGAGGAAAGGAGGCCACAAAGGATAGGGGAGACCAAAGGATGTAGCTTGTAGCTGTTCTAGTTGAATCGCCTGAGGGTAACCCAAAAGGCCTCCAAATCTCCCAACCAGATCTGTGATGACGGGATAAAACCTAGTGTGCACATTAATAGAAGGACGGTCCCTAGAAGAGAGATTGTCACAACCACCTCAAGGGCAACATTTGGGCAGTAATCCACATCCAGATGGGTCCATCAGGGTCTCCTGATGGGACTGATTGGCCTCTGAATTAAGGAGGACCAAGGAGACATCATCATTACACCTAGCAGAGCATTGGGTGATTGTTGCTTATACCTAAGATTTTCATAGGTAACACATACTTGATGTTTAATTTTAAGCATATTCATTTTAAGCATGTACTGTAGGTCTGCATGTATATGTTTGTATATTGTTTTGCTGACTTAAAAAATAAATGAGTTCACATTTGCTTAAAAAAAAACACGAACCCAAATTCCTTTCAAGGTTTATGTAACTTGGGAAAAATCAAATAGACATGTTCAATATTGGTAGCTGGATCTTTCAATTACCAATGACTTTGATTTTATAAGAGTCAGTGGGAAAAAAACTGCATTAAATCCACAAACAAAATTATTAAGTGATAACTGATTAAAACCATTAAAACCATTTACGACCTCAAACATTTATAACTATCAGGAATGAATAAGTCAGGTAAATATAAATGGGATAAATAGCTAAAATTCTGGTTCACTAGGAAATAACTAAAAATAATGATATATAAACTAATACATTACTAATAGCTTACTCTAGGCTTAAAATTTGTGAAAAGACAATATTTTTCAGTCTGTTAAATGTGTTAAAATTACAATTGGCATGAGTAATGCTATGTATAAATTATACAAAAGAAATATTTAGTCTGTGTTTTGATAAAGACTGGAAAAAGAACAATTTTGGAAAGCCTCAGTCTTTTTGGGGGGTGAGGGGTACCAGGGATTAAATTTAGGAGCACATGACCACTGAGCCACATCTCTAGCCCTATTTTGTACTTTATTTAGAGATAGGGTCTCACTGAGTCCCTTAGTGCCTCCCTGTTGCTGACTTTGAACTCATGAACCTCCTCCCCCAGCCTCCTGAGCCACTGGGATTATAAGTGTGCACCACTGTGCCAGCCTTGTGAGGCCTTTTTATCAAAATGTAATTAAATGGGAAAAAAGGCAAAAAGAAACCATTATTTTTTAAAAGGAGATATAAAATGGCTATAGTTATGAGGATATATTTTTGAATAAAAATGTCAAAAATAAAGGATGTGCTTATGTACAAGTAAGGATTTTGCATGTGAAGATTTTGTCCTGTGGCTTGTTATAAAGAAAGATAAGGGCCAATTAAAAAAGATTTAAGTACAATGTAGGGGATATAAACAAGTCACAAAAGGTTCGGAAAATATAAATCTTGTCAAAAGAAAACAATATACATGCGATGAAGTCAGCAATAATTAAGGAAAGTTATTTGCAGATTTTAATCCACCCAAAGCCCGATGATCCTGAAATAATACTGTCAGTCATAATTATCTTGAAAAGCTGAACACACTGGAAGTAAATAACATGTCTCGGCAATTGTTAAAACTCTTGTCAAAATTCTAACCAAGGCTCTTCTAAGTCCTTTGTTACCCACCTCCATATTTTTCATATTTTTCTTGTTTGGTACTGAGGATTAAACCAAGAAGTACTTTACCATTGAGTTACATCCCCAGTCCTACTTATTTATTTATTTAAATTTTGAGCCAGGATCTCACTAAGTTTCTGAGGCTGGCCTCTAACTTGTAATCCTCCTTCCTCAGAATCAAGAGTCATTGGGATTTCAGATGTACACCATTCCAGCCAGGTGTCATTCAGTTTTGATTCTTCCCTAAAATATTTGTAATCAAGTTCATTAACAGGACACTAACAATGAACTCTTAGATGAGTCTTTCTGAAAAGACTAGGTGATGAATAAGCATTAGATTAAATTTCTAGACAAATTTGTTTTTCTTTAAATATTAGAAATTGGGATTACTGTAAATGATTGGATGCCATCCATCACCTTTGGACAGATAGGATCAAGCTTAAGAGTGGACTCAAGACTTGTCTCCTGGGTATTCAACAACCAAAATGTGCAGGCCAAGGCCAAGGAAGGTAAGAGAGAAGCCCAGATTTTGATCCTGCACTTGAAGATGGTCAGAACCCAGGGAACAGCAGAGCTCCTCTAAAAGGGCCCTGCTCCTCCAGTGAGTCACCTGACTTCCCAATTAGTGGTACCACACAGACTGTAGCCACCAAAAGCCCATCCGTGGACATTCTGCAAAAGGGAGGGTAACTGATCAGGGGAAAGTCTCCAACATTTCCAAGGGAAGCCACATGGTCAGTGAGAACCTAACCCAAATCAGCAGATGGTATAATGGTACAAATGGTAGAAGGAAATGATTGAAAGAACCAGAGACTCCTCACAAGGCCCTTCCGAGAGGCCCCTGAAGAATCTTGACTGACCCTAGTTGGAAGAAAACAAATTGTTTTTGATCAACATAGGGAGGGGCTTCCTACTCATAGGAATACCCTATGAGTACCCAGGAGATTAGTTGAATACCCAGGAGACTAGTCTGCAGTCCACTCTTAAGCTTGATCCTATCTGTCCAAAGGTGATGGATGGCATCCAATCATTGATAGTAATTCCAATTTCTAATATTTAAAGAAAAACAAATTTGTCTATAAATTTAATCTAATGCTTATTCATAATACTTCTTACTCATGAATACCCAGCCAGAAAATATGACTAAAGATAATAGTACTAATGTCGTGGCACCCCCTTCGCCACCAAAAAAAAAAAAAAAAAAAATTCTTAACTAGGCTTCTCCAGAAATCTTCACCATAATTGATTTTAAGACTGTAAGCAAGAGTCCCTACATGAAAGTTCAATGTAGTTAAACTTCCTATTTTCCTGGTGATCTATTTTACTTGGCCACTGGCCTGGAAGAAATCAGCACTCCAGGTGCTGAATTCCCTTTACTTGTTTTTCACAAAAATGTATCCAGTATAGTAGTTTGTAGAAGTGTGTTTGCAAATGCAAAATGTGATAAAAAAAAAAGACAAATCCTTTAACAAAGTCTCTGGCCCTGAATTGGAGCTTCACAGAGATGTCTACATTTCTAAGAGAAGAGTAGTTACCAATTGGGCTTGATGATAACAGCTGGCAGGGGGAGGGAAAAAAGGGAGAAGCAGCTCTCTCCTTCTCAGGTGTTGTCCTTGAAGGGTTAACTTGCATAGAACAGTGAAAGAAAAAAGCTGCTTTTATGTGAACTTTTGTAAACTGTGAACTTCTGAGCCCCTCCCCTTACATGCTGGGTACAAAATTCTGAAACTACCTGAACGAGGGGCTCAGGAGATTAATTGATTACAGCAAAAGCTGTGCCCTCAGAAAGTGCCTGCAGCCAAATAAAACTGTTTCCTGCTATCTTCAGTGCCTTGTCTTGTCTGTCTGCCACTAATATAGGAATAAAAGAAAATTCAGAGAACAGATCATATATGGACAATTAGAAGGGAGGACATGGTCCTGCATTTTGGTGTTTGTGGACATCTTCATAGGGTGGATAGCAGATATCAAACTAGATGTGGTAGTAATTCTGAAACCATCAAAGAACTTAGAATTGCTTTAAACTGGGTTTTTAGGTAGAATATATTGGAAGGCTAATTCATCCGTAGTATGAGAGCTTAATTAAAAAATCATTAATTTTGACAAAATTATGATTTTCATGGATTTAAAGGTTGTCTAAACCAGTTATTTTATTTTAAGGAGGAAAAATCTGGGTTCAGTGAGTTTACTTTCTAAAGTCAAGATCTAGTTGCCAAAATAAAATACATGTGGTAAATGGCTGGAAGAAAAACAAAACGTTTGACTAAGAGACAAAAGAATTAAAGAAGTTTCAGGTTAATTTATAAGAAATAAATATTTTTAAAGAAAATTAAAACACAATAGGTTAATTGTGTTTTGGACAGATTAGTCCACAGGAGGAAAAACTGCCATAAGAAAGGAAAAAGACAAAAAACTACTTAAGCAAATTTATGTATGCAAACCATGTATATGTTAGTAAAAAACTCAGTCCTCATTTGGCTAACAGTGGTACTCAGCCTGAATTGTGTGTGCCGTGTCTTCCAATCGCCCAGTGTAAAAAGATTCATTCCCTCTTTCCCTCTTCCTTTTATCCTTCCTTCCTTTTGTTTATGGCTCTGAAGTCTGTTATGTACTTAAAGCCTTGTAATCAATTTGATGTGGGATTTAATCTAATCTTTATTTTACTAGATCAGGTATCCTGGCTCTCTTAAATATCTAATTTTGTGTCATCAACTGAATTATTTCATATATTAGTATAAAGCTACTACCAGGAAGGCCGATATAATATAACCTACTCTTTGTATTATAATAATGAAACGATCACTTAACTTTCATATCACATATTATAAATTTCAATTTGTTCTGTGTACCATGTTATCTTATTTCAGCCTCAAGGAATAATGTAAAATAGGAAGGATAGTTACTGTTAGCCATTTGTTGTCTCTTGGTTGGTAATAACACTGAAAGAGTCAGGGACAGTGGCTTTCACCTGATAATAGGGATTCTGGAGGCCGAGGCGGGAGGATCACAATTACCTCAGCGTCAGCAGCTTAGGTATCACAATTTCCTCAGCCTTAGCAACTTAATGAGACCCTGTCTAAAATTTAAATAAATAAATAAATAAAGAGGACTGAGAATACAGTTTGGGTAAAAAGAATCATTAGGTTCAGTACCTAGTAGTGAGAAAAAAAAAAAAACCCTGAAACTCAGGGATATAAATTAATATATTGAAGGTCAGCCACCAAGAATCAGCAGAGAAGTTGAGCCTGAGTTTTGTAGCCTCTGTCTGGCCTTTTCTTTTCTCTTCGAAATGCATCTTCCTGGATTAGCAGCCCTAAAATCCTTTGAGAAGAAGCACTGGCCATGCTACACTCACCTTCTATATTGTTCTTGCTTTGATTTCTACAATTGAGAAATAGGAAGAATTGAAAAGTAGGATGGTCAATCCAGTCTGAGTACATAGGTTGAGGTTTTGGCATATCAGAGTAAATCAGAGTTCCTTGGCAGGGGATTGGAGCCATTTTTAAAACTGCTGTTCACCTCAAGCTTCTCAGGGAAAGGAGAACAAACATATTAAACCTTATCACAATGCAAATTGCTTTTTAATAACAATTTGTATGTTATTTGTGAACACTTACTTAAATTCTATACTCTTTGTTGAGTAATGTGAGAAATATGGCTACAAGGAACATTTGAGGTCAAATAAATTAATTAAAACCATACATTATGAAACAATTCTAAATGCTATTTGATAATAACTGCAGGTTTTAAATTTAATTAATTACTGAATGAATTCCTGGCCATATTAGGAATTACTGCAGGTAAACCAGAAAATTATGTATATAAGTGAGAGACAGCGACACAATCATAAGTCTTAAATCAAAGGAGTTACACTTGTACCTAGCACTACTTCATAGACAGACTTATCTTTTATGATTGTCCATTCTAGCATTCTCATTGTACTTTTAATGAAATCGAGAATCAAAGAAGTAAAGATTCATAGAAAGAAAGGGAAGGCATGCCACTGGTAGAAATAAGACTGGAATTTCAGTCCTTTGCCTTCCAAACCTTTCTTTTTCTTTTAAGTGCTGTCTTTATATATCATAGCTTCAGATAATTATTTTAAAAAAATGGAACAAATACTTTCCAACCTATAGTTCCCAATGGATGAATTAATTGATTAATTAAAAAATCCTTTGAGGTCTGTAAAGACCACTCAGATGCGAAAAAATAAAGGCTATGTATTAAGGCACCATGCTTTGCATTTTGGAAGAGAATCAAAGATAGACAAAGGAATGAGAAAGCTGTATAATAGAAAAATAGAAAACCTAAGTATGATTGACAGCTGTTCACATGGAAAAGCTCTAATAGGCTAATTAGAACTAGGGCATCCTATATAATTGCTTAGAAGTAAATATATTTGCCTTCCTTAAATTGGTCTTAGAGTGGAAGTGGGCCAAGTCCTGTCCTGTCCTAAACAAGTCCTGTTTATTTTGAGTTGGTTGATACATAGTATATAGTTGGAGTGGTTACTACAGTAGTAATATGACTTTCTGGTGTATTTGTTATAAGTAGGCAGATTGCTTTAGATAGTGGGTTAGATTTCCATTTTTGTATGTAGTCTGGTCATTGACTAATGGTATATGGTCTCCTTTTCCCCTTTTATCAATTTCTTACTTTTGAGAGGTTGACCAATTAAGGAAAAGCTGGAAATCTGTGTCTTCGGTACTCACACATTGTTTAGTCATCCTCTTATTCAAATGTCTTCTATGATTCTTTGGATATTTTTGTTGTCATATCATCAGATGATGTTATTCATCATCTCTTTTAATAGAGATGACAAGAGAGTGACTGCACTGAAGCACTGAAGTCTATGATAGAATTCTGCATCCCGGCAGCAAAAACACTGTGATACAATGCAGGACAATTAGTGTTTATATGATTCTTTGTATCCCGTTTGACCAACACAGTCAAAAGAACAAGACCGCCATCCATAAAAATCAAAATAAAAAGGCAAATGGATTCTTTTTTCCCTTAAGGCATAACCTTAAGATCTATTTCATCTCGTCTATTTATTTAAGTGCAACAAGAAGTACAAGCAATGACACAAATGCCACCATGACAAACTAACAAGAATTCTACAGCAATTCAGTTGTCCATCAGTACTGATAACCATGAGACTGATTTACATTACCTCTAGTGCAGAGATGTTTTCATTAATAACTTCTCTTAAAGTTAGTGATGATATTCTAATGGTATTTTCTATTTGTGCTATTTTCACCAATAGGAACATTGTGCTGATCACATAAATGTGTCAGTGATTTCTTCAAGTAGTGCATCTGAATAACCTCAAGTGACCTCATATTGGATCTCGTGTCTGAATTTCCAGTATTGGTGGTATATGGAATTAAAATTAAGATCTCTAGGTACAGACAAATTCAGAATACTTTCTGAAATACCTAAGATAAAAGTTGAGGCAAATAAGACCAGGCATCCTGGCCACAAAGGATATAATATCTAGTTAGGGCACACAAAGTTTCAGAAAAAGTAGTTATTCACAGGATAATGTTGGAATTTGGTTTTGCATTATTTGGGTATTAGTATTTTCAGAATGTATGTTCCCAATTACAATATGAGTGTTGTTGAATGTATAATTGTGTAGACTTTGAACAATAGATTGTAATAATTACCTTTTTATGGGAGAAACATTATTAATGTTGCAGGTTGACTCATTTAAGGTCATTTGCCCATCTGGGTACAAAAGGAAACAACATCAACTATCAACTGTAATCCTCTGTAGTCTCATTTAATTGAAGGGGAATTACCCAGAGGGTTTTTTATTTTTTAATCATGGGACCTGGTGAATATACCTGGTGGTATACTCAGCAATTCATAAAACTGAAGAAAGTCTTGGGGAAAATATAAAATGGTATAACCAATAATAAAGGGGAAATAAAAGAGAAGTCCTTATGAATGGATGCTCTAGTCCATTTTCTCTAACAGAATAATAGAGGCAGAGTAATTTATAAAGTTATTTTAAGCTCATCATCTGATGTGTGGTAGGTTCAAAACCTAGGGGGTGTATCTGATTAAAAGAAAAAAGAAGGCCTTTGTACAGTTTGAAGAAGAGTCTCAAGATGACGCAAGATAAGAAACAGAGCCATATTGGCTTTTGTAACAGAACCATTAACTGACTAATCCATTAATCCATAAATGGATTGATCTATGCATGAGAGCAAAGTCCTCAAGACTTAATAACTACCTTTTTGTGTTTGTGTGTGGTTCTGGGAATTGTACCCAGGGCTTTGTGCATGGGAAACACTCTACCAACTGAGCTACGTCCCTAGCCCAGACCTAACAACTTCTTAAAAGTCCCATTTATTCTACTCCTTAATATCTCATGAAGGGGAATAAAATTCAAAATGAGTTTGGTGGGATAAATTATATTCAAAACACAGCAGTGAACAACAAAAGCCAGTCTAAAGAAAATGAGAAGAATAATTATTACAAGTGGAGATGATTTTTAAAAACTGAAATTACATAATGGTCCTAGTTTGACATGTTGGGTAGAAGCTGTCCACTGTTTATCAGCATTGACCTGTACCATTGTTTTGATGAACTGTTTCTGAAGATCAGGCACAGCTGGAGAAATGCTGAAAACATTTGGTTTTAGGCTCTCTCTATTGTGATGGACTTCTAATTGTGTAGAATTTCAGATTTCTTCTTTCATTGTCAAATATGAATCCAAGTGTGGATGTCCTGGGATTACACAGACTTATGTGTTATTAACAATACCCAACAAGATCCTTTCAATGATGATAAAGACATGTTTTTCTCTGACATTTCTTCTAATAGACAAAATCTCCTGGTGAAAGATCATGGTGAGGTTGTTTAAAAAGGTATTTTGGAAAGTGGTCTTAACCTGATAGTGATAAGACAGAATATAGTATATAAGTCCCCAGAAATATTTTGCCACCTCTTAATGAAATAAGGCAGAGTCTAGTATTAAGGGGTGAAATCTCCAGATGTATGATCCCTGATATTACTAGTTTACAATGCAATAATTAGTTTGTTCCTAAGGGAATAGAACATATTTTCATAAGGACTCTTGAGACTACCTTTGGCCAAAGGAGCTCAAGAGTATGAAAGTTTTGTTAATTTTAACCTAAAAATTATTTGGTTCTTTTAACCTTTTCAGAAGATTGTGGGAATAAAGAAAGTAGAATTTTTGATAAGGGATAATGGTTTATAGAGTTTTTTTGCATAATGGTTTCTGTAATGTGTGCACTGTGAACATTTAATATAAAGTTAAGGCATTTAATGTATAAGGCTGCAAACACAATATCAAACAGATTTTTTTTCGGTATCTGAAAGCACTGCCACGTTTTACCAAGGGAATGTTTTAAATGTCCCCAAAATAGATATACAACAACTAAAACACATTCTAATCTAACAGAGTATAGATATGATGGTTAATATATATGTCAACATAATTGGGATAAGAGAAAGTCAGATGGCCAGTAAAATATATTGGTAAGTCTATGAGGCTGTTTCAGAGAGAGATTAGCATTTGACCCACTAGACTAATGAAGATAATTTCAACCAATATGGTTAGGCACTCATCAATTAAGAGCCTATCCAAATAGAACAAAGAACAGAAGAAGGGCCATTTTACTCTTCTCACTATGAGCCAGGACATTTATCTTCTCCTGCCTTTGTATGATAAGTTTCCTGGTTCTTGGTTCTTGGGATTTGAACTCCAGAAATTACACCAGCAAGTCCCTGCCCCCCATTCCAGATTTGAGGCTTTTGAACTTGGATCTTGTATACCGGCAACTTTTTTGGTTAACCATTTTGCAAATGGCATATCATGGAACTTCTTGCTCTAGCTTGCTTTGTGAGACAAAAAACATAATAAATTTATTCTTATATGTCTGTGAATATTCTATTTAACTGGAGACTCTTAACTAAAATGGCAGATGTTGGATAAAGTCTATATGATGGTTTTAAAAATACCCTTGAGCCTAGTTTCTGGTCATATTCACCTTTACAATATATTTTTTTCCAGAATTATACTGTTGACAGGTAATACATGGCCCAAAATAACCTCAGCTGTTTTTTTGAAAACCTCCACCAAAGTTGATTTAAGCTCTTTATCAAGTTGTCTCTCACATGATGAATAATTTTAAAGGGAAGCTTAAATAATATCCATTGCAATCATATATTGCAATCCTGCAGCCTTTTAATAATTCCAGTAATTACCTGAATAAAGGGTATCACCTCTTCAAAAGCAGGGAATAAATGTTGATCCTTTAGATTGACCCTTTGGAATTTCTCCATAGATTTATTCTTTAAGCATTTAGATCATGACCTTGATTAAAGTGAATTATTTGACATAGTGACATGCTAGAGAATTTCTTTTAGTTCCAATATTGTTTCTTTTTACTCAAGCCTCAACCTTTTTAATAATTACCTCCAAAGAAGTAGCAGTCCATCTAGGTTTTTCATAATTTGTCCACTTTTGATGGGGATTCCAAGAGAGGTGAGAACCCTCTTTCATTTCTAAAGCATCACAAAGTCAGGCACTAGTCACAAAATAAAGCTGCTGACTTTCCTATATGTTTACTTTTTGGACTCTGGCTAGTTGAAAAGCTCTTATAAGTGTTATAAATTCTTCTACCTTGAAAACTTTTACTATAGATAGGGGAATAAATTTCCAGACATTTCTATGATAGTCCTTTTGAATGTGATTAACACTTAAATTAGTGGACTGAGTGAAGCAGATTTTTTTTTTCCATTTTGTAGGTGCACCTGATTTAGTCACCTGAAGTCTGAAGAAATCAGAATATTGACCCTTCCCAATAATACAGAATTCTCCTGCCTGACCACCTTCAAACTGAACCATCAGCTCTTCCTGCCAGATGACTTTCAAACTGTAATACTGGCTGTTCCTGGTTCTACAATAGTTCCAGCTTTAGGTCTCAAAACAGGTATCAGTTTTATAAATTTTAGATTTTTCTTTAGTCTTTTCCATATCATCTGAAACAATTTTTATAATCTTTCTTTCTCCCCCTCTCCATGAACATAGATGTACATATAAGTATATAAATATGTTGTTCAGTTTCACTGAAGAACCTTGATACCTTCATTAATTCAGAAATCTAAGGAAAAAAAACTGAATGATACTTCAGATTATATAGTCACATTCATGTTTGAGTTTCCAGAGCAGAGGATCTTTTGCTGAAGACTTAGATTATTTCCTAAAGAGATATCACAGTCAGAAGAAAAGACATTTCTCACTTTCTGTCTGCAGTGTTCAGTTAAATCCCAGGATCCTTCCAATTATCTTTTCAAAAGAGAACTAGGATATGTTAGGATAGGTTTGATTCTGTCCAGAAAAAATATCTTCCCCTCTTTAGTTAGATCATACCCACTATAACATATTCTGTAAAAGTTGTGATGTGTATGTGAAGTTTTATTTCTTTTATCTGCTAATGTTTGAAAGCAAGAAAATACAATCATTTTGCAGGCTTCTTGGTTCTATGAACATAAAGGGAGATCATGTACATATTATATCTGTATCTGAATCATGGTAGAAAATTTGAATTTTAAGTCTTGAACGAGAATCTACTGAAGGAAGGTAACAGACAACTTCCTGAATCTCATGGGCATGATTGCTCATGTATACTATTGTCTTTCCCATGTGAAAGCAAAAGAATTTGACTCTAAGGTCTAGGCAAATATTCACTATGGTGTAGCAAGTGACTTGAGGATGAACAGATGATGGGATGGTGTTTGGTTTAGGTACTACTTGGAAGTAAGAGATGAAAAGAAAAATTGTTGTTAATCCCAAGGTATTGAAAAAATTCATATCCTCATCTATTTCACTTCTTTATCAGCAGAATGAAGAGTGCTGTTAGTACTAATGTATGATATAAGATGACCTGTGATGTAAAGCACGTAGCTATATGTTGAACACCTTACTTGCCTCTGAATTCAATGGATATTGAAGACATGTGGGTAAATGTCTAAAAGAAACTATCAAAAATTATGTAGATTTGCTCCAAATTTTTTGCCTATGCAACAGAATTTGGAGCCCAAAGTGTGTTAAGTGCTAATGTCCTTATCTAGATCATGCATCAAATATAGTAGAAATGACAAAAGTAAATCTAGAGCCAACCCAACTTGATTATGAATAAAAGAGCCATCTGGGACCCTAAGAAATAGTCCCCTTGATGTACATTTAGCATTACAATTCCACTTTCAAAATAAGTCTCCCTCCATTAAATCTGGAGGCACTGCAAGGCAGATAAGAATGTGATTCCATCTGGGAGCCAAGGCTATGATTAAGATCTGGGAAAGAGAGAAAATATGTGGATTATCTGAAATACCAACAACTTGTGAGGTAGGCATATCAAAAGAAAGGCTGAGCAAAGGTGGCAGGGTTTAATGTAGAAATAATGACACCCGTATCTACCAGGAGCGGGTAGAGTGGCCATCATATATTTACTTTTTATTCACCTGGAGTGTTTAAAGTTATGGTGGGGTATTGAGCACTTTATCCTTACTCAGAGCATTCTTTTTGATCTGAATCGAGGGAATGTTGCGGCGTTTTTATTTTGTGCAGCCTGAGACATTTTTTCCCCCAGTGTGCCTGCTGTTTACATTGTCTACAATTATCCTTGTCAGTTGGGAAGTGGTCCAGCTAGCTGTATGAACTGCAGGGCCTAGTTTACTCTGGGTGCTGTCTCCTTTTTATTGTGAAGTACTTTCAAAATATTCTGTCAGGTGTTGTAGTTCAGCTAACAGATTTATTTCCGATTCTAATTCCTAGTTTTTAATTAGAGCTCCAATTATAGTTTTAACCCAATTTACAATGTGAAAGGAAAGTCGGGGTGATATATATCAGAAACTTTTTTAACTCTCAAATAATTTCAGAAGGTATTTTCTATGTTATCTCAAAAACACAGTTTTATCATTTTTGTTGTCATTTGTATGTATGAATTATGGCCCAATTAATTATTTTATTGGAAGTATTTCAAGTATGGATTTTAGAAGACATTGATCTACTCTTCTGTCCTATATTTGAACTTCCAATTTATTGCAGGAAGCAGGATATCATAGATCACTTTGGGGGTCAGTACAATCAGTTGTTTTAAACTAGGATTTAGCATCCTAGGTTCTGAAAATCATTTCTGTGAGTTGATACAGACCAGGTAATCCTGGGTCTTATAGATCCCCTGTGTTCCATCCCCCCAAATTCTAAATTCTTCTCTGTGAATATTTGCTGCTTTTATTTACCATTAGTTTTTCATTCAGTTCAGGTATATGGTTTAAAATCTATAGTTGCCTCTATACTTGGTTCAGAGAAGGGATAAACTTTTGGACACAAGTGATATTTGGGGGCGGGTTATGAGAACTGTTAAGCAAAGCATCTGGAGAGGAGAAACAGTAGAATAGCAAGACAGAATGAGGAAGTAAAGATATCAGAAAGGAAGGCTGGATAGATATATAGTTGCAGGGAAAGGTGGGAGAGGAAATATTAGGAAAATGAATTTAGTTTATTGTTTAAGTTTCTTGAAATTCTTATTTCTTTATTGAAATAATTTTTTAGTAAAAGAGCTTCTAGTTCATAATTTGATTTTGAATGAAAAAATTATCATGTAATCTCAAATTCACAAACTATGAACAGAAAGACACAAGTCCCCAGTGAGAACAAACCTGGCCAAAGGCTCAGGTCTAGGAAGGGAAGTTCAGGCTGGGTCTCAGAGGGGTCTATGATAGCTTTGGAAAAAGAAGATGACCTCTCAAATGAGAACTGGTAAAGATTAGTAATTCTGAGCTTGCTATAATAATGGATCAGCCACTATCATCTGCATTTGGGAGAAATTCAAAGGAAGATGGAGTAGAAACATTTTCTAGTAGATAACAAGGAAAGGTGTTCAGTGCACCCTAACTAGATGCTGTTGGCATGTCAAAGCTGGGGAGAGTGCTTCCAAAGGTTCTCTGAAGGAAAAAAAATAAAAGTTTTCATTACTACATATATTAGCTATGCCTGACTACTCAGGTGTTTGGAGATTCACTATAATTCTAAAATCTTAAAATACTATAAACTCTGAAAATTCCTGTATTAAATATTTTAACCCAGTTGTTCCCAGGTGTATTCCTTGTGATCTTCTCTTTAACTAAACATTACTAGTGTTCCATGAAAGTTATAAAGATCCCTATGTTAAGTTATTCTGTCAGGCTCCTCGAATCCACAAAGAGATAGTACCCCTTTAGGTAAAGCAGAGATCCATCAACCCACTGATGGAAATGTACTATGATGAGGGAAGATTATATCCTGCTTAGAATTCAGCCCTTCAACAAGAGCAATGTATTCCCAGTTGTTAAATAGATAATGCATTTTACATTCTCTACCTGAATTCTTTTGCTTTGCTTGGTCCCTGTGCTGCCCAGCTCTGGTGTCTGCCTGTAAGCTCACTATTGTCTTCAGACTGTCTTTGCAATATCCAGACTCCCAGTGTTAGCAAATTTATCTGTTTCGTAGGCCTCGACAGAACTAGAAGGTGACAGATTCTGGAGAGATTTGCTGAAGCATAAGATCCAAGGAATGAAGTGAAAATAAGGTTAAGGATTTCTAGAGATGATATAGTATGTAATCAAATGATTGCTAGTCTACGGGGGAAGAAAACCTTTTTGGAAGGCAGCAAATGAAGAATCTAAATGAGAGTTTAAAGACTTTTGTTTTCTGTCTGTATTTTTATATATGAGTATGTGTGCATTTTATGTTATGTCTTCACAGAACTAAACTAACTTGGAAGAGAAATCAGTACTCATAGATCCAAAGTGCTTTGAAATATCACAAATGCAAATGCTTTTATATAAGACTTGTTTAATGTGGTTGATTCAGCAACAAAGGAGTTACCTTCTGGTTAACATGTATTGTCCACATGCTTGATTTTATGGAGCTCTTGATTTGGTGAAGACTTTAGGCTGTGTCTAGGAAATGACTTGAGATGACAGCTTTGTGTAATGCCTCAAAACTTCTATGAGAAAATCAGACCTTTCTTGTGAATAAAAATAAACATGTTTTATAGAGAAAGTTATAGAACATATAGGGTGCACTCTGGAGAAAAAAAAAAGTAAAGAAAACTAAGAATTTGGACACATTGTAAAAGATTTTGGGAAAGTTAAAAATGGGTCTTGGAAAGCCATAGATTTAGTAGGGGAGATGATGTGTGATTAAGTTTGAAAAAATATTTATAGGTTTTTCTAGAAGCTGAGCGTTTGTATCAAAGGTACATTGGTGTAAAACTGGTTTGATCCCCTGTGTTTGGAACATTGATCTGCTCTTACTAGGAAATTCTGAGAGGTTTTTCTTCACTTTTTGGGTCACTGGCCTGGAAAACAAAGGTTTTATTTCTTGTGCTTTATGCCTTTGAAAACGTTTTTGGTTTGTTTTGTCACCTCAATTTTATTTCATAATGATAAGCATTTGATATTTTTGACAAGTTCCCAAAAGTATGTCTTTCTGGTCCAGAGCTAATTTGGGAATTTTCAGGAGCTCCTTGAAGTTCAGAGGACACGTGATAGACATATTTTCTATTAATGTGACTTATGTGTTCCCAAATTACATGAGATCACTAGAAATCTGATGGGTCTTGATACATGTGCTCAGCATCAACTTTCATTATCCCTAGTAAATGGCCAGCAGATCTCTACCATGGCCATCAGGATCCATAGTTTCTATTCTTCTCTAAAGCATTTATAACAGGTTCATGGAGAAGAATACAATAAGTTATATGCAGTTTTCAGATCTTTAGTAAACATTGATACAACTATGGAGAGAAAACTTCCTTAGATATACAAAGTGGATTTGTTATCCTCTCCCACTTGGCTGCTTAATGAAGAAACTGTCTTTCATATATAACATGCTGAATAGGATATGACAGGCAAAATGGGCCTCGTTCAGTAACAGATAGAACCATAGGTATCACCCCAAATCTTCATTAACAGTTGTTCAAATAGTGTAGTGGGATACACAGGGATATTGATCAAGGGGCACAATGTACACTGTAACACATCCCATCATTAAAAGCTGAAAATTTCTTGGTTTAGTCAATGTTTTGTTGCTGTGACCAAAAGACTTGGCAACAACAATTGAAGGAGGGAAAGTGTATTTGGAGCTCATGGTTTCAGACAGAGGTTCAGTCTAAGGTAGATTGACTCCATTACTCTGGGCCTGAGGTGAGGCAACACTTCAAGTGGAAGGATGGGGCAGAGGAAAAGCAGCTCCGGACATGGCAATAGGAAGCAAAGAGCTCTGTGCTCACCAATGACAAAATATAAATCCCAAATGCACAGCCCAGTGACCCACCTCCTCTAGCCACACCCTATCTGCCTAAGCACCTGGTTAATCCATATCAGTGGATTAATCCAGTGATTATGTTAATGCTCTATAACCCAATCATTTCACCTCTGAAAACTCTCGCATTGTCTCACACATGAACTTTGGAGGATACCTCATTTTTCAACAATAACACCCTTCCACCACAAAAGATTGCTTAACCTCGCAAATATTATCAAGTCTTGTGTTTGAAATTACAAGTTTCCATTTTTGTTTATATTTGTAGCTTTGTTCACTTCCCGACTAGAGTAAATACTTCATTTTTTTTTTTTTTTTTTGCAGGCAGGTACTATTTTATTTTTGAAGTTTATATTGTTACTATTATATGTACAATGAGTTGACTTATAAAAGTTCATTGGTACAATGAGGGTATTTTCATAACATGATCAATCTCCAGTTAAATACCATACTAGAATCTCATGGAGTAAAACACTTTCATGCTAGAATCTCACAGAGTAAACACTTTTATTTTTCAGTACTGGAGATTGAGTTCAGGGGCATTTTACCACTAAGCTACATCCTCTATCCCTTTTTACTTTTCTAATTTTGAAACAGGGTCTCACTAAGTTGCTGAGCCTGACCTCTAACTTGTGGTCAATCTTCCTGTTTCAGCCTCCTAAGCTGCTAGTATTACAGGTGTGTGCCTCTGTGCCCAAATGCTTTTATTAGTTCATTTCTTTTAAAAACTATTGCACAAGGCTGATCAATCAAGGGCAATTGACCCAACTTTATATCAGAAGGTAGTCCTATATTACCTTCTCAAAGTGCCATTATGAATAAGTGAGTTTCTACATCAAAATAAATTGTGCTTGATTCCTAGTATGGTGAGCTCCTTCCTGCTACTTGGCTGTGCGGTAACTGGACAGCACAACTTTGAGGCTGTTGTTTATTATTAATTTAGACAGTGAATAATGTTGCACTTTCAGGTCATCAGTGAGACTACCAAGAGTAAATACTCACCATTAATATAAATCAGTTATCCTTGTAAATTAAGGATGTCTAATATTAGCATAGGTGAATGTCCTCCTGTATTTATGTCCTTAATTAACTTTAGTTTGCTGTTTTCTTGGACTGTGAGTTCCTGAAACATAGGTCACATAATCTTAACCATTATTTTGGAAAACAACTATGGGGAGGAAATTAAGACTATGGCTTCCCTGCCACAAAAGGCATAGAAAGAACTGGAATTGGGCCAAGCCATTGCAGGGTACTACTACATTCTCATAGGTTATGGTACTTTTGCTTTATACTCTACAGTGAAGTAAAAACTTTACATTCTTTTTTGGAGTACTTCTGAAGTTTCAAAACCTGAGTTTCTTATTCTCATCTGCTTAAAAACTTTGATATGTCCATCCTTGAGTTTATCCTCTGTTTATCTCATCCTAATTTTCTTCACCTCCTCTTGCACCCTAGACCTCTTCTATTGATAAGCTCAGATATGCATTTAAAGGAGTCCATTCCTTTTCCCCACAACTTCTTAATCCCATTCTTCAAAATTATTATTCATCTTCACCTTTTCTTAGACCACTGTTCCAGCTGCCAGACCACCCTGCTCCTGAGGAGTTTCTACTTTTCCAATTCACTGTGGAGTGAGATGCTATAGTTTTACTCAATGGAAACTTTCTCTGAATACTTCACAGTCCCTCCACTCCCCAACCCAGCTAAATATCCCTCTGGAATTCAGCAAGTCTTACCTTGATATGACTCTGAACCCTTGGTGGGAAAGTTTGTGTTTGTTTGACTTTTTCTTTCAAAGAATTGAAATCAGGTTTGAAATTAGGATACATAAAATATGCATTTCTTGGGTGAATTAATGAATTTCCCAGTTCCACATAGGGGATAGTATTGTCCCTTCAAGTATGTGGACATGGTGTGTGTTGTGGCTGGCAGAGTGTCAGCAGCACAATGGTTAAGACATGGGCTGTAGTGATGGATTCCCTAAGATCAAGTTCTTGTTCTGGTATAGGTTGTGCTTTGTGTTAAAAAACATTGTGCTTCGGTTTCCTCATTTGTAAATGAGATAACATTAGTCCTATATTTTAGGGTACTTCTAAGCAGAAAGTTAGTACAATGTCAAATTTTATTAAACATTTGCTGTTATTATAGCTAATGTTTTTTCTTGAAAATGAATAAAGAAGCAAAGCGAATTAAATCACCTTGTTATCTGGAGCATATCTCAACGCTAACAAATCATTATCTGCTTGGGAAGCCCCTGACTCATTTAAGTCTCAAATCAAACATGCTCTGCAATTTCAAGACTTTGAATGCACTTCCTGCTTTCTCTTAGTAGCCACTAAGCATATATGGCTGTGGAATTTAAATGAACTAAAATTAAATTAAATTTAAAATTCAGTTCCTCAGCCTTGCTGGCTATATGCAAGTGTTTCATATCTTTGTGAGGTCAATGACTAACCATACTGTGGAGCACCGATTATAGTACATTTCCATCAAGGTGGAAAGACCAATTAGTTTTTAACAACTAATTATATAGTCATCAGAACAATTTTCCAAACCACACTATTATATATTACTTTGTGTTGCATATATACATATTTACATATATACATATACATGCATTTACACACCTGCACACAAACACATCTGCATCTCTTTATAATGGAATATGTGTACCTTCTGGTAAATGAAGCTATCCTACTAATTGATCCTACTAATTGTGTGTCTTAGTTATCAATAGGTTTATAATACATAGATAGTCCTTCAGAATAACTTTGAAATGAAAAAAACACAATAATTTGGTAAATAACTTTATTCTTTAACTTTAAAATGATTGTCTTTGCATTTCTAGTAGTATATACAAGCTAATGAGTAGAACACCAAATGTTCAATACAAAACACTTGACACCATGCCCTAGTATTGGAGTGTATTTTAGTGACATTGCCTAGAGTGTTTATAAAAAGTTTCAAGCTGATTTATTTCCAAGGCATAATAAATACCATATTGCAACTCTCTCTGCTTTACATAAATCTTTAGAACTCATCTTGTAGAGCCCTCTCTGCTAAATCCTTTCTTGCCATTGATTGCTTTTAAAGCTCCTTTCTATACATTCCAGGTATATACAGCCTGATACAGTCTAAGTGGCCTTAGTACTTGGATAGTGGCATCTTGATGCTGGACTCACACTGACAGTGTCTAATCAATCACTGAAATGCCGAGTCACAATAGAAAGCCTGAAAGCAATTAATTTATTCATATACAGCAAGAATGGCAGATTACAGTTGTAGGAGGAAATGTTAAAGAATATTTGGAAACTTCATTAAACAGCTTTCTTCCCTGTGCAGAAGCAAAGGCATCCAGTCTAAATCTGTCTTTTGATAGCCTTTCACAGCCTAAGTTCCAAAACCCTAATCAATTTGCAGGACAGTTTTTCCCTATTAAAAAGGAACGTGAAGCCCGGCATGCTGTAAGCCCAGCAGCTCCGGAGACTCAGCAGGAGGATCATGAGTTCAAAACCAGCCTCAGCAAAAGCAGGACACTAAGCAGCTCAGTGAGACCCCGTCTCTAAATAAAACACAAAATAGGGCTGGGGATGTGGCTCAGTGGTCGAGTGCCCCTGAGTTTAATCCTCGGTATTACTCCCTCAACTCACCCCCTGCCCAAAAAAAAAGGAGCTTGATCTCAAAGAAACAAAAATAGATATTCACTTAGCAAGTTAGAATTACATGTTCAACCACCAACCATTATAAGGGGTGATCTTGGGTTTGAAGGGGGTATAGAAGGCTAGAAAATATATCTTCACATTTCATGTAGAATAGAAGCAAATTGTTTGAAAGCCATGTTTGGGCTAGTATGCTGTACTCCAGATTCCAGGATCTAAATTTCTAAAGTAAAATCATGGCATTTTCAGGTAAATGGATGGCGCTGGAGAAGATAATGCTAAGTGAAGTTAGCCAATCAAAAAAAAAGAAAGAAAGAAAGAAAGAAAGAAAAGAAACCAAATGCTGAATGTTTTCTCTGATATAAGGAGGCTGACTCATAGTGGGGTAGGGAGGGGGAGCATGGGTGGAATAGATGAATTCTAGATAGGGAAGAGCCGGGGACAGAAAGAGAGGAGCTAGGGGAGTAGCAAGGATGGTAGAATGTGATGGTCATCATTATCCAAAGTACATGTATGAAGACTCGAATTGGGTGTCAACATACTTTATATACAGAGATATGAAAAATTGTGCTCTATATGTGTAATAAGAATTGTAATGCATTCCGCTGTTGTCATGTATTTAAAAAAATAAAATAAATTTAAAAAATCTTCAACATTAAATAAATAAATAAATTTATAAAGTAGAGCATAGTTTTATTCTTTATATTTAGGGTTTTTTTTTAAAGACATCTTTTGTAATTGTGGGTATAGAAAAAATGCATCCAAATGAATATCCCCAAATATCTTTTTATCTCAGACAAATACATGAGTATGTATATATTAATTATGTAAGCCCCGCACTCTTTTCTAAATAAACTAATACTTTTACCCATTAATCCTTCTCAAGTTTCCTTTAATGTATCTCTTATCATTATTGAAAATAGCAATATTCATCAAAATCCATTACCTGGAATTAAAAGGTGGATGATCAGAAACTTATCTTCCAATTCTTTTCCCTTTAAAGAAAATTGAAGGTATAGAATTTTACTTTAATCTACATATTATATGATTCATTTTATTTTAGATACCAAAGGAATCGGTGAAGCAGGTTTCTGAAGCTGTCTAAGGAGTTAGAATAAAATAGAGATTTTTATGGTTACAAGAGAAAAATGTGCATTTGCTATAGACATCTTTTGTGGAATGATTAAGTATCAATATAAGCTATTGTGATAGGTAACTCTTTTATTTCTCTCCTTTTGCAATATGATAATATAATGTGCACCTTTCATTTAACCCATCCATACACAAATCCTCCTCCTTCCTGGCTCAACTTCTGGTAGGTAACTCAGTCCTCAAACTGCCAGATGGGTTGTTGGTCTCTTCCAAGTGGTCTTTTCCTGGAGAGATGCTGTGCACTGGACCTACACACTGAGTGATAACTGTCTACCAGATAAACAATCCTGTTGGAGACTGCTCTTTCATTTCAATTTATGTTGATTTGTTTAGAAATCTCATTTCATTAATTGGTTATTAATAATTTATTTAACAGTACAATTAGTTAATAAGGAAAAGGGATGCAATGACTTCATACAGATTTTTGAGAGACTCCAACAATAAAATAAAATGAGTAAATCTCTGGGAAATTTCAACTTCCTTCCTAGATGTGGGTATAGGAGAAAGAAGAATATTTTAAGGCATCAAAGAAAAACAATACTTGTGAAACCATGCAGTAGGTAAGTAATAAAATTGTTAACTATCATAATCTCCCTGTAGTTTCTAGAAGCTATTTTTCTTATGCAGATTCTTCTGATTAATGGAATGTTAACCTTGAAATATTGGTGTTTTTTTTTTTTTCCCATTTCTGGTTACCTTAGAGATGTGTTTTCTCTCTTTCCATTGCCATGGAGATTGAGGCAGGCAACCATGGTTCTTCTCACAGTGCTCCATGTGAGGTAGTGACTCACACTGTGGGTTGATTATGGGGAACACAAAGATGGGTAAAACTTCCATCCCTCATCCCATGTTCAAACTTGCAAAACTGACAACAGATTCTCTAAGCACACACAGAGACGAATGGCTTTGAGATGGTCCTGGAATTATTAGAAAAGGTCTTCTGAGAGGGAAGCTAAACATATATGACTTTTGGATCTGTTAGTTCCAGCTCTATAAACATCACAGGCTTTACCTATTATGAAGGATAAAATATTGTGCATAAGATATACACTCAGGTTAAAAATCAATAAAGAGAATTTTCCTTTCCTTCTTACTCCTCTACTCCCCTGGATAGAATGTATCTATTACTATTCTTGAGGCTTTAATTGGTATATTTGCATATTGACAGTCTAACTCAGTGTTTCAGTCTCTTTGTAACAGAAGGATCTAGTTCTATTTTCATTGATCTAATTAGCAAATTTACATATAGTCAGACCTTAGACTCCACTGGAACCTTTCCTTTGCATTTATTTAAATATTGTTCTGAGTCTCTATGTTCTGTCCTTTGGGGTATGAGCTACTTTTCCAGTAGCTAGCATGCCCTGGTACCCTGTGGAGGTGTTTCAAGTTCCATTTCCAGGAATTAGGTATTTGACTTATTAATCATGTATAATATAGCACTAATGTCTGGTGTGTCTAAAGAAATGGTGTGCAATTGATGCTGCTTTCACAGACCACTTAAAGAAAATCATATCTTCTCTGTTCAGGAGGCTCATTTAAAGCACTATATTTTGGGGTTGCATTTTATAGAAAATTGCATGAGCAATAAAGGAATGCAAAGCAGAAATGAATGATACTTTCATTAAAAGTTTCACAGCAGTTCTATCCTAAGAATGCCAACTAAACAAAAATGTACAAAGCAACTTATATTCACATTAGTGTTTCTTTTGCATGAGCTTAACTAACCATAGTCAGAACAGAAGTTCACAAGATATTTCCTTTCAAATAGAAGAGTAGCTGAATCATGCTATTGTCAGTGCTCCTAAGCTAAAAAAGTTTGATGATAACATATATAAAGTATTGTCTTTCTCTATGAAGACACACAGAATATTCAAGGGTTCAAAAGAGTTTGATAAGTAGACAAAAAAATTAAAATATTTAAAAAAATTTTCAACCAAGTTAAACTCTTTAGAGTTTTACAAGAACATAAATCAGTCTCTGACATGAGATGAAACTATTGCTCTCCTTTGGCTAGGGAGTGCTCAATGCTTCTTATCCCTCTGTACTAATTGGTCAAGTTTCAGGATATTAGAGAAGGCCCCTATCATAAAGCCCTTTTCTCTGTGTATGTCAAAGAGATTAAATTTTAGAGGCAAAAAAAGAGACAGTGTCTTTGGATCTGTTTCCTTCATGGGTTTTACCCAGATGTAAGAGACTATTTTTTAGTTCTTACTCTGTACTCTCTATCTCCAGGTTTTTGTTTGTTTGCTGCCTCTTCTCTCTCACATTTACTAAAGACATCTGGGAAGAACCTCTTTTTCCCCAGCCTGTCAATCTTCCTGAAAATCTAGTGATAAAAGAAGAAGACATGAAGAAAGGAGACCTAGGCTTCTCCCTATTTGTGGGTTCCCACATATGGTTTGCCAAGTTTATCTTGGTCTAGAGTTCAAAGCCTTGGTTTGTTTAGATTTGAGTTAAGGCTTAGCTATTGAATGCATATTAATGAAATATAATTTGTTATGAATTTCACAGAGGTAGTGGAAACTAGAAAACTGAATAGAAGTATTCCTACATCTATCTCTTTCAGATCCCTTCTTTCAATATCTTTATAACTCCATAAATGTTCTACTGAGACTTCAATTGCTATTATTAAATTTAGAGAAAGAATTTGCATTTCCCATAAAGTTAGCAATTTTAATTTAATCCTCAGGTTTCCCATAATGGAAAAGGTTAAAAAAATCATTTTCATAAAGTTTTAATTCAATTCCTTGATAATTTTATTTGCCTCACTCTGTTCTGACTCCCATTCTAACACTCCCTTTTCTAATCAACAGAGCTAAACCGAAGAGCCCCTGTGCGTGTCTGAAACTGTCAATATTACCAAATCATCCATATTGGTTTTTTTTATTCTTACATTACTATTATAATGTTTAATCTATAAATTAGACATAATAATAGACTGTATTAGGGTTCTCTGGAGGAACAGAATCAACAGGAAGTATAATTACAAAAGGGGGACTTGTGAGATTGACTTATGCAATCAGAGCTGGATAGCCCACAATGGCCATCTCCAGGCTGGAGGGCTGAAAAACCCAGTAGCTGTGCAGTCCAAGAGGCTGAAGCCCCAGAACGAGAGGGATCAACAGTCCTACCCTAGTTGGAGACCAAAGGCTTCTGGAGAATCACTGGTAGAGTTCGCTTTAGTAAAGTGAAGAAGCCAGAGTTTGATATCCTCAGACAAAATCAGCAGCAATCAAGAACCCGGTGGAGAAGAATGGAACTTGCTGCTTCCTTGTTCTTCCAACTTTTATTACATCCAAGCTGTCCAATCAATTTGACAATTCAAATTAACCATTACATAGACTAATAACAAGAACTAATATATTATTATATACTTTTTGTTTGTTTGTTTTTGGTACCAGAGATTGACCCAGAGGGACTTAGCCACTGAGCCATATCCCCAACCCTTTTCTTTCCTTCAATTTAATTTAATTTATATTGAAATACAGTATTGCTACTTGGTTTTGGGCTTCACTAGGTTGCCTGCTGGCTTTGAACTTGCAATCTTCTAGCCTCAGCCTTCAAAGTCACTAGGATAATAGGCATGCACCGTTACACCCAGTTTATATACTATTCTTATAGTATATAAAATATACTATAAGTTTTATGTGAATATAGTCTCAATTTCAAAATGTTTCTTTTTGCGGTACTCATCTTTTTTCCTCTTGTGATGATGTATGATAATGCAGTGCCTATATGGAATGCTGGGCAAATGAATGATTCAGGTTCTAGGTATGACAGAGCATATAGGTGCAAGATTTCACAATGCTACTCAAAATTGTGAACAACTTAAAACTGGAATTGCTTCATTTGGGAATTTCCATTTAATATCTTTAGAACATGGTTGATGGTGGATAACTGGAACTATGGAGACTGAAACCACAGATAAAAGGGACAACTATATATCATTCTGATTGTTCAGAGAACAGAAACACGAAGACCTTTACATGTTTGAATACATCATAGTTTTGCCAAAAGGTAAAATATCTTTCAGTATGTGAAAGTCTATCTTGGTTCGTCTACAGTACGATACAATTTTTATTCAGGGAGACACAATTAAGAGGTCAAAAATGAAAGATCCACATCATCTTGACTAGAGACACATAAACATAGCCTGAAAATCATGTTTGTAAAATTGCAAAATTTTGAATAGTTCATTTCTTTTTTTTTCAGTGATATTTTAAAACTATTTTTCAAACCATGCTGTGATTGATGGCTTTCTTGTTGAATGCAGCTCATTTTGGAGGTGCTGCTTTTTCTCATTTTACACATTCTGCTATCTCTTAGATGGAACCACTCACAGAGGTCGATGTGTAAATGAAGCATGAAGAGAGAAAGCAAATTCTCCACTCAGTATTCAAGGGTTTAAATATTCAGGAGAAGAAAATACCCAAAATAACATTCATTTTTGTCTTGGTCTTGCAAACGATCCCAAGAAACTTGGTGTACTGTTCAATACCTACCATGCTTCTCATGTTTGAATCTAAAATAGAACAGAAACTGAAAAAATTATGACTTTTATGTGTGTACTTAAATATATATACATCTGTTTGAAAATCATATTATGTTAATAATTCTATATGTAGCAAGGATACATCCATATGATTCATATACACTGAATAAGATATTTAAAAAATAATGGTGCCACATAACCAGAGCAGCAGGTTTATCCTACTGATGTATTCCAAAGCAAGAAAATTTCACAACCACTCTTAATTCTCCTTTACAAATCATTTATCACTTATGCAAACAAGTTAAAACAGTCAGGTTAGCTAAGAAAGTGAAGAATAATCCTAGCTCAATTCCAGAAATTACTCCTCTTATCTTCACCATATTTGATGAAGCTGTTAAGGAGGATTCATTAGATCTCAGTAGATGCAAACTGTTTGTTCTTAATAAATAAGCACCATGCAATGCTATTAAAGCAGGGACCCAAAAAAGTATTTTCGGAATGAATATGTGAATCAAATAAATTGCCTTAAGGCATGAATAGGAAAGAATGGGGCTCTAACTTATGAATGTTGGCTTTGCAGCAAGATAATAATATGTACAGAGAGAAGATGATAAAAGTGTAGTCCATTAGAATTTATTAAAACTCTTTTTTTTCCATTTTTAATTGAGTTTTTAAAAAATGATAGCAGAATGCATTATAATTCTTATTACACATATGCAGCACAATTTTTCATATCTCTGGTTGTATATAAAGTATGTTGACACCAGTTCATGTCTTCATAGGTGTCCTTTGGATAATGATGCCTATCACATTCCACCATCCTTGCTAATCTCTGTTTTTGTCTTGGTTGATCCCGAGAAACTTGGTGTACTGTTCAATACCTACCATTATTCACGTTTGAATCTAAAATAGAACAGAAACTGAAATAATTATGAGTTTTATGTGTGTACTTAAATATATACATCTGTTTGAAAATCATCCTTTCCCTCCCACCCCTCTGCCCTATCTAGAATTCATCTATTCCTCCATACTCCCCCTCCCTACCTGACTATGTGTCAGCCTCCTTATATTAGAGAAAACATATGGCATTTGTTTTTTTGGGATTGAGTTTCCAATCTGGACATGCCTGTGAATGTTGATATGTCCTCCAAGCAAAAGTACTCTACCATACATTATCAGAAAGCTAACTAGCTACTCTCTGGTAACTTAGATGCTACCTTTGAAAATCTAGAGACTTGTATCACATTGGATATGTCATATCACACTTTGCAGGAATCTGAAAACCAAACTAAAACAAAAACTCAACACTACGGAATCATCAACAAAAGCACTCCAAATACCATTTGGCTGTCCTTGCACAGTGATTTTAAAGGTAACAGCAACTCATGCATTCAATCAGTATGTACCAAATTGGTTCAGAATATATAAAGCACAGGAAATTTTTCTTCATCTTCAAATACCTTGCTAGGACTTTCCATACATAAAGTATATATTTTTTTCAATTAGAAAATTTGGTGGGAAACATTTTAAAAATATGTAGGAATATGATTTTAATTTGAAAGAGAATAAGTATGATTCAGGAGAAACTTTAACAGAAATATCTATAGCATCTACTGTTGTGTAAAGGAAGATTGGAACCATGTCCCTACCTATTATGTTTACTGACAAACTGAACAGCATACCTTGCTGTTCTGAACATTAATACTTCTAAGCTCAGGTATGTTTTTCTGCTTTTTCTTTTATTATTCATCTTCTTGCTCCAGGAGTACTAAGGAAGATATGAATCTGCATAGGCTAATTATCAGGAATGTCTTGCTTATCAAGACTCTTCAAGATCCTCACTTCCCACATGCCACAGTCTGTCTGGGCACAATTCAGGAGCCACTTGTCAAAAGAAACTAACTTTATTTTTAGAACTACAGATGCCAAACAAAACAGCTCCTCAGGAAAAAACCCTCAGAGCCCAACTGCCACCACCGGCTTCCACACGCCTCTCACCCCCACTCCAGCCTCTCCACCTCCCACAATCCTCCTGCTCTTGAGGCCAATTGGCTGGGTTGTGTGGGTGGAGCCAAAGAAGTCCCCCAATGAGCAGCTCCGTGGAGGAGCCAATCAGCTAGATGTTGCTGGGGCCGCTGTGAGCCAATCATCAGCTGGCAGCTGGAAGTTTGCTGGGGCCCCTTTGGCTGTGGCTCTCAACATCTCCCCCTCTCTGTTTAAACAACAAGCATGTGGCTTGGAGACCGTGCCTGCCTTAGGTTGTCCAATACTACATATGGTCCTTACCCGTCTTCGGATGAGCTGACCTCAGGGCGTCAGCCTCCTGTCTTAGGTTGGTACCATTGTAATTGGATCTTACCTGTCATTGACTACCGGTCCAGTATACAGCCACACCTGTGGAGAGGTCTTTGTACCAGTGTGTGTGGGGGGGTGAGGTTCTTTGCCTCACCTCTATTGGCCCCCAAATTTTAGCTGAACGATCATGACAAGCAGAAGGGAGGAAGACACACCAAGCCAATTGACAGCTCTTGTTGGAAAAATTGTACCATCGATGACATCATCAGCAAAAATACCCCAAAACTACCACAAGTCGCTGCACCAACAGATAGTTCACAATGCATACAAGTGAGTTCACAATGCATACAAGTGACACATAGTCTAGGCAAGTTCTGCAAGCAGTTCAGTGATGGCTATTGCAGAAACTGTAGATTAGTTTTATCTTTGTCTTCACCGGTACTAGGATGAAGATAGGAATTTTGGCAATAATGGCTAAAGAAAAAATTATGTAACATTCCAGAATGCACTAAAAGAAAACAATTTTCTTAACAATTTACATTGTCTTCACCGGCACTGGGATGAAGATAGGAATTCTGGCAATAATGGCTAAAGAAAAAATTGTGTAACATTCCAGAAGGCACTAAAAGAAAACAATTTTCTTAACAATTTACATTATCTTGAAGAGAATTATTAAATATAATGAAAAGGAAAGGTGAAAGTAAACAAACAGATCTGTTAACCTCCTTTTTTGTTTACATATTAAAACAATTCTTAACAGTTATTTACCCAATTTAAATTAAACCATTTAAATCACGTGAATAAAAAAAAATATTTGGATCCATTTTTTCATGAGCGCTCATCATATATGACATATGGACATACGTACATTCAAACATATAACACAAAACACAAGTGTGCACACATAATATAATACATACAACACATAACATAATAGTAAAGGCCTTATAACTTTTTACAGGTGAAATCTCCATTGCAATGTTTAAAAATTCTGTAGTCAAAAAAAAATAGAACTGATCAGCAAAACATTAACCTAGGTCTGTATGAGCTCAAAAAACAAAATAGAACTTCATGATATGGGAAAGGGGAATAATAAAATAGATATTGAACAAAGCATCCTGGTTCTGTCGCAGATGTAAGGATAGTCAAATTGGAGTTTTGGATATCAGCTGTTATGGATTTGAGCCAAATCATCTTCTTTTTGGTCTGTAGAAATTGCTTTAGTTAATCTCTCTGGAATCCAAATCGGCTGCTGTTCTTCCTGTGGAAACATACAAACAGGCCCCCGACTCCAGACAATCACTGGGTCAGGACCTTGGTTAATCTCTCTGGAATCCAAATCGGCTGCTGTTCTTCCTGTGGAAACACACAAACAGACCCCCTACTCCAGACAATTACTGGGTCAGGACCTTCCCATTGTCCTGTTAGAATATCTTTCCAAAGTACCTTGGGCTTATGTACATTTTTTGGACACATATGCCTTTCCGCAGCACTAAGTCCTGATGAATCCAAATTTAAAAAGTTTAGAGTAAAAAGGGTTATTTTAAGTTTATCTTTGGGGAATATATACCCCTTCCCAATTCCCTCTATTTGCTTTAATAAGTACATTTTAATAGTTTGATGAGCTCTTTCAACTATGCCTTGTCCCTGTGGATTGTATGGGATTCCTGTTATATGAGTAATGCCAAATGATGAGAAAAATTGTTTAATGGAGGTAGAAGTATAACCAGGGGCATTATCTGTTTTTAACTGTTTTGGAATGCCCACAGTGGCAAAATTTTGTAAGCAATGAGTTATAACATCTTTAGTTTTTTCTCTGGCATGAAGGGAGCCCATCAAAAATCCAGAAGAAGTATCAACTGTAACATGCAAATATTTTAATTTTCCAAATTCTTGCAAGTGTGTGACGTCCATCTGCCAAATATGGTTAGGTATCAATACTCTAGGATTGACTCCAAGATTAACTTGTGGTAAAAAGGTCATACAATTTTGACATTGTTTTATTATTTGTCTAGCTTGTTCCTTAGTTATTTTAAAATGCTTTTGTAAAGTACTAGCATTGACATGGAACCTTTTATGAAAATTTATAGCTTCTTTTAGTGTAGAGAAAATATATATGTCATGTGTAGTTTTATCTGCTAAATCATTGCCCAAACTAAGGGCTCCAGGCAATCCTGTATGTGCCCTGATATGTCCTATAAAGAATGGATCTTTTCTGTTCCAGATTAAACTTTGTGTAGTGAAAAACAAAGAGAAAACAGTAAAAGAAGGGGAAATCCTACCAGCATCTTCAAGGGATCCTATAGCATTAACTGTATACTGACTATCAGAAAATAAATTAAATACAGAATCTTTAAACATCACAAAAGCTTGTAATACTGCATTAAGCTCTACCTTTTGAGCTGATTGTTTGGGTACTAAAAGTGTAAAAGTTTGATCAGGTGTAACTATTGCTGCTGTACCATTATTTGACCCATCAGTGAATATATTTGGAGCATTCATGATAGGTGTTTTTCTTGTCATTTTTTGAAAAATTACAGGATGCAATGACCAAAAAGACAATAAAGGATTAGATGGTAAGTGGTTATCAAATGAAACATTAGATTTGCACATGATTATTGCCCAAGTATTTAACTCATTAGCTAACTCATCAATTTGATCCATAGTATATGGAGTAATAATTTTATTGGGAGAAATTCCAAATACTCCCTTTGCTGCTTTTATTCCTTTGAGTATTATTTGTCCTACAGCTTCAGGATACCTAGTAAGAATAGTGTTAGGAGAATAAGATAAATGTATCCATAATAATGGACCTTCTTGCCAAAATACTCCTGTAGGAATATTTTTTGTTGGTAGTACAATAAATAATAAAGGCAAACTTATATCAATTCTATCCAAATGCATATTTTCCATATATGTTTCAATGATTTTTAATGCCTTTCTTGTTTCAGGCGTTAACATTCGGGATGAATTTGGATCTGATTGACCTTTTAGGATATCAAATAAAGGTCCCAATTCTCCTGTTGGAATACCTAGATAAGGCCTTATCCAATTTATGTCTCCTAATAACTTTTGAAAGTCATTAAGTGATTTGAGTTGATCTACTCGTATTTGAATTTTTGGTGGACGGACCATGGTTGAGGATAATAGAACTCCTAAATAATTAATTGGAAAATTTAATTGTACTTTATCTATTGCTATCTCTAGATTATAATTTTTTATTATATTTTATTTTATTTTTTTTTATTGGTTGTTCAAAACATTACAAAGCTCTTGACATATCATGTTTCATACATTAGATTCAAGTTGGTTATGAACTCCAATTTTTACCCCAAAAACAGATTTCAGAATCACATCTGTTACAGTCCACATTTTTACATAATGCCCTATTAGTAATTGTTGTATTCTGCTACTTTTCCTATCCTCTACTATCCCCCCTCCCCTCCCCTCCCATCTTCTCTCTCTACCCCATCTACTGTATTTCATTTCTCTCCTTGTTTATTTTCCCGTTCCCCTCACAACCTCTTATGTGTAATTTTGTATAACAATGAGGGTCTCCCTCCATTACCATGCAATTTCCCTTTTCTCTCCCTTTCCCTCCCACCTAGTGTATCTGTTTAATGTTGATCTTTTCTTCCTGCTCTTCCTCCCTGCTCTGTTATTAATTGTTCTCATTATATCAAAGAAGACATTTGGTATTTGTTTTTTAGGGATTGGCTAGCTTCACTAAGCATAATCTGCTCTAGTGCCATCCATTTCCCTGCAAATTCCATGATTTTGTCATTTTTTTGTGCTGCATAATATTCCATGGTGTATAAATGCCACATTTTTTTTATCCATTCATCTATTGAAGGGCATGTGGGTTGATTCCACAGTCTAGCAATTATGAATTGTGCTGCTATGAATGTCAATGTGGCAGTATCCCTGTAGGAAGCTCTTTTAAGGTCTTCAGGGAATAGTCCGAGAAGGGCAATAGCTGGGTCAAATAGTGGTTCCATTCCCAGCTTTCCCAGGAATCTCCATACTGCTTTCCAAATTGGCCGCACCATTTTGCAGTCCCACCAGCAATGTACAAGAGTACCCTTTTCCCCACATCCTCGCCAGCACTTGTTGTTTGACTTCATAATGGCTGCCAATCTTACTGGAGTGAGATGGTATCTTTGGGTGGTTTTGATTTGCATTTCTCTGACTTCTAGAGATGGTGAGCATTTTTTCATGTACTTGTTGATTGATTGTATGTCCTCCTCTGAGAAGTGTCTGTTCAGGTCTTTGGCCCATTTGTTGATTGGGTTATTTGTTTCCTTATTGTTTAATTTTTTGAGTTCTTTGTATACTCTGGTTATTAGGGCTCTATCTGAGGTGTGAGGAGTAAAAATTTGTTCCCATGATGTAGGCTCCCTATTTACCTCTCTTATTGTTTCTCTTGCTAAGAAAAAAACTTTTCAGTTTAAGTAAGTCCCATTTATTGATTCTTGTTATTAACTCTTGTGCTACGGGTGTCCTATTAAGGAATTTGGAACCAGACCCCACAATATGTAGATCGGAGCCAACTTTTTCTTCTATTAGACACAGAGTCTCTGATTTGATATCTAGCTCCTTGATCCACTTTGAGTTAACTTTTGTGCATGGCGAGAGGAGGGGATACAGTTTCATTTTGTTGCATATGGATTTCCGCTTTTCCCAGCACCATTTGTTGAAGATGCTATCCTTCCTCCTTTGCATGCTTTTAGCTCCTTTATCAAATATAAGATAGTTGTAGCTTTGTGGATTTGTCTCTGTGTCCTCTATTCTGTACCATTGGTCCACCCGCCTGTTTTGGTACCAGTACCATGCTGTCTTTTTTACTATTGCTCTGTAATATAGTTTGAAATCTGGTATCACTATACCGCCTGATTCACACTTCCTGCTTAGAATTGCTTTTGCTATTCTGGGTCTTTTATTTTTCCATATGAATTTCATGATTGCTTTATCTATTTCCAGAAGAAATGCTGTTGGGATTTTGATTGGGATTGCATTAAACCTATAGAGAACTTTTGGTAGTATCGCCATTTTGATGATGTTAGTTCTGCCTATCCATGAACAGTTTATATTTTTCCATCTTCTAAGATCTTCTTCTACTTCTCTTTTTAGGGTTTTGTAGTTTTCATTGTATAAATCTTTCACCTCTTTTGTTAGGTTGGTTCCCAAGTATTTTTTTTTTTTTTGAGGATATTGTGAATGGAGTGTTTTTCCTCATTTCCATTTCAGAAGTTTTGTCGCTGATATACAGAAATGCCTTTGATTTATGCGTGTTGATTTTATATCCTGCCACTTTGCTGTATTCATTTATTAGTTCTAGTAGTTTTTTTGTTGACCCTTTTGGGTCTTCTAGGTATAGGATCACATCATCCACAAATAGTGATAATTTAAGTTCTTCTTTTCCTATTTTTATGCCTTTAATTTCTTTCGTCTAATTGCTCTGGCCAGTGTTTCGAGAACTATATTGAATAGAAGTGGTGATAGAGGGCATCCCTGTCTTGTTCCAGATTTTAGGGGAATGCCTTCAATTTTTCTCCATTGAGAATGATGCTAGCCTGAGGCTTGGCATAAATAGCTTTTACAATGTCGAGGTAAGTTCCTGTTATCCCTAGTTTTTCTAGTGTTTTGAACAAAAAGGGATGCTGTACTTTGTCGAATGCTTTTTCTGCATCTATTGAGATGATCATATGGTTCTTATCTTTAAGTCTATTGATGTGGTGAATAACATTTATTGATTTCCGTATATTGAACCATCCTTGCATCCCAGGGATGAATCCTACTTGATCATGGTGTACAATTTTTTTGATGTGCCTTTGTATCCGATTCGCCAGAATTTTATTGAGGATTTTTGCATCTAGGTTCATCAGAGATATTGGTCTGTAGTTTTCTTTCTTTGAGGTGTCTTTGTCTGGTTTTGGAATCAGGGTGATGTTGGCCTCATAGAATGAATTTGGCAGAACTCCCTCTTTTTCTATTTCCTGAAATAACTTGAAAAGTATTGGTATTAATTCTTATTTAAAGGTTTTGTAAAACTCCACTGTATACCCATCCGGTCCTGGGCTTTTCTTGGTTGGAAGTCTTTTGATTGCTTCTTCTATTTCATGTATTGATATTGGTCTGTTTAAGTTGTGGGTATCCTCCTGACTCAGTCTGGGCAAATCATATGACTTAAGGAATTTATCGATGTCTTCACTATCTTCTATTTTATTGGAATATAGGTTTTCAAAATAATTTCTAATTGTCTTCTGTATTTCTGTAACATCTGTTGTAATATTGCCTTTTTCATCCTGTATGTTAGTAATTTGAGTTCTCTCTCTTCTTCTCTTCGTTAGCATGGCTAGGGGTCTGTGGATCTTATTTATTTTTTCAAAGAACCAACTTTTAGTTTTGTTAATTTTTTCGATAGTTTCTTTTGTTTCAATTTCGTTGATTTCCGCTCTGATTTTAATTATTTCTTGCCTTCTGCTACATTTGCTGTTGTTTTGCTCTTCCTTTTCTAGGGCTTTGAGATGAAGTGTGAGCTCATTTATTTGTTGGATTTTTCTTTTTTTAAGGCATGACCTCCAGGCGATGAATTTCCCTCTCAAAACTGCTTTCATTGTGTCCCATAGATTAATTGGAAAATTTAATTGTACTTTATCTATTGCTATCTCTAGATTATAATTTTTTAATAAATATGTAAGTGTGGCATAACATTCTAGCAATATGTTTTTAGCTTTGTGTGCTAATAATACATCATCCATATAATGAAATATTTCTAGTTCAGGATTTGATTTCTAAGTGGCTGGATTACTTTGTTAACATAAATTTGACACATAGTTGGGCTGTTAGCCATCCCTTGAGGGAGTACTTTCCATTCATATCTCTGATCAGGACCTTCATGATTCAGTGCAGGGATACTAAATGCAAAACCTGGACTACCCTCAGGATGAATTGGAATTGAAAAAAAAACAATCTTTAATATCTATAATTAAAACATACCAAGTTTTTGGCAAAGCAGACAATTGAGGAATCCCCAATTGAGCAGGTCCCATAATGACCATTTCATTATTAATGGCTCTTAAATCTTGCAATAATCTCCATTTACCAGATTTCTTTTTGATGACAAAAATAGGAGTATTATGGGGAGATACAGAAGGTTGTATATGTCCTTCCGCTAATTGCTGTTTGACCAGATCATGGGCTACTTGTATCTTTTCTTTAGTCAAGGGCCACTGAGGAACCCATATTGGTCTTTCTGATTTCCATGTAATTTTTATTGTCTCAGTGGCCCTTTGTGAAAATCCAACCCATGTCTGTCTGTTCCTTGATCTGTTTGTATTGGTGCTGCTATACCTTGTTCTTGTTTTTCTAATCTTTTTCCTTTCCTAAAACCTTGTCTAGCCATAATAGTGGGTGCATTTTGATTGATGTTATTTGTTAATGTCAAACCTAATTGATCTAGGACATCTCGTCCCCATAAATTTACAGGAAGATGATCCAATACATATGGCTGTATAGTTCCTTCACATCCTTCAGGATCCTTCCAATCTAATACCATTGCACTTCTATGGGGATTAGTTACCACTCCTAGGCCTCGAAGCGTTTGAGTGGCTTGTTGTAATGGCCAATGTTTTGGCCATTCTTGACGAGAGATGATGCTAAGGTCTGCACCTGTATTCAGTAGCCCATTAAATTCATGTCCTTGAATATTTAGTTTTAGCATGGGGCGAGAATCTAAATTTAAAGAAAGCATAGCTCAATCTACACCTGTGGAGCCTAATCCCTTGGAACCTCTTTCTACAGCATGACTGGAAAATTTATCATGTAGGCTTGGTATTATTAGTAACTGTGCTATTCTATCTCCTGGTGAAATTACTGATATACCCTTTGGAGAACTGGCTATAATTTTTATTTCACCTTTATAATCGGGATCAATTACCCCAGGACTTATAAAAAGTCCTTTTAGAGTAGAAGAGCTGCGTCCCAATAATAAGCCTACTGTTCCTTTGGGAAGAGGTCCTTTCACCCCTGTGGGAATGATTTGAACTCCCATCTCTGGAGTTAGTACTGCTCTGATGGAAGTGCAGATGTCCAACCCTGCGCTCCCTCTGGTTTGTCTGATGAGGGATCTGATGTCCTGGGCACTACCCTGATGGGGTTTCTGGGGTTGCTGGGTTCCTCCAATGCTCCATATATTTGTGATTTGGGGCCCTGGAGCATTGGGCCCCCCTGTCCATTTTTTGGCAATGGAGCCCGATGCCTTTGTCCACGATATTGTGGATAAACACCTTGTCCTTGTTCGTTTTTTGATAATGGAGTACCCTCTATGGTGGTTTGAGAACAGCATTCATTAGCCCAATGTCTCCCTCTACGGCCTCGTGGGGAAATACCCGGTATTCTACTCCTTTGATACCTAGTTTTGTTAAACCCTCCTCCTATGGGGCAATTCCTTTTAAAATGTTCTGTTTGTTCACAATTGTAGCATGTTCTTGGCCTGGCATATAAAGCCTGTTTTACTGTAGCTACCACAATTTGCCCTTGTTCATTAATGTCTCTGGCATCTAAAGCCTGTTTTACTGCAGCTGCCATGACTTGCTCTTGTTCATTAATGTCTCTACATAATTTAATATATGTGTTTAAATCTTCCTGTTTCCATGGTCTAATGATATCTCTGCACCAACGATTCGCTTGGTCATAAGCCAGTTGTTTTATTAATGGCATTGCTTGTTCTGTATTCCCAAAAACTCTGGTAGCTGTTTGAATAAGCCTATCTACAAATTCAGCGTAAGGTTCATTAGCTCCTTGTATTATCTTAGATAATTGACCTTGTAAACCTCCATGTCCTTGTAAAGTTTTCCATGCCTTAGCTGCATCTACAGCAATTTGTAAATATACACCAGGATCATATGCAATTTGTTGCTGCCGATCCTCATAAGGTCCCTTTCCTAACAACATATCTAGATTTCTCTGAGGATAAGCAGCTACTGCATTTCACCTAGCCATCTCCTTGCAAAATTCCTCATTGGCAACCTTCCATAACAGGTATTGTCCTCCATTTAGCACAGCTTTACAAATATTAGCCCAATCTGCTGGCGTCATGTTTCAGTTGGTAATGGATTCGACCAAGCTTACAGTGAAGGGTGCTTGAGGACCATAGGTTGTTACAGCCTCTTTTAGCTCCTTCACTGTTTTGAAATTTAAACCCTGGTAAATTCGCTGCCCTCCTACCTCAAATACAGGGCATACTTGAGATCCTGTCTCAGGATCCCAACTATCAACTGCGGGGGTTGGAAACTTCCTAGCATATGGAGGTGGTGCTGTTGTTTGGACACTTATGCCCTCTGGTGATAGAATGCTGTTAGTAGCAGTCTCCTGTAGAGGTGGTGCTGTTGGTTGGACACTTTCGCTCTCTGATAGAAAGGTGTTATTAGCAGTCTCCTCCTGTAACTTTTCCCCTGATGGCTTTTTCTGCTCTAAACTTCCTTCCTCTGTCTCACTAGCTCGAAAGACCTTCTCTTTTACTTGAATCAGTATGTCTTCTCCTTCCTCTACCTTTGTCTGAATTGAAGGCTTTGGACTAAGCAAACCAGATACCAACGCCCACAATGTCAATGTGCCAACTGGCAGAGTCCCTGGGTTGTTCTTTTCTATTCTTTTTAAATCTTCACCATGATGGTCTCACTGTGATATATTTAACAACTCCTCCTTAAAAAGCCATGGGCTATATTTTTGTATTGTATCAACGTATGCCCTGACTGTTCTTGATTTTACTGAGATGCCTCCTTCCTCTAACAATTTACTTAACAGTCTTTCGGTTTGTTTTTTACTAATTGCTGATCCCGTATTTCTACTGTAATACAACCCAGTAAGATAACAGCAAACAAAACTGAGACAGAATGAAATAAAGTTGGAACAATAATTCATTATATCAGCCTTTCTATCCTCCTGAAGTGTGTATCCGTCCTTTCTCCCTATCTGTTCCTCAGACGCAAATGGTTTTTCCTCAGATGTGAGCGGTTTTTCTTCCGTCTCACTCATCTCCAGGGACAGGCAACTTAAAACAAAAATGAAGCAAAACAAAAGAGGAAACTTAGAATGGCTACCCATCCTCTCGCCCTGCTCTCAGGGGTGAGCAGTTTACTTACCCTCAGTTGCTCCCTGTACAGGCCACCAAATGCTGCAGTCTGTCTGGGCACAATTCAGGAGCCACTTGTCAAAAGAAACTAACTTTATTTTTAGAACTACAAACGCCAAACAAAACATCTCCTCAGGAAAAAACCCTCAGAGCCCAACTGCCACCACCGGCTTCCACACGCCTCTCACCCCCACTCCAGCCTCTCCACCTCCCACAATCCTCCTGCTCTTGAGGCCGATTGGCTGGGTTGTGTGGGTGGAGCCAAAGAAGTCCCCCAATGAGCAGCTCCGTGGAGGAGCCAATCAGCTAGATGTTGCTGGGGCCGCTGTGAGCCAATCATCAGCTGGCAGTCTGAAGGGCAGGGAAACAGCCCAATGAACATCACCGCAGAGGAGCCAATCAGCTAGATGTTGCTGGGGCCGCTGTGAGCCAATCATCAGCTGGCAGCTGGAAGTTTGCGGGGGGCCCCTTTGGCTGTGGCTCTCAACACCCATACCTAGCAACTCAGTTTTTAAATCGTATAATTTCCCCAATGTCGGATAGTTCCTCACCATGTAACATGTTCTTTAAACACATTGAGCCCAGCGGCTAAAAGCACGATAAATTACTTCCCAACTTTCCCCTTCTGAGATCTACTCAAGGTGTCAAGGTCTGATAAGTTTAGCTTCCCTTGTCCAAAAGGCTTTTCTGGTGATATTTTGGTGAGTTGATGCTTGACAACCTGAACCTCAAGGTCACAGCAGTGTCCTGTTAAAACAATCTTGTTGTTGCAGTTCAAGATCCTTGATTTAGAAGAGTTCAAAAGTTCAGGCTCTGGAGCCCTTCTGCTCAAGGAGGTCTGTTGAAATATAAAAGAGTCTGCATTTGCTCCGAGCTCCAGTGTTGCCTCAAGCTCTTAAATGATAAATTTATTTTGTCTTCTAGGAACGAGAAAAAATTTTTATCAATTCTTAGAATATCTTAAGATATTGAATATCCTTATTTTTTGGTAGAAATTTGCCTTGTCACTCATAGCACTAGGGCTTATGTCTTTGTCCTGGCAACTTTTGTTGTAAGTATGTAAAAGAAATTTCATAACAAAAAGAGGGAAACTACCTATCCCTATGGCTCATGTCTGTAATCCCACTCACTTAAAGAACTAAGGCAGGAGGATTCAAAGCCAGCCACAGCAATTTTGTCAGACACCGTCTCAAAAACAAAACAAAAAAAGGCCTGGGGAGGTTGGGGAGGTCGCTCATTTGTAAAATGCCCTAGATTTAATCCCCAGTTCCAAAGAAAAAATAATAAAAAAGTGAATCTAGAGCTAGTGAGTTTATAAAGATTGGCCCTGAGAGCTAACAAAGGTCAGCAGTTCTCATCAGAAGGGCATTTTAATGCAACGAATTTTGTGTTGGATCACATTTTCCATCTTCATGAGAACTTCCCTCAGTCTTTGTCATTTTATCTATGACAGGCTTCTTCATGCAGATATATATCTCCAAACTTTCCCTCAAGAAGAAAATGTCACTGCAACTTGGAGATGACTATTCACTTAGGGCCCTTTCATAGGAACACAATCAACAGAAAATTGCCCTACTCTTGAGTTTCATCTTGGTTTGATCTGTGCTCAAATTGGGCCTGACTCCTGGAACTTAAATTCTTTTGTGCTAAAATCCATGTGCTTTATTGATCCCACAGTGTCATGAAGGGTAATTTAGAGCTATGGTAGCAATTGGAGGAATATTGATATGCATTGTATTGTTCATTTAAGGAACTATTCTAATGAAAATAGATTCAAATATCCAAATTTCCCAATCTCCAATATTTTACATTTTTATTAGAATAAGGACACTGTCAAAACAAATTCAAACAAAACTTTTCTTCATAAAATATTCTTAGCCATTCCACAAACAATTAAAGACACTTTATTTCTCCTTCAGATCATCCCAGCCACAGTCTGAACCTCAGTTCCTTGATATTGCAACTTCACTCTGACCTTCTGCTCTCACCCATTTCTTCTTCCATCTGCTAAAAGAAAATCCCAAGTTCTCCACTGCCTCTTAGTAATTGAACCTGTTTGGAAAAAAAAAAAAGTATGAATTTCATGGGGGTGGATTTGGATTTAGGCTCATCAATTTGTCTTTTCAAGAAAGAAAAAACAATTAAGAAATTTAAAAAGGAAAAAAACAATCAATTTGAGTTCTCTCTTTTCCTTTTTTTTGTTGCAATTTTAGGACTGAAAGGGGAAGTTTAGACATTTTTCTGTTCCCAAGCTTCTCTTTTTAATCTTTTATAATTATCTTGAAAATTAGGGATATTCCTACATGCTATAGTTCAGACAATGCTTTGAAAATTAGTAAGTGTAATTAAGTCCACTTAACTTCTTCCATGAAAAATTCTGCTTGTAGATTCTAAGTGCAGATCATAGTTCCAGTTTCAATTTATATATATTCAGGTATTTTTTGAGAGAGGTTATACTAGGGGGGAAATTTTTGTTTGTACATTCCTGAAGGTCTCTCTCTGATCTCCTCATAATGAAATGCATTTTTGGCTAATAGCACCACTTCTCATTCTGTGAGTTCTTTGCATTGAAGATGGTTTATTATGTTAGTTATCACAGCCTTATTACAAATTACCACAAACTTAGTGACAGACATAAAACAATATACAGTTATTAGCTTATACCATGGCAGCATGCTTCATCAAAGCCAGCAGGAAAAAGAATCTTCTAGCAAAAGGGAATTCACAATGTCTTGTAATATAATCAAGGACTGACATCCCTTCAGGATTGATGTATTCTATTGATTAGAAACAAATTACTCAAGGGGAGAAGATTGCTCAGTGTTGTAACTATGAGGCAGGATTTTTGGGGGGAGATATTTTCCAAACTACAAGTTCAGGTACTTGCATTTCTTTGCTAAATGATAATATTCTTGGCTATGACTTATAAATAGTATGTGAATTCTTATCATTTTTGCTATAGTATTTGACTACGTTGCTTTCCTCAAATGTATAATTTTAAGGACCTTAACTTATATAGTGCAGCTGGTTCCGAATGAGTGTTCATTTGACCAATCAAAGAAGAAAATCTGACACTTCCAGATTGGAACAACTACCATTAGAAACTCCTACTATAGCCATCACACACATAAAACAGTAGTAATAGATGTATTGATTATGATACCATGTAATAATGATTTATCATTGGCAGCTTAAGGTAGGTAAAAATATATAGAAAGATGGATTTGAGAACTGAAATCAACATAATTTCTTTTTTTCTAAGATAAACAATTCAAAGCCAAACTAGCATGAGTGTCATGGGTTAATCCGTTCTCAGACTGAACCTCATTTCTATGAGGAGTTTTGAATGAAGCAGAGATTCAAACACCCGAGTTGAGTTACTAAAACCAACATATATTTCAGTTGTTGTATTAACATTTGATGACTAGACATACATTACAGTATTTATGCTAAATAATAATGAAAATCAGGCAAAATAAATCAGGCACTTGATCTGACCAAATATGATCCAAGAAGTGAAGGTTTTGAACCAAGTGGAAAGCATTTTACTTTTTAGCATTAATAAACCACTCAACACTCTCACTTCAAGATCCTCATTTTACAGGGTCCCCTAACTCAACGAAGCCATGGTATCAATTGTACCAAATTGTGGAAATCAATTGCTCACTTTCACAAAATAAAGTAACATCTCTCAGATTAGACTCTAAAACCCGTTTTGCTGACAGGCTTCATGAAGCATGTGACCTGGGTAGCTCCATGTGTGCGTGCTATAATGTTCCATTGTCACCATTTTGAATTTTTATTGTCACAAAAAAATTTATTGTCACAATAAATTTTTTTTTTACACTGGGCTCTGGAAAATATTGATGATGTCTTCCTTTTAATATCTTCTTTTAATTATTTTATTTTTTTGAGGTACTACAAAGACTGAGACTTTTTGAGATGGTATTCTCCCTTCCTATACAAAGTCCAATATTTTTAGCTTTGCTTGCATATTAAGTTATTTTTCCTCTCGGTGCTCTTCTGAGCAGGTTATGATTAATATTTCTGTTAGCATATGCTGCCTTATCTTTTCTTACTTATAGTAAACTTTGCTTCACATAGCAAGATAAAAGTGTTAAACACTCCCCATGAGGCAGAATTCATCTTCAGTGTAACTACATAATGGAAAAAAAAAATGTTCCTTATTGTCTCCACTTCTTCAGCTCTCATTGTGGTCTCAGTCCAATTCAAGGAAGCCTTTGTTTGTGCTGTGTAGTCAGCAGGGGGTAATGCTAACACCCTGGAATGGTGATGTCTTAAAGGGATCAGAAGGAAAGAATGCTCAGACTGGATTATATTTATACAGCTGGAACTGTACAGAAAAGCTCTTACTGGAAACAGTCAGAAATTTAACTGTAACAGTTTAGATAGCTTTGAAGTTGGGTACACATCTTAGAGAAAGGAAATTTAATGTAAGCTCAAAAGTTTGTCTCCCATTCACCTCAAGTGAATGCATAAAAATTATTTTGCCAAAAGTGTTGCTGTGAATGTTATTTAAATCAGATAAGCACAAAAGCAGGTTTACTTTGTTTTAGTCTCCAGTAAATATTATTTTAGAAATACCTAGGGAACTTTTAAGACAGGGCTTTGTACAGGTTATGGGCTTTTTGTTCCTGGCTCTAGAAGACGTGGAGGATAATGCTAGTTAAAATCATATTAGTTTTAATTAAAAAAACTAGAAATGAGTTAATTTTACCAATTATTTGTCTATTATATCAAGTTTACAATTAACAAATTAATGTAGAACAGTATTAACTGAGAACCAAACCAGAGCTTAGAATTAGTGGGAAGACTATTGTGAAAATAAAGAATGAGGGCAAAGGTCAGTGGGGAGGTGCCAATAACCCCATGAGAGCTCTACAAAATCTGGGATGAGTCAAATAGCACTGTGCAAGCCAGGAGAATAAGTGTTTAGTTTTTCTCTATTACTACAGAAAAAAAAAAAAAAATGTTTGGCTAGCTCCTGGAAAAAAAAAAAAAAAAAAGAACTATTTTTTAACATGAATTCTTTCTCTTGTTCTGTACCACACCCTCCATGGCTGAATTCTGTCTCAGAAAACAGCTGTATGTGTCATATCTCACCAGAGTTTTTAGGTATGGAGACCTTCCTTAGAATGACATCTCCCATGGCAATGATAAACACTGACGACAATACAGAAAAAGAAAGCAAGGTGGCCCAAGATGCGGAGGAAAAAAAACGGGGCGGGTGGGCGGCTGGTAATGAACTGTGTGACATAGAGGAAATGAGTAGCTCAGTCCACAAATAAGATGGGAACTTCTAGCTTCAGAAGAAACCTCGGACTGAACTGATTGATATTGCTGTAATGAACCTGATGATGCATTCATTCGAGGAATATTAATGTCATTGTGTGTCTCACAAGTATATTTTTCTCCCCCATTCTGTTGTCAGAAACAGGTTTATCTGTGTAAGATTTTCCCTGAGGAAACCCAACATGTAGCTGAGAAAACAAAGAATTTACATTTGGAGAATAAGTACTCAGGAGCAACTTGGTAATTGTTTAATAAAACGATTGAAGCAAACATTACTAAAGAAATGTGTAAAACTTTATATGAATTTCTAGTAAAATAGATCACTGGAGAAAAGGAGAAATGTTGTAGGTTTGTACGGAAAAGTTGTTTTAAGTTAACCACTGTGATGAAAGTTTTCATGGAAAAAAATGAAGAACTATTTTTTTTAAATTTTTGCCATAATGTTTAATTGGTACATTATGATCATACATAATTGTGGGGTTTGTTTATATATATATATATATATATATATATATATATATACACACACACACACACACACACACATACACATATATACACATACACACACACACATAAATGCATACACTATAACAATATAATATGGCCAATATCATTCCCCAATATTTCCCATTCTCTTTCCCTTCCCCTGGTCCCTTTCCTCTATTCTACTCCCATCTTATGGATTTGCATGAGATTCTCCCCTTCTCTGCAACTTTTTCTTTTTCTTAGCTAGCTTCCACATATGATAGAAAACATACAACTGTTAACTTTCTGAGTTTGGCTTATTTCTCTTAACCTAATATTTCCAAGTTCCATCCATATTCCTGCAAATGACATAATTTCATTCTTTATAGCTGAATAAAACTCCATTGTGTTATATATAAAACATCTCCTTTATCCATTCATCTGTTGACAGACATGTCAACTGGTTCCATAGTTTCACTATTGTAACTAGGCTGCTATAAATATTGATATGCATGCATTGCTGTTGTGTGTTGACTTTTTTAGAATAAATAGCAAGGAGTTATATAGCTCGGTCATAGGGTGCTTCCATTTCAAGTCTTTTGAGGAACCTCCATACTGATTTCCTTAATGGCTGTACTAATTTACAACCCCACCAACAGTGTAAAAGTGTTACTTTTTCTCCATATTTAGAAGCTATTTAGATTCATTGAGGAAAGAAGTATTCAGATACAATGAAGGTACAAGTGATACTGCAGGTTATCAGTGAAGAGACCTGATAACCCCACATGTTGAAGTTTTAACATTAGAGAAACATGCCGAGGCAAGCATATGAAGCAGGGTTTATTAGAAAGGGGTACGTAGACTTCTCCCGTGACGGAGAAGGGGCCATAGCTGATATCCTGGTATCCCAAGAAGCAAGGTGTTTTGCCCTTTTTATATGTCTAGGCTTCCTTTGTTCTCCTGCCTTTCCCCCCTTATCTTTCTCCTTCCTGACTACTGACTAGGTGACTAGGCCCAGGAATGTTCTGTGGGATGGCTAAAAGGTGGGAAATAGGTGGGCTGAAGGGGGAAGGGTAGGATGGAGTAGATAAGGACACATTAAATTTATAGCTCCCTGTAGGCAGGGGAAATTCCTGGGACAGGTTACCTTGGCAACAGGTTGGAGCAAGGGCACATTCTTGATAAAATGTCTCCAACTTCCCAGACTCACTCAAAATTGGCCTCCCAACCTGACTTGATTTACCTATCTACACTGACTGCTTGTCTAATTCTGGCTTCACAAGTATGGATTTTTGGACAGCTTAGGCAGCAAAACCTTCAAAATAGTATTTGTTTTAAAAATGCCACTCTGTGAATTGTTAGAAAAAGGAGTTTCTCTTCCTTTGCATTGTCATTTGCAGATCTCATCTTCTCAATATCTGTCAGGGTGAATCAGAGAAGTTAAGATTATGGGAAAGATCCATCATTAGCAGTGCGAAATATTTGCTTTAGATGGAGAGGAAAAGAAAAAAAATGAATTCTCTTTTTTTGGCTGACTGATGCCTCAAGTAATTAATAGATATCTCAATTAGCTAAGTTATTTCTTTAAACATTGTACTCATTTGAGAAAAGCAAAAGTATTTTGTAGTATTGAATTTTGATTTTTCTTTTTTAAAATGTCTACAGCTTTAAGAGCATCAAGGGAATTTATTTAATATTTGGAAAGTTTAAAATATTAAACAACACATATTTGTGCATGTATCCATAAACTATTCCTTAATAGTTGTCCTTGCCAATAGAGTGAAATGCTGAACTACAAAATAGAACACCAGCTAAGTGTTTTTAAAATACTTAGTACCTGCTACTGAAGGACAGTATCATTGTGGCTAGTGGCTTAGACACCAGGGCCAACCCACTGACTAGGTATGAAAGTTTGTGTGTTGTTTTAAGATCTTTAACCTAGTGTCTTGATTTCTAAAATTAGGACAATGATTATACTTACTTTTGGGCGTAAATTTGAGGACTGATTTCCCTAATATGTTCAAGATTTTTAGAGTACTCGCTGACATAAAAATTCAATAAATATTCTTTTTAATTATTATTACTTGTTATCTACTAAATGAATAATTTATTTTATGCATTTCTAGTCACATGAAAAATCTTACCCAAATAGATGAAATATCACACTGAAGGAAAAAAAAAACTTAGTAAGTTGAGGGATAATTTACTAAGGTTAAATTATAGTTAATAGTATTCTATTTTAATAGCTTCTTTTAATCACCATCAATATTGTAACCATTTTGAACACCAGCACCATCACCATTGTCATGAATTATCATTAGAATCATTACCATAGTAACAATAACATTGCCTGAATCTTTACATTGTACTAGATATTCTTCTAAGGGTTTAGTATATATTATTATTGTTAACTCATTTAATTTTTGCATAAATCACTCATTATTGTTGAGAGTACTGGAATATATTAAGTATATTTAATTAGTAAATGAAGAAGCCAGGTTTTCAAATAAGATATTTTGTCTCCAGATCCTATGCTATTATAAAAATTTGCATATATATTTTTTTGCAAAAAAAATCGCTGAAATATTAAAAAAGAGAATGTCAAAATAAAAAATAATATCACATACATGGGGAAATTTTAATATGCTTATTATGTAAAATAACTTTAGAAATAAAAAAAGTTCACAGATTAACATAATTGATAGAGTCTTAAGGTAGGATCACCAAGGAAAAATGTAAATCATGGATATAGTAGAAAGCTCAATATCATTAAAAATATTAGACGTCTTTGCCTGAGTGGTACAAAGAAAATATTTAATTAATTTCCTTATTTTTTCTCCCATTTTCTGAGTTTACTTAACTTAGAAAATAACCAAGACATTCCATTTTACAAAAGTATATGCAGATTCTGAGATGCAAGCTGCTGTCTGAAGTCTATGAGTTTTGTCAAGAATTTAGTGATTGGATACTGATTGAGTACTTTATTTTACAAAAAAATGGAGGGTTGTTAAAAGACAAGGGGGTTGATCAATATTTTAAGCAGTTAAATTTCAAAGAAGTGGTCTCAAGAAAGTAGTGTTTCACGAGAGCAGAGAAGATGTTATTACAATGGCCATGGTGTTAGCTATCAATCATCTGACCACTACAATAATAATGGAAAATTTGAAGAAGCAATGGGCAGAGTTTTTTTTATTTATACTTTATTTTGACACATAAAATAACACAAATTTATTTGATATAATGTGATATTTTGCTGCATGTTCAGCTTGCACTCTTCTCAATATCCACGTGAATCAACTTAAGTGTTCCTCATTGGTAGAATGGATAAAGAAAATGTTGTGTATAGACACAATGGAGTTCTTTCAGACATTAAAAAAAGGGATAAAATAATGTAATTTGAGACAAAACGTATAGACTCAGAGTATATTATATTAAGTAAATCTGGCATGGAAAGACAAGAATCACCATAATCTCACTTATATGTGGAGTCTAAAAAAGTGAAATTCATATAAATTGAGAACAGAATAATGGTCACCACAAGCTGGAGAGGGAAGGGGAAGGGGAAGATATGGAAGAGGGAAAGTTGGTAATGAATATAAAGTTACAGCTGGAAATAAAGATTAAATTCTAGTACAGGGAAGATGTCTAAGGAAGGATTTACAATTCAATGATTTGTTCTGGTAGTGAGGAAATGGAGTAAGAAATGGTACTGAAAACTATTACAGTATCTCATCACATTCTCACAAAGAGTTAAACAGGGCCTTCTGGTGAAATACCTCTCATACATAATCATGATAGGCCTCTGTCATTGGAATACCAAAGGTCCAATATGATAGTACAGGAAGAGAGAGAAACACATATCCAACTGATATTACTATTTTGTAACATTAATGAAAATTTGTCAATCTGAAATTATAAATAGGATTTCAGAGAGGATGCATCTAATCTTTTGATATTACAGCTTTTTATGGCTGAGAAATCTGCACAGGAATATATAGTGAAATTAAAACTTGCTAGGTGAACACAGAATCTAAGCAAGGTTAATTGTGATATGAACATTTAATGGCATGAGCCTAACATAAGGTTACCAATCTACCTTTAGAATTATCTTTACTCTCACCAGTGAATTCCTGTGCCAATAGGACCCTCTGTAGGAGGGGAAAAAAAAAAGTAGAAGAGGTAATACTAATTAATCTCTAGCTACTCAGATTCTGTGCCTCCATGGTTGGTTGTGAACACCACTCATAAACCTTCTGCTGATTGACACAATTTTATATGTCATAATACTTTTATGTTTCATAGGACTCCCTAGCCTCTGGGGTTCTTGGATATTTGTTATAATGTTTTAGTTATTGGCTGTGATCCATTGTAAGTTAATTTAATTCCCTCTCAGGGAATATTCATGGAATTTGCCCTGATGACTTACTGTGAGGATTAAAGGAGTTAATGTATATAAAAATGCTTAAAAGAGTGTCTGTCAAGTGGTAAGAAATATAAGTATTTGCTATCATTATCATTTTATTCTGTGTTTCCTATTTCTTCAGGGATGTCTCACTTTGGAACACTAATACTGAAACAGAACCAAGGTCTCACTCCTCATTGATGGAAGGATTCCACCATTCTAAGAAAGCACAGAAATTATATGGTCAGATTGGAGTTTGACTAGCTATGTGCTATTTTCTAAATGTGAAAACCCGCCAAAATTTCACCTCTCTTAATCTTATTTTGTGTGTCTAGAAAGGTGTTCCAATTTCCTGTTTCTGTTGTTTTGAGGATTAAATGTATGTATAAGTGCTAACTTGCCCATTTCTGGACAATGTATTTACATATTTTATTATAATTTATTTATTCAGTGTAATTTTTAATTCACAATAAATTGCTAACAAGAATAAACCACAAATTTGTAAATGATATTTATTTTGTAAGATTCTAGAGATTCAAGATAAGTGGAGAATGATTTTCATAACAAGTAAGCCATTGCTGTTTTATAAGAATGACATAATATTCTAGATATGCTATTTACTTTTTTCTTAATCAAAATCCCATACATAGAATTCTCTGATTTTATCATCAAGATCCAGGCCTGGATACTGTGGCCCAACCAGCCTAAGTAAAGATCTTTTGCATCCTTGGGATTAGAACAGAAAGATACCTAGAAAGCTAAAAGGTTCTGGTTCCAGAATGCAACATAGACTTGGGAGTTGTTTACATCTTTTGTAATCAGAAGAATTAGCAGGAAAATAAAATGTTAGCTTGCAGATAGAACAAAAGAAAAAAAAATGAGAAACAAGCTCTGATGAATTTCATCCTTCATATTTTTTGTCTCTTCGTTTTGTGAAATATGCTTACATGCTAGAAATAAAACATCCTTATTTGAGATCAACTTGAGTGAGTTTTTGATTTGTTTGTTTGGTCTACTTATTTGCAAACAGCTTATTTCTGACAAAAGTTGAGTTTATTGTACATCATCTTGTTCTAACAGTTGCACATACTTGGAAAGTTAAAGCGTGTTATAGACAAAGAATATGGCTTGGGATAAGCACAGAGACATGGACGTGTGCTCTGCTCAGTATTAGTAGGGAAAAAAAATGCAAATCAGTCAGCCATGAGAGTAAAGGGAAGTAGGACATAGATCATGCCTTAATTGCAATGCCATGTTTGAAATTTTTCACTGTACAAATATAGGCAGGAATACCAGCAGGGATAAGTTTTCCTTTTAGATAAATTACTCTGGCTATATAGAACAATGTATAGAACAATGTATTAAAATGCCTGAGGAGGAACCAGTTAAATGAAGGAATACAAACTAAAGTTCAAAATTTATTTATGTAGAAAAAATATAAAGGATCATTTATTATCTCATAAAAGCCCCTGACCTTATTATAATCAACTTCATTTTTATAGATAATAGCAGCCTTGGATAAAGTGGCAGCCTAAATTTATATAGCTAGTTTGTGACCACAACGGATTTTGAATCTAAAGTCTTTAATTCAAGGTCTCAATTCTAGAGCTGTGGCAACTTTGAATAATGTGTTTTCCTCATTTCTGCAAAAGGGTCCCAGGGACCATGACAACAGATGACGACACTGCATGGTAGTGACAACTTTTCAACATCTTTTTGAGAATTCCTCTTTTTAACCTATCTTATACATTGGGATTTTACTTGTAAGAAAAACAGGATGGGTTCTGCTGATGTTAAAGTAACAAATATGTGAGTTTTCCAAAAATAAACAGGTGTTCATTCACCCACACACCTACCTTTTATATCTACTTGCTACACTCTGATCTTTAAGTCACTGCTTAAAAATAATGATCTAAAGCAGTCCATACTTAGAAGTGGTCCTTAGGACAGCAGGTATCTTAAAAGGGAGGCATGTGGACTTCTGTGAGGGAGAAACCTAATATAGGAAGAAACAACCAAGACTCTAAATTAGCTAACACTGTACCTGATGTGTCAGATTTTGATTAACTAAATGTTCTATTCCATCCAGTCACGAGGTATGATGACATAGTTTGTTGAAAAAAAAAAAGTTATCTCTGGAAATTTAAGCAATACTCAATTCTAGGGATTTTTTTTTTTTTGATAGTGGGGATTGAACTCACTCAGCCACTGAGTCATATCCCCAGCCATATTTTGTATTTTATTTAGAATTTAGAAACAGAGTTTCACCGAGTTGCTTAGCAGCTTCACTTTTGCTGAGGCTGGCTTTGAACTCATGATTCTCCTGTCTCATCCTCCCAAGCCACTGGAATTTAAGGTCTGCACTACTGTGCCCAGCAGGGATTTTTTTTTTTTTTTTTTTTTTAAGAATGGTGACAGGGAGAAACTGGTAAACTCCATTTGCAATTAAATTGGATGCTACATAGAGTCACACTGTCCACTAGAAATATTATGTAATCCACATAAATGATTTTAGATTGTCTAGTAATCACATTTAAAAAGGCAAAAAAGAAATGGCTGGTGTTATTTTATTTAATATATCCAAAATAGCATTATTATAATGTGAAAGCCACATACGCATAATTAATAAGATAGTTAACAAAGCAAATCTTACTTCATATACCTAACTTTCTTTGCAAATACTTGATCTGATATTTAGATTTCATGAAATTTGCAACTGGAAATGTAAATTCACATGCCTAAATCATTCCAAAGATGCTAAGTTTTCTAATTATTAAACCTAATACCATATTTTGAATTTATATTAATTGAATAATAGGAGTCTTACTCAAAATTGAGATGGAACCAGAAGGGTTTTTGATTTCAGTTTTCTTTTTCAGATTTTAGAACATATGCATATATATGCATGTGTTTATATGTATCTTTATGTACATATATACACACATATGTATGTGTATACATACGCACACACACAGATGTTTTGGTGTTATGACCCAATTGTATACATGAAATTTACTTATGTATCATATATACCTCATACACTTTGCTTCATGGAAACTTAAAAAAAGAATATCTTCAATAGTTTTGTACCTGAAACAAAATTTGCATACAGTGAAGTACCAGAAAACAAAAGCATCATCATCTCTAGTCCCCAAATGTGGACAAGCATCACCATTATTCTTGCCTCTGAATTTCTATGCTACCATTATGCAACAATTTTATTATATTTATTCACCTAAGTATTTAACAGTGAAAAATTACATATCATTAATACAGTGAAAAATGATGTGCTGCTGTGTTTTGACCAAAATATTACTGTGCACTGTATTCTTTTTAGGTAAGAAGAAACAGATAACACTAGGGGCCAGGAGGTGAGTCCTCTAGAGATGAGGAGGTATTCTGCTGAATGGCTTTATTACAAATTAATTAATTTAAATTTGGCATATATGACAGCAGAATGCATTTTGATTTATTGTTCAATTGCAGCACAACTTTTCATTTCTCTGGTTGTACACAATGTGTGTTTCCTACACATTCATCTGCTTCATTAACAAGTTTTTGTGTTAGAAGTCTCTTTGCCTTTAATAAAATAGCATGATTAATTGTTTGTTATGATGTATTTCACTCTGATCCTTCAATAATCCCATAGCACATGTCCAACATGTTGACTATAGGCACTGTTTAAGTGTTAACTATCTCATTGTCATCATCACTTTTAGCAAGATCACCTTGATTTGGAACCATTTCATCTGCATCACCATTGGTCAGTTTATGGACAACTGGTGCCTCATTATCAATGTTAAAATATTCTTTAATATCTACTGTGCCAGATGATGAACAGGCTCTAAAGTTATATATTTTTACATATATAAAGAGGCCAGATATTATTTTTTTCCTTACTTTATAAGAAATCCTTCAGGGTTACCACTTACTCATCATGGTGGCTGAACATAGTAGCAGGCAAAAGGTAGTAGCAGCAGGAACAACTATGTCTTAAGATGCTGTTGCAAGACTGGAGACATCATTTATAGCATCCTTCATGGTAAGTTCTTTTTGAAAATATTCCATCCAGGCTTCTGTTCACTGCTACTAGCAAGCTGTTAAAGTGTTTATATTCACTCTTCATTGATCTAAGGATACCCTACTTATATATATGACTGAATTAATAAAGTCACATTTGGGAGAAAGTATATGGCATAAACATTATTTTCAATAAGAATTTCAACTGGAAGATGAGTAGAATAGATGTCAAGGAATAACAAAATTTTGCAGTTGTAATCCAGTCCATCCTCCCTGCAGGGAGCATAAGACACTGCTATAAAATGCTTGCAGAACCAACCAATCATTTTTTTTTAGCATAATTACTCCTTTAAAAGAGCAAGAATGCAAGATTTGCTTATCACAGGAAGTTTACACTCAAGTGTGCCTGCTGTATTAGCACATTTCAGCACCATTATTCTCATCTTGGCATCCTTAATGCCCATAGTGTCATTACTTATAGTCAGTGACTTTCTGAGAGGATAGCACAAAATGGTTTTGTTTCACCATTATTGTGGACTTTGTAGTCATATAAGGTTTTCTTCTCATCAATTAATATCTATACTGTCTCATGATCAGCAGATACTTTATCACCATTTTTTTTTGCAAAATTAATGTTTTATCTTTACTTAAGCTTCTTCAACCAGATCATTGCATATTCTGGCTCATTTCATGATCAGTATATAATTCAGCAGGTTTGGTCAACAATGCTGACAAATTAATTCTTTTAATGCATGGTGAAGATCTTTATTTTTAGATATATGCACTGTTTTTCTATTTTTTAATTGATTTTTGTTCATCATTTTCAGCTTAGAATTTCAACAGTTTATCTCTGTTTCTTCGGGTCATATATGGTGGTTATTCTAACACCAAACTCTCCATGTAAGATCATTTTCTACTACACTGTTGTCCAGTTTCTATAACACCATATCTTTTTGTGCTATACATAAATATAAATTCTCCTTCTTTTTATTAACATTGTTACCTATTTTGACAATCTCAGTTTTGTTCTTGTTTTTCATGACAGAGCAGAGAATAAGCAAAAGAAAACACCTAGTCAAATGCATGACCTCTTGTGGGCCTTATGGGGACTGCCATGGATGCATATGACCTGCACAGTGCCATTTTGCAATACCATGTGGGTATGTTTGTGTGGGTGACATGGGCATGTGTGAAAAAGATATCACAGGTAAAGGGAGGTTTTAGGATCTACTTTTCCTTAGAGATGCTAAATAAACCATGTGTTTTGTGTTTACATTTTGACAATGACCTACAACATAATGTCAGGTATGGAATTTTCCATTTGTGGAAGCATGACAGTGCTCCAGAAGTTCTGGATGTTGGACCATTTTGCATTTTCAGGGTAGAGATGCTGACCTGTACTAAACATTTAATTCTTTAGTAACACTAACAACATTTAAATAGTTAATAGCCTCTTGTATTGAACAACACTAACTTGGAGGCACAAATGTCTGTAGATGTTTGGGTAACAATGATAAAAGAATCTGTAATTGTCAATTTTTTATGTCAAAGGACATAAAGAAAAAAAGATCTGTAGTTCTTATGCTTATTACTAAAAACATTTTGGATTTGGTGGACTTATTTTTTTTCTGCTTTGATATAGCCAAAGTCTCAGGAATTTCAAGCAGTTTCATTAAATTTTGCATTGCTTAAGGTAGTAACTGAAGATGAAAGGTACATACAAGATTAGAAATAATGAAAAAGTGTCTCATATACTTTTACTTGTTTATTTATACTTTTTTTTTACCTTAGTAAGCCTTGAAACTTAGCAAGCTTATTTATCTTTTATTTTTATCTCCAAAAAATAAATAACAGCTAAATCTTTCTGCAGAATGGAGTTGTATGATATTTTTTGAATTTCTATTTAAGATATTTACTCCATAAGTAAAATAATACTTTACTCTGAATTTATAAAGTCCTCTTATTTTTAATGTACTATTAAGGGACACTTTTCTTCCATTCTGTGTAGTGTTATTTGATATAGTATCATTGCAAAAGAAACATGGAGCTCAGATTGGAAGATGGGAATTTTTCCATTTCATTTACTTCTATATGCATTTCAATTTTCCCATGGGCTACTTTTTTTTTTTAGGACAAAATGACTAATAGTATTGACCTGTGAACCATTATGTATGATCTCTGCTTTCATATTAACTTCTCTGCCTTGTTAATTGCTACAGAAATTATGGTGCTAGCACAAACTTTTTCCCAAATTCTTGGGTTATTCTTTCAGTTATATAGATTCTTAAACAACATACATTTTATTTCTTTCTGTGTTTATATGTCTTATAGGTAAAATAACATAGAAAATCAATATTTAATAAGAATAGCTAATATTTGAACTTCACATATTATAAGGGAGTCACTGTTTAAATGTTTGTCTGGAATAGCTGCTACACTCCCTACAAAAACCAATAAGGGAGGTATCACTGACTATGCAGATGAGGAACAGTGAAGTTAATACATTTTCCAATCTCACATAGCTGACTAGAAATTGATGGGTTCAGGATTTAAATAGGACCATATAATTGTGGGACTTGCATTACAGACCCCTGAGTTGTTACATAAGTCCTATTATAGACAAAGCCATTCTCTAAATTAACTGAAGATCTCACTGGAAAGAAACCGCCAACCTATTCAAAATGAATTTTTTAAATATAAGTGCAGTTAGATTGCATTGTATGGAAATAATAGTAAGTAAACTTGATGAGTATAAGAAAAAAAAAGCCTGTAAACAAAAGATTTGCATGAAATTCAACCTTCGAGGAGCCAGAAGGATGAGGTAGATCTTATTTCAGAGGAGGGAAAAGATAAAAAATTAATAAAAGCATATAAATGCATGCCTTTGTGGGTTAATGTAGGAGAACAGCTAATTACATTATAGCAGAGCTATAATTTGGGAAAATGATTATTTTTAAACACTAATTATAATCCAGGTTCCCCTAGAACACTTCTTCCTGTGAGTATCATCTATTATGGATTCATTGGATTTTCTTTCTACCTAAGAAACTGAAGCAACATTAATGAGAGACATAATAAACAGGTGGAGGGTGCTGAAATCCCTCATGACCTTTCCCTCTATGATAATATATATTTCTTTACCATTGTCCTTGCTGTGTCTTTTTTCTTTTTTTAACCCAAGGGGCTGGCACATTGAATGAAGCTATTTTTAGAAATTATATCAATATAGGTATCCAGTGAATGACAATCTTTCTTCACATTGTTTAGTCGAAAGTGGCTAAGGTGGATGTATCTTTCTAAGGTTATCAGAACAAGAACATCCAAAACAAACAGTACACTCAAACTAAAAATGACAGGTTCATTAAACATGAGCTAGTTTTTGAAGGTCTCTTTTCATAAAAAGGCAATTTTCTAAATCTGCTTGGGAAAATTTACATATATTAAGGTTATAACAAATAATGAAATGAATGAGACAGCTTTTCATAAAACTGATGAAATGCCTAGAATTTAGCATTTCATGTATCTGATGGTTTGATACTTGAAATATAATAAAATAGAGCCTATTTAATGAAATTTTAAAAAATACTTATTAGTTGTAGTTGGACATAATACCTTTATTTTATTTATTTTTATGTGGTGCTGAAAATCAAACCCAGGGTCTCACACGTGCTAGGCAAGGATTCTAAAGCTGAGCCACAACCCAGCCCCCTAATTATGTAATTGTGATCAACAATCTCATGTCAGTTTTATGCAGAAATCATGCTAATCCCATTATGTTCAATAGGAATCCAAATTAGTAGAGGCAGGAATCGGAGAACATTTTGTATATGTGACCTTTAGTAAATAATTTCCATTAAATTTCACTTCCACAAGTTAATTTGAAGGAGCTTAGTTTAGAATGTGTTGTTGAAGAGATGAAAAGGGCTTGCCAGGCTATAGAAAATGACTAGAGGGCAATGTATAAATCAATCACCATGATAAAATGTCAGGAAACACAAGGCAGGCTTTCTATGTATTCAGGCCTTATTTAGTGTCTTCATTAAAGCCTTAGAAAAAAGAATATAAAGTTGATCTGGTTGCACAAAACTATTTAGGTAACAAAAATGTTTGAATTATTGTACATTCATTTATATTCAAAGAAGGAAAATATTAGAACAACTATTTTGTAAGATATAAGAATGAAGTAGCTGGATTCAAATGCAAGTTTTCAATTTGATGTAAACAAATTTTGATGCTATTCATTTGAACTTTCCAAAGATATTAAAAATAATTCCATGTTGAGTATCCCCCAATACTGTATAAATACATTATTTGATTTGGCAGTCAGGACAATGCCATGCCTATTACGTTAACTGAAAATCAGTATGAATTTCCTTCAAATACATTTGTCAGATGTATCCCTATCTTTGTATTTTATGTACCCCTAACCCTGACCCAAAATGAACAATGGAAAAATGGTGAAATCATTCAAAACATATTTAAGCACACACCAATCTGCTGAGAGCCATAGCTAAGTAAGAATGATGCATGGCAATTTCCTTGTCAGCCTACCCATGTTGCTTAGAAGGAGGACTCTCCATTGTGGAAATGGGCTTGTTTGAGTAAGGCAACCCAGCTCAAGGGCCAGGGTGGATCTGGGTTTAGGGAGGATCCTGCTGGATTAGGGTGGGTCCAGGTTTAGGGTGTATCCTGCTGGGAATAGGGAGTATCCTGCTCCTTGGGTTTAGGGCGGTTCCAGGTTTAAGGTGGACCCTGCTGGGAATAGGGCGTATCCTGCTGCCTCCAGGCTCCCGCTCCTTGAGTTCCCCTTGAGTTCTTGCGGGATTCAGAGAGTATTTTGGGATGCAGAGCCCAGTGGGACTGTGGATTCTCCCAGAACATGTGTGTAGAGTGCCGGTGGATTTCCCCAGAACGTGCCCCAGAACGTGCTTGTAGAGTGCCTGCGAGAGTTCGGGAATAAAGAATTGCTGTTTGAATTTACAAGGCTGTGAGTGGCTCCTGATTTTGTGCCCAGCCAGACTGCTGCAATAATCTCTTCTTAAAAACAAAACAAACAAATATAATAATAATAATGATAATGATGATGATGATGATGATGATGATGATGATAATAAAACAGAATCCACAAAAATAAAATAATTGTTCAGCTAAATAATTTCATTTGATATCTGGAGATTTAATGCCTGCAAACTCTTGGCCTAGGATTAGGTACTGAAAATACAAAGATGGAAGACAATCCTCAATTTATATGAAAATGAATTCATACCTGTAGTAAATGAAAAATATTCAAAGTTTTTTTTTCTTTTCCTACACTGTGGATTGAACCCAGGGGCACTTAATCACTGCTTTATCACTAAGGTACATCCCCAACCCTTTATAAAAAATATTTTGTTTAGAGACAGGGTCTTGCTGCATTGCTTGAGCCCTCATTGATTTTCTATGTCTGGCTTTGAACTCAAGATCCTCCTGCCTCAGCCTCCTGAGCTGTTGGGATCACATGTATGTGTCACCACACCTGGCTTCAGAGTCTTCATTAGAGGGATCAGCATTGTAATCTTGACACTTTTGCTCTCTCATGCCCTTTCCAATTAACAACTTCTTTGGAAAGTTAAACTGGTTACCCAGACGATTCCTTTTGTTCCTTGAAAAGAACATTCTCCTGAGGTGCTTCAGATGACATATCTGCAGTTCTCAGGAGTTTATAGTCCTGCAAGGGAGAGAGTTGCGTCTCCTGGGTGACTTAGCTAAAGCATCGACATAGTATTAAACAAATTTTCAATATTTATCTTTATGTCCAAAGAAAAAATGTGCACACACATTAATGAATTACAAATAACTGCATAGGTACACCTTCTGCTCTTCAGGACACTAAAACTACACCAATTTAACTAGTGCTTTAAAGGAGAGACATTATGGAAATAGTTTGCTTTTTATTCTAGAGAACACTGCCCTCTTTCCTGACATAAAAAGAGAAAAAAATAAAATAAAAGGTGGGAGGATTGATTTGGTTAGCTTTATTGTCTTTGTGACCAAAAGACCTGAGGAGAGAACAAAGAGGAGGAAAAATTTATTTTGGCTTACAGTTTTAGAGGCCACTGATGACCTGTTCTACAGTTCTGGGCCTGAGGTGATGCAGAGCATCATGGCAGAAGGGCAAGGGGAGGAAAGCAATTCAGGAAGCAGGAAGTAGAGAGAAAGAGAGCTACATTCACCAGTAACAAATGTAAACCCCAAAGTCGTACACCCAGTGACCTGCTTCCTCCAGTCACCCCCATCTGCCTACAGTTACTGCCCAGCTAATCCATGTCAGTGGAATTAGTGTATTAATTCACCAATTAGGTTATACCTCTCCTAATCTAATCATTTCACCTCTGACAATTCTTTCATTGTCTGATACATGAGCTTTTGGGGGGGACATGTGATCTCTAAATCACAATGGCAGACAATTATGAGCCTGAGCTTTAGATTTGGAGAGATTATTTCCACATCTATGTAATTGTTTGCCTATTTCACTGCTGGACACATCAGGAAAAGCCAAATCATTCACATAGTCACAGAATAACTTTAAAAATATGCTGTATTTGAGGCAATATTTTAATAAAATTAAAATGGCTAATTTCTCCTGATTATATAAACGATACAAGTGAATCATTTATAAAACTTAAGTCAAAGCAGATAATTGAGGTAGAATGTAAAAGTTTATACTGAAAATCTGTGCACTCAGATAAATATTAGTGCCATTTTTTGTGTAATCATTCTTTAATAGCTATGAGTAAGCATAGATTCATAGCCAAACCTATAACTTTAACAAGGATCATATTATTCCAGTACCATAGTAATTTACTAATAGTGATTTGTTAGTGCCCTCTTTCTTCCTTCTGCTCTTCCAGCTCATGAAATCCCATAGGCCACACATTCTACATATTCAAAGTTAAAACATCATTCTCCATGACAGTCATGTTATTTATTTTAATGCTATCATATATTATAATACACGTTTGTTTGTTTTTTGTTTTTTTGTCTTAAACACAGTTCTTGGAATTTCTTTAGGCTAACTAGTCAACTGCTAATTCTCTATTTTTAACAAATATATAGAGATCTATGGTTGGGTATAGTGAGAAGTAGTGTTTCATTTTTAATTCAGTTTCACTTTCCTGGTTTCTAGAGAAAGCTCCACATCTTTCAGGATATATGTTACACACTGCTTCTTTGATTGTTTATTTATGTCTTTGTCTTTATTTTTCTCCCATGTGCTTCACTGCCATTTTTCATAATTTTTCAAATCTTTGTTAAAATCATTGTTTTTATTATTTGCCATATGCATGGAAAATATTTTGTATTCTATTATCTATATTTTAAGTTTCTGATTGACAGACATTGTACAACAAAAGTTTAAATGTTAATCGTCACTAATAATTAGGTTTCTGAAGAAATGTTATTTTCTTAGGGCACTAACACTGGTAAGTGGCCACTCTGGGCAAATGTAGAAATTACAAAGAACATAATTCAGATATTAGGAAAGCACCATCAGACTTTTATACATATAGATTAGCATAAGCACAACTACAAAATTTGGGCCAAATTTCATAAAAATTTATACAGAAAGGTGGAACAGAGGAAAATAAAGACTTCTTTGAGGTACCATATGATTGTCTTATGCACAGCTTGTAGGACACTGTTGAAATTATTTCGAAGAATTTTAAGGTCAGAGGCCCATGAGCTTGCATTATAAAATTTTAAAAAATTCCCTATTTTAAAAAAACTATACCTACTGTATTTGTAGGTCAACAATTATACAAGAAGGCAACAGACTAATTTAACCCTAAAAGTTGTTTTCAAAGGTGTTTCAAAGATATTTTCTAAGCTGTTTTATGCAATAAATTATTTATTACTGTATGATTCATTCATTCCTAAACCATGGCTTATAAACACATGACTAAGTAAGCACCATTTTTATAAACTGTTTTCATGTCTTGATGTGTAACATGAAATAAGTTGAAATAAGCAAATATTTGTGAAATTATTGTTACAAATTTTAAAAAATGCAATAAGCAATGAGGCAAGTTGGTGGCTTCAAAGTTGTCATTCTGTGCTAAGCAAACTTGAAATTTTAATGTAGTCACATTTACAAATTACCCTTCTAAATGTAGGCAAGGGATTTGCACATTTAAAGAATTATGAATTATTGAAAAAGCGCTAAGGGCTAAATTGGCGAAGAGTGCATTCTAAGTGGGCAATCAGGGGCTCTGTCACACAAAATAGCTTAGAGCCAAAGGTGAATTATTTTCAAAAGTGAAACTGAAGAGTCAGTTGAATTGCAGACCATTGTACATCCTCTGCCAACACATTTTTTCATGACTTATAACCTCATGTTGGGAAATGAATAGGTTGCTTTAGGACAATATTAGAAAATATTTCACCAATAAGATGATGAATCATAGAGTGGACATGATGTTTCTAATGGTGACTTTCTTCTTCTGTTCTTAAAGTTTATCATAAGATAATCCATCTTCCAAGTTTAAAAGCTACTACAAAAAGTTTGTATTTTTGAACTTGCAATGATCAATAGCTATGAACCCTTTTCCAATTAAATTATTTTATGTGTAATTTGAAATTTTCAACCCTAGAGAATGGCATGGGAATGAAAGAATTAACAATTAAATTTGCAGTCTAGTGACTTAATCTTCATAAATACGTTTTTAATTGTTTTTAAATTTGATATAGATTCTTTTTGGACTGGGTTGCCAGAGAATACTGAAGTGAGTACATAGCAAAAAGTTAGAAAAACATGGAAAGGGAAGAAATGAAGTTATCTTTAGAAAGATTTAGTCCCAGAAAAGCTTGGACATCAGCTCAGGTGTTATTTGTATTACTCAAGAGGACATTAACAGGGCTCCGTGTGTGTGTGTGTGTGTGTGTGTGTGTGTGTGTGTGTGTATGTGTGTGTGTGTGTGTGTGTGTGTGTGAGAGAGAGAGAGAGAAAGAGAGAGAGAGAGAGAGAGAGAGAGAGAGAGAGAGAGAATTGTGAGGGAAGGGAGTCAGAGATATAGAAGGTTAAAATGGACACATTTAGTTATCACTAGACCAATCCATTACCACAGTGTCAAAATAATAATGGGTCAGGAGGGAAAATTAATTATTGGAAGCAGGAAGTTTGAAAGCCTGGAAAGAATATTAGTCAGTGGGTTAAATTACTGAAATAAAGCAAAATATTCATAGGAAAAGACTGTAAAATAGTAGAGCTGAAAGTTTGGAACATATAATAATAACTCTTCCAATGACATCCATTATCTGGAATTATTCTGGTGCAAGAGTGACAGTTTCTTAAAGTGACCTCATGGCCTTGGGAAGTTAGATCTAAGTAATTACACAAATTCATCCAATGATAGATACTTCATAAGTTTTATAGATGCCAGCTTTGTTTTGCCACAGGTATGTATCTCTGAGACTGAAATTGCCATTAATAAATTCTTACATTAAATTGGTAATCACCACTATTTTCATTAAGTTTAATAGCATGAATTATTATGCACCTCATCTGAATTATGTCATTTCTGACACTGAAATATTGAAATTCTTAATTTTCACAACAGTAGTAAACTGCCATAAAAGTTTTTCATTTACAAAGAATACTTTGTTTTAGGAACTTTATATGCTTTACTTTTTCATAGAAAAACACATTAAAACTTGATAGAACTTTAGTTCAGACAAATAGTTACTCAGTCTGAAACGAATTTATTCCCCAAACTTTGTTTCTAAGTAGGGTCTTGAGTTTATTGTTCTATAACATCAAAAGCTCAGCAAAGATCCATATTAAAAATAAAAGGAGATTCAGAAAGTGTTGGCATAAGCTCTCAGAGAAGAATGCATAACAAGCAAAAATGGATATGGGAAATCGTTCCCAAATTCTGAAACTGATTTTGGGGAACAAAATGACTCCATAACGGGAACATCAATAAATGTCCCTTTTTAGTAGCAGTGTTAGAAACTAGCACAGGGAAGAAATACCTAAATTATTTCTCTCTCTTTTTTTCTTTTTTTCTAGTTGATCTTTAAAAGTACTAGACTAACCTGTGTTCTGATCCATAATTATAAGAGCAAAATTCAAGGTATGAATGGATGTCCTAAAGAAAATAAGACTGACAAACTCATCCTGATATGTCAGGGCCATTCCCTGTTTGCTGAGACTTTTTCTGTTTTAGCACTGAGAGGCCCATTTTCTCAGCACGTCTTTTAGAAAACAAAATGATTGATCATGCTACCAGAGGAAGGATATTAAGTGTGAAAATGAAAGGCTACAATGTCTAAATGGAAGACAACTCAGAGAGGGGCTATTGGTGCCTTGAAGTTCACAGAGTTCAAACTGCTGACAGTTTACAAATAACATGCAATATCTTTGAGTTAGCATATATTATTACAGTGATGAAGAAAAATAGAAGCACTGTATAAAGAACATTTCAGTTCTGGACAACCAAGCACCTATACTGCTCAACCTCTTGTATATACTAAGAAACATCCTGCTGGACCATAAATTTACATTTAAAAGACAAAGCTTTGTCTATAAGTACCTGAAATTTGAAAAATTTCCCCCATTAGAGTTTTCTGCACATACCCCTTTAAATATACAGCCATTACTCAAGCATGTGATATTATGACTCAGACATTTTTTTCTTTGAGATGCTATTGGATTGCTTTCTCCATGGCAGAAAAAAACAGACCAAACCTCTAAAGCAAGTTTAGAATGCTGGGAATCTATATGGCAAGGAAAAGCAGAAAGGAAAAAAATCAGAACAGCACAAGTCAGTGATGGCATCTGAAGGAATCTTTCAGAAGACAATGATTTTTCCTTATTGGACAAGAATACATTCCTAAATCTTGATGCTTATCCAAAATTTAAAGATCTGGAGACATAAAAAACTTAGGGGCTAATTTTAAAATCATGAAGAAAAGATAAAAAGCCCATTATTAGAGACATCACTTTCTTCTCTATTTACATGTTCTGTATGGTATATTGTAGACCATAGAAACATTAAATAGTTTACTCTCATTAAATCCTTAATCCTAGTGAGTAGGAACTTATTTCATTGTAGAGGGTAGAACTAGATGCATGCTGTAATTACTGAGTAGTTTCATGGAATCTCAGATAACACAAATTCTGCATGGATATTTACTATCTTTTACAGAAAATGGAATGATTACATCACTAGGGAAAAAAATCTCTCAAGCCAGGCACTCTTGAAAGTACTAATTAATGAATTATTTTGCAGAGATAAGGATTTAATCGAGGGTCTCACACATGCTAAGCAAGCACTCCACCACCGAGTTATACACCCTGACCCCTCTAGAAATCTTGTTTGGCTTTCTTTAGCTCTCTTTCTTTTATTGTCAACAGACTGAGGTATTTGGATACATGTAAATGCACATATTTTCATATTCATTTTACTAAATATTTGTCATTGTAAACATTTCAAACAAAATGAAAATTAAAAAATTAAAAAGGAAATGAGTTTATGTCTTATTCGACAATCATGGCATATCACTTATTAGGATTATTTGTTTTGGGGAGCCTACTTTGTTCACTTAGTAGTGAATCATATTTTTCTTGCTTCAATAATTTATCTGCCTACATATGTACAGAAGAGGGATCAGGTATGTACAGTCTGAATGTCTGGTAGCTTTAAAGCACCACCTATGGCGTGTGGTCTTGAATTTACAGTGACAGCAATTTCTATGGTTATATTTTTCACTACAAAAATCCATCTAAGAGTAAAATATAAAACCTGGATTTAATTAGGGTTATGGTGCTGGCAAGAAATTTGATTAATCGAGAGGGAGGAAAATTCAAGACAACATCCTAGATAACAAAGGGACCAATATGATTTATCTTGGATTTGAGCTAAATAAAGAAAAGATGGAGGATGTGGTCTATGAACATTTTTCTGATAGAGTCATGGATTATTGGAATCAGGGTCCTGCAATATGAAGGTTGAAATCCTGGAGATGCTACTTGCAGAATAGGATCTATAAAATTGAGATAATGAACCAATTGGTAGTATTGATAATGAGATTGTAGGCCTCGTCTGAAGTAGGGTGAGGGATTCAATCCTGGGAAGAGATGAGCTCAAGAATGTGAGAAGAATGATCATTGGAAGGATCATTGGATATAAATTGAAATTCCCAGGAATTCAGTAAAACCATGTTAGTATTCATTTGCTTTTGCATACACTCTTCAACAAAACTGAATAACCTGACTGTGATTATACTGATAGCAATATTGAGGATGATGTAGAATCTTAATGCCTAATTAAAGGTCTTTTATGAAATACTGAGTAAAAGATTATGGAAAATGTTTAGTAAATTTATATATATATATATATATATATATATCCTGTATAACACATTTTGACAATATATATACATTGTGGAATGGTACAGTAGAAGTAACTAACATATGCAACACACCCCATATTTATCAGTTTTATAATAAGAATATTTAATATCTGCTCAGTAATTTTTAAGAATATAATATATTGTTAATTTTACTCACCATGTTGGGCCATTAATTTCCTGCACAGAAAGACAGATGCCTCATGATCTCACATTTGGGATTGATGAAAGTTGACCTCAGAAGTAGAGCAGAATGGTGGCTATCCAGGATCAAAGGTTTGGACAGGGAGTGAGAAGATATTGGTTAAAGGGTGCAGAGTCTTTTTAGAATGAATGAAGCCTATAAAAGTCACAAATTTGTCTGTTTTAAAAATGTGCCCAGTGGGACCTGGTGGCACAAGCCTGTAATCCCAGTGGCTCTGGAGGCTTGAGACAGAAGGATCTTAGTGGTTCAAAGCCAGACTCAGCAAAAGCAAGGCAGTAAGTGACTCAGTGAGACCCTGTCTCTCAATAGAATACCAGATAGGGCTGGGGATATGATTCGGGGGTCAAGTGCCCCTGAGTTCAATTCCTGGTGTCTCCCCTCCCCCCACAAAAAAATGTGCCTGATCCAGTGTCTGTTTAGGACGTGTTTCTATCTTTAGGTTTCATCCCTGATGCCTGATAGCAGAAAGCAGGGCCTCAGATGCAGCCTGGAAATTAAGAAGAGGACTTGGTTCTCTTTAAGATAGAGTAGAAATGAGAAAGAAAAGCAACTTCAGACTTCCTTTCTAGAAAAATGAGTAAGAGCTCAGGAGGGTGAGATAAGGAACAAACAAAACTGGGTCCTCAATATAAAGACTTGCACAAAAGTCAGAGAAAAAGAGGACCAAGCCTGCTTGTAGAGCAAGCCCTTTGTTCTTTTTTTTTTTTTTAAGTTGTAGATGAACACAATACTCTTATTTATTTTTATGTGGTGCTGAGGATTGAACCCAGTGCCTTATACATGCTAGGCAAGTGCTCTACCACTAAGCCACAATCCCAGCCCCCTCTTTATTCATTAATAGGCACTGCTTTGCTTTAAAATCTGCACAGGAGTTCAGGATCCCAACTTCACCATTTTCCACGTGTGCAACCTTGGACACATTATTAAATTACCTAACTTCCTATCAGTTTTTGTTTTTAAGATGTGAACCACAGAAGCACCTACACCTTAGGCTCACTTTGTATAGAAAGTTGATTTGCAAGGCTCCCAGATGAGAGCCTGGCATGTATGGATTCTATAAATATTGATTAAATAACCCAGTCAAGCTGACTAAGGACAGAAAATGGTTTAAAAGCTTAAGTCTAGTTTGAAATTCAAAGCACTCTACATCTGAATTTTGATACTGTCTTTAGCTCCTGCATTATAATTTGGTGTTTTAGTATTCCCAGAGCAAGTTCATTGGTTTAAATAATTTGCACTTAAAAAAATTGTTTGTAGATATTTAATGTTACCCCAAAAAGAATTATGTGATTATGACCTCCACTTGGCTATCAGGAAGCAGTGAAATGTCCTTTAAGGATATAAAATGTTTAATAAAGAGACTCCTTATAAGAACTCAAGTGGGTAGAACAGTCAAGGGGAAAAAAAGTCTTTCTTTGAGCTTTGGGGATTTGAGGTGGTAAAGGCAATTCAATTTACCTGTGTTCATGCTGTTACCCACATTTAAAACTCTAGACAGGTTTTGAATATGAAGTCTGTGGGGACTGTGGGTTAAATGGAAAGGTAAATGGATGCTGTGGTCAGGCAGTAAGGACTCAGATTATTTGAATAAGAAGAGAGTGATATTAATTATATTAAGAGAGGCAAAATTTTAAACTGAAGCTATTCCGAATTAGATGAAGGCATGCTGTGTAAGTCAGAAGCAAATGAACAGATTCAAAATTTTCAATAAAGTGAGGGAAGTTTAAGGGTCCATTTTAGCATGGGAATTTGTCTGATTTACAAGCCTAACCAACCATATCAAACTCACACCCATGCTTGGATGAAAGAAAATGATATCAAATTGAACTCTATGCAGAGCCACAGAAAGGATCTGAAGTGCCCCCTGCAAAAAGTCTGCATTTCTTGAATTTACATTCTCATTATTGTTGCAAACCTTCTTCTGACCTCATTATTCAGCTCCCGGGCTTGCTATCTGATTCAGTGCATATTTATATTGCTTGGCTCAAACCAACTTTATGCCTGAAGTTTAAATTTCTCCTGGAGAGAAGATGATCTCAGCCCAGAGGCAGCCACATTTCCTTTCATACATTAGGAGGAAGCAATATCAGGCATCGGCACAGGGCACACAGGGCAGTGTGCTTCCCTTAAAGTTCACATTTTCATTGATAAGCTCCACTAGTGCTGTACTGGGCTATCACCCAGGCTAGACAAGAAATGTAATAATACGACAGATGGAACCAGAGGACACATCTGATGGGGTCCTGTAGCAAACTCAGTAGAAAGGAGTCAGTTGTAAAAAATCATTCCCACTCTTCACATTTCCAAAACCACTTGCCTGTGAGGAAAAAGGACAAGAATTGCATGGCATTAGAAAGCAAGGCACAGTATAATTACATCAAAATTGATTCTGCTGTCATGTATAACTAAAAAGAACCATAAATGTAATATAAAAAAGAAGCAAGGCACAGTTTTTATAAATAGGAAAGAAAGGAGAATGGTTAAGTTGGAATTAATTCATACTTACATTCATCAAAATACTTCGTTAAGAGGAAGAGAAAGAAAAAAACACAGAAAATATTTGCCATACATACCTGGGGGTGTGATTCGTCATGCATATGAACCTCTTCTGAAAATACTCATATGCAGAATAAAACCCACTCCTATTACACAAAAGGAAAAAGAATAAAATATGAGCAAAAATGTGAAGAGGCATTTCACACAATTATATCCAAATAGTCAATATATGAAAAAGCATTTAACCATATTCATCAGAGACCTATGAATAAAATCAAAATGTGATTCTGTAACACATTCATCCAAATAAAATGGAAAAAGGACAATTCTAAGTGTAAAGATTGAAACAACTGGAATTTTTATATCCTGAATGAGGGAATGCAAGAAATTTGGAGAACTGATGAATACTCCTAAAGTTGAATATCCTAGTTATTCCAGCCCTAGGCATAATCTTTGCTAAAATGCATACATACTTTTATAAAAAGATAGAGACAAGAATAGGTGCAATTATATTATTCGAAACTACCCAAACATCCATTATCAATGAACTGGACCAATATATGGTGATGTAGTCAAAAGCAATACTCTACAATAATGAAAATCAATGCCACTTGAATAAGCAAAATAATAATTAAGTCACCTAAGTATTGAGAAAAAGCAAGCATCAAAGAGTTCATAGTTCATGACAGCATTTATAGTATTTTCCAAAGAAAGAAGTAGTAACTAATCACAAAGCTCAGAGTAGTAATCCAAGTGGTAACCTTCTTTGGCCAGAAATAGGAGCTGGAGGTTTCAAAGGCGCTGGAAATGTTGTTTCTTGATCTATTACTTAATCTGGAGGATGGTAAAAAGGGTTGTCCTGTTAACTATGTAATCTATATTTTAATAAAGAAAAATTTATTGTAAAAAAATTACGAATAAAAAATTCCTAATAGTTCAAAAAGGGAAAGAGGATGTTTAATGATAGTTTAGTTCCACAAATTTAAGCCAATCTCTCATTGTAACTATCTCAGTTGGCCTTGGCCATTAAATGAAATTGAATGCTTCAGGTGGATTTATTTACATTGCTTTGCCATCCATGGTTAGGTCCATTGGTCAGTCACAGTAGTAAACTAACCCACTAATGAACCATGTGATATGAGTCGAGTTACTTACGTCTTGGGACTTCCCTTTTTTATTTATAAAATAAAAGTTTGAACTATAAACTGTAATTTAATATAATAGAAGTAGCATGTTTTATATAACAGAAATATATTGAATGTAATACTATTCTCTCATTTAAATACCTACTGCATTGTAAGGTAAATTCTTCCTTCTTCACCTTCTTTATATCTAACAGGAGACTAACTTAGCAGAGTGTGTGTGGTGTGGGGAATTTGCAATCACTACACTGCACATATTAGTAGTCATTAAAGGGTGATTTTGAACATACACAACGTGTTGCCACATCATTCTGAGCTCTGTTTCTACAATTCAGTGGCTTTTTCTTTTATTTTTCTTAAGATTTCAGTAAAGTAGTACATGATCATTTAAAAATATCTCAGAGAAATTTAAGAATTTTTCTTTTTTTCAGTTTTGAATCTTTTATTGAAAATGAATTTTAAACTTATAGACACTTTGCAAGAAAAATAATCATAGCATATCTTCCACCCAGTTTCATCTATTTTTGACATGTTGCCTTGACTTGCTGTTTTTCATCTCTTTTCCTCTATGGGGTGTGTGTGTGTGTGTGTATGTGTTATCACAATACATTTAAAATTGATCTATTTTTGACCAGTCTATCAGCTTTATTTTACTTTTTTCAAGTGCTCTTATAATTTAATTTGTAAGATTTTTTTTATTCTCCAGTACTTGAAGTTTTGAATTTACTTTTCTGGCTTCTTGAGAGTTGTAAAATGTAGAGTATTAATACAACAATTCATTGAGGATTTTGAAGGATATATCACATTATTATTATTATGTTCATTTTTTTTCTGTTGTTTCCTCGTGATTAGATTAAGGTTTTAAATTCATGTCTTTCCAAAGGATATTATTCTAAGAACACTCAATGAATATCTGTCCCTGATTGATGATGTTAATTTTGATCATCTGTTCAGGATTATATATATTTTCCATTGTGAACTTATACTTTGTATCCTTCTAACAAGTAAATAGTAAAGGTGATAGTAGTCTGGGTGCTATTTTTTTTTGTTTGACACAGGAAATTGACTAAGAAAAAATGGCTTTTCTACTTTAAATAATACACATACTTAAAATAACTTCATAAGAATTGGATAAATTTTAGTAGATGTCATTTAGAGATATGAATCTGAATGTAGATTCAAGGGCCTTCCACTGGTAGAGCTCTTTTAAATTGCAAAAAAAAAGACCATGTACACTTTATGGTCATAATATTTACACTCTTTAGCAGGGTGCAGTGGCACATGTATGTAATTACAGCCCCCTTGGGAGGCTGAGGCAGGAGGATCCCGAGTTCAAAGCCAGTCTCAGCAAAAGCAAGGCACTAAGGTATCACTCAGTGATACCCTGTCTCTGAATAAAATACAAAATATGGTTGGGGATGTGGCTCAGTGGTTGAGTGCCCCTGAGTTCAATCCTTGGGACCTCCCCTCTCCCCCCCAAAAATATTTATACACCCTAAAAATGACTTATACACAAAAGCCCTCACCTCTAAGGTAGTTATAACAGGAGGACTTTGGGAGGTGTTAAATTATGGGGGTGGATCTCTTATACACGGCATTAGTACCCTTAAAAAGGGACTTCAGAGAAACCATTTGCCTTCTTTGCCGTGTGAGGTTCGAGTGGGATAGCTATCTAAGAGGATCATTAAATACCAGATCTGCTGGCACCTTGATCTTCATCCCAGCCTTCAGGACTTTGAACAATAAGTCTTTCCTATTTGTAAGTCAATCCATACATTGTATTTTGTTTTAGTAGCCTAAATAAACTAAAACCTCGTATCTGTGATTCAAACTTCAGCAATGGTTATGTGGGCAGGATGGAACTATGCAAGTTTTCCTTCTAAGTAACAAGTATAGGTATTACGAGTAGGTTAACAGTGTGTTATGTTAAAGCAGATAAAATTGGAATGTATAGCTGCAGTGATGTTACCTGATGAATAACTAATAACTGATTACAGAATATTTGCCCAAAAGGTGAAAAAATGAAAATGAATCTCTGCATCTCATTTATCATTTACAATTCAACCTGACGTTGTGTCTCAGTTTCCCCCAAATCCCACAAATGTTTGTCAGTGAATCACAAGATTAATCAAATCAGTAAAATTATATTCGGAGCTATGCTCTTGTCTTAGTCTGAGATAAAATATTGTGCTCATGTATTATATCTCAGAATTCTACCAACTATAGCACTTTATTTACTACTAATCAAAGTATACATGAGTGTTAAAATCTATCTACAAAATCAGAGTTTGGAGAGAAGTTTTTCCATCTACAAATGGTTATTAGTTGGACTCTGCCTAAACATAAAGAAATATTTAGTTTACTACCTCTGACATTAGATATGTAGATTAAGTATACCCACCCATATATAACTTTCAATAAAACATCAGTTAGTGGTAAAATAATGAAGTTGTGACATACTGAGGGTGTATATTGATGAAAGTGACATTCACGTATTTCACCTTTGACATCACTAATAACCACTTCTAAAGCATATGAAAGTGAGCTCATCTCAACGTGTAGAAGTGATTCCGTCAATTTTTGCCAAATTCATATATTTGTTCATCATTTCCATCTGTCCATCTTTCTTCCTTTCTTCCTTTACATTACAGGTCATTAAATAGATTGCATGGATTTACATAAAATTTACTTTGCTCATCACTTTTGTAAATTAAAAAAAAAAACTAACCACATTTAGAATACCATTAAAGGACAAACAAGTGCATGGAAGACAAAGGTAGAAGACAAAGTCAAATAAATAAACAAAATAAATAAACAAAAATAAAATAAACAAAATAAATAAAACAAAAATAAAATTTTTGGTTTTGTTCATAGAATAACTTCAAAGAGTTTAGATAAACATGAGGATGAGGGTTTTTTTAGTCAAATCAAATGATACATACTCAAATGCATCCTACAGAGTTGTTCGGTCCATGCTTTATTATATCTCAATTGTGTCAGATACCTAGAATGATTCAGAAGAGATGAAACTTACAGCCTAGACCTTTTCTTTCTTTCTTTCTTTCTTTCTTTCTTTCTTTCTTTCTTTCTTTCTTTCTTTCTTTCTTTCTTTCTTTCTTTCTTTCTTTCTTCCTTCCTTCCTTCCTTCCTTCCTCCTTCCTTCCTTCCTTCCTTCCTTCCTTCCTTCCTTCCTTCCTTCCTTCCTTCCTTCCTTCCTTTCTCTCTCTCTCTCTCTCTCTCTCTCTCTCTCTCTCTCTCTCTTTCTTTCTTTCTTTCTTTTCCTTTTATTTTTTCTTTTTTTTTTTGGTTGTTTCTTTGTGGTTGATTTTTGTTTGTTTTCCCTTTTCTTGGTACCTACAATCGGGGCAGCTTAACCACCTAGCAACATCCCCAGCCATTTTTTATTTTATTTTGATGCAAGACCTAGCAAAAGTGGCTTAGGGCCTCACTAAGTTGCTGAGGCTGGCTTTGAAGTTGTAATCCTTCCTCCTGAGCCTCCAGAGGTTCTGGGATTACAGGAGTGTGCCACTGTGCCTGGCTAAACCTTTCTTGAATAAATTTAAAATAAACTCAACAAGACATTGACTCTAAAAACAAACAAAATGCTGTCACTTTTCAAACAACTTTTCTTTTTTTTTTGTTAGACTTAATGGGTGACATGAAGAAGAGTTTGGGGTTGGGGGAGGACAAATATAACATAGCCAAGAAGGATTTTATATAATAGCTATCAACAAAACTAAAGTGAAAGCTGCTCAGAAGAGACTTCCCCAACTATTCTGCATAGAAGTTTCCACCAGAAGGCACCACCTGTGTAGAACAAAAGAGATGCATAGCATCACCATATGCTTACTATGAAAAGACATTTCAAACAACAACCACAACTTACATGAACAAAGGAAGTCTTTTTTTTACATATTCTATTTATTTTGCCTTACACCCCCTTCTTGTTGGTGTGATAGCAACTTTACATTTTTAAGTTTCAATCCTAGTACTAACCTTTCTATTTTCCCACATAGATATCTTCTTGTTACCATGAAAACATATACATGTCACCAATGAATTTCTCTAGTTTTCAGATGTAGTTTTTATTCTCAGCTGGAAGCTGGTAAGCTCCCTGCCTAATGACAAACTTGTTTACAATGCATATTCTCATAACAGGTAAGGTCATACAATAGATGCTCAGCAAATATTTGCTTAATAAATAAAACAATGAATGATTCAGTTCTAATACAAACTCTTGTGTTCATTCACTCTTAGGATTTGATAGTATATACAAGATGAAAGGTGAACATTTTCTTTAGACCACTCTCAAATGTTGATGCTTTAAAAGGGCATCTTATTAATTTTTATTTATATATGACAGCAGAAAGTGTTACAATTCTTATTACACATATAGAGCAACATTTTTTATATCTCTGGTTGTATACAAAGTATATTCATACCAATTCATGTCTTCATACATGTACTTTGGATAATAATGTCCATCAAGTTTATTTCACCTTCATTTCTAACCCCATGCACCCTCCCTTGCACTCCCACCCCTCGCCCTATCTAGAATTCTTCTATTCCTCCCACATTCTCCCTCCCTACCCGACTTGAATCAGCCTCTTTATATTAGGGAAAACATCCTGCATTTGGTTTTGGGGGATTGGTTAACTTCACTAAGAATTATCTTCCCTAATGCCATCCGTTTACCTGCAAATGCCATGAGTTTATTCTCTTTAATTGCTGAGTAATATTCCATTGTGTATATATGCTGCATTTTTGTCCATTCATCTATTGAAGGGCATCTAGTTAGTTCCACAGTTTAGTTATTGTGAATTGTGCTGCTATAAACATTGATGCGGCTGTGTCTCTGTAGTATGCTGTTTTAAAGTCCTTTGGGTATAGACCTAGGAGAGGGATAGCTGGGTCAAATGATGGTTCCATTCCCAGTTTTCCAAGAAATCTCCATACTGCTTTCCATGTTGGCTGCACCAACTTGCAGTCCCACCAGCAGTGTATGACTGTACTTTTTCCCCCACATCCTCACCAACACTTATTGTTGTTTGTCTTCATAATAGCTGCCATTATGACTGGAATGAGATGAAATCTTAGAATAGTTTTGATTTGCATTTCTCTAATTGCTAGAGATGATGAACATTTTTTATACATTTGTTGATTGATTGTATATCCTCTTCTGAGAAGTGTCTGTTCAGGTCTTTGTTCCATTTATCATTTGGTTTATTTGTTTTTCATTTGTTTGTTTGTTTGTTTGCTTGCTTAGTTTTTGAGTTCTTTAGTGCTCCATCTGATGTGTGAGGGGTAAAGATTTGCTCACAAGATGTAAGCTCTCTATTCACCTCACAGATTGTTTTTTGGTAGTTTGAGTCCATCCCATTTATTGATTATTAATTTTAATTCTTGTGCCAAAGGAGTCTTATTAAAGAAATTGGAGCCTAATCCCACATGAAGGAGATTATGGCCTACTTTTTCTTCTGTTAGATGCAGCGTCTCTAGTTTTATTCCCTTCCCAGGTCCTTGAGTTGAGTTTTGTGCATGGTGAGAGATAGGAGTTTAATTTCATTTTGTTGCATATGAAGTTCCAGTTTTACCAGCACCATTTTTTTGAAGAGGCTATCTTTTCTTCAATGCATGTTTTTGGCACCTTTATCTAATATAATATAATTGTCAATTTTGTGAGACAGGCTCTGTGTCTTCTAATCTGTACCATTGGTGGTCTACCAGTCTGTTTTGGTGCCAATACCATGCTGTTTTTGTTACTATTGTTTTGTAGTATAGTTTAAGGTCTGGTATAGTGATGCCACCTGCTTCACTCTTCCTGCTAAGGATTGCTTTAGTTATTCTGGGTCTCTTATTTTTCCAGATGAATTTCATGACTGCTTTTTCTATTTCTGTGAGGAATGTCATTGGGATTTTGACCAGAATTGCATTAAATCTGTATAGTGCTTTTGTTAGTATGGTCATTTCAATAATATTAATTCTGCCTATCCAAGAGCAAGGTAGATCTTTCCATTTTCTAAGGTCTTCTTTGATTTCTTTCTTTATTCTGTAATTTTCATTATGTAGATCTTTTACCTCTTTTGTTAAGTTGATTCCCAAGTATTTTTTTGAGGCTATTATAAATGGGATAGTTTCCCTTTCTGAGGATTTGTCACTGATATACAGAAATGACTTTTATTTATGGGTGTTAATTTTATATCCTGCTACTTTGCTGAATTCATTTACTGGATCTAGACATCTTTTTTTTTTCTCAAAAATAACAGTTCTTTGGATATATATCAACCTACAATTGTTAATACCTAAATGAACAATAGGAACAAAGTCTGTTATTTATGTATCAGACTGAAATGAAAGAGTCACTAGCTACTTGCTTAATATATTCAGAAACTTACCTGTTTTTTTCTATGCTAATATAGTAAAACATAAAATACAGTCCTCCCTACTTACCTTATTTGTTTCCTGCTTTATTTATTATTATTTAAGAATACCTAGTCATGTCGTGGATAGAGTTAATAAGAATCAAAGAGAGGATTGGACTTTGGAAAAGAGTAATTTTTCTGGAAATAAAGTATGAGTATTCATTATGTATATGCTGGCATACAAAATGAACCATTCAGCCCAGGATTCTTGTGAAATTGTAAAGTAAAGAGAGGAAGTCTTAAGAGACCAAACTAGGCAACACAGGTCATCTGGAATGATTCAAAGAATTAAAGGTGACTCACTTTAATATCAGAAAGTTAAATTGGGTGGAAAGATGAATATGAAAGACATGCAACTCCTCATCAATTTCAAATATACTATCAGAATTGTCTTATTTATATCAATAAATATATTTTCTGTCTTTAAACGTTAAGTCAGTTTTATTGTGATTCTTGCTCTATCAGCTAATAACCTTTAGCAGAAAATCACAATATTTTTTTTTAAGAAATTGAATGTAACTCCTTCCAAGTTAGTAAGTATATTAGAGAAGCCAGTTGTAGATAGGATATTGTAAAAAAACAGGTTTGTCAGTTTATTGGTGTAGATTTCAGTTCTTGTGCCATATTATATGAAACAATTATAAAGACAATAATAGATACTAAAATGTCATAAATTTATTCTTAGATAAAAGTATACGTTATCCAGTCAAATGAGCAAAGATATAGGCAGGTCTAGGCACAAAAAAAGCACATTATTCATGCCTGGTTTTAAGGATATTTGCTTCTAGAGAAGCTGAGCTTTGCTATGCCATTTCCATTTTCTGGGGATATATATACAAACCTGAGCTGAAATGGTGAGCAGAAGCCTTTACAACTGCATCAGGAGGCAGTCCTTTAAGAAACAAATGATAGACATAGTTAGGAAGAATGAAGTAAGTAACAAGGAGTAAATAAATCAATGAGTAAATATAATAGGAAATTATTGGGTGAGAAAAAATATTCAATCCATGCTCTCTATCTGAACAAGACCTACATTCAAACCAAATCGCAAGTTATTAACTATCAATCAGTAAAATTTGTGTTCTAATTAAAATGCCAAGAAGAAGCTCAAAAACTACCTGCAATTTAATTGTGTATGTGCTGTTTTTGACAAAATCTCTAAGTTCAAAATTTTCTTCATTTGAAGGCTTAAACAATTATTGCATGTCAACATCAGTGTATATTTTGATCCTCAGAGAGCAGAAATTTGTCATGCTTAATAATGTAGTGACAATATCTTGGGGATATTAAAAAAGCCATAGACTTGACTTAATCCAGCCTCTTTTATTTGTATAAAGGACTTTCAGGTTGAAAATGTTTGAAGTCCCACATAAAGTCACATAGTTGAGAGGCAGTATTTTAGCTAAGATTCACATCATACTAATTGCAAAAGACCCTTCTTCAAATCAACCTTGTGTCTGACTTACCAGAAAATGATAGCTAATGATATGGAAAATTCAAATTATGATTAAATCTGCTGTTTGCTCTCTTTCCTCCTGTATTATACCTTTCATATTTAAGAGGATAAGCACATTCAAACAGCATTATAACTGACAATACTTACTATGAATCAAACACTCTCCATACTTCTTTGTTTGTTTGATTCATGTAAACATATATGCATAATATGGGCGTATTATAATAGATCTTTAACACCTGGAAGTTCATCTGACACAAAAGACACAAAACTTTATTTCTGCTAATTTGATATAACAGTGTACAGCATGTTTCTGTAATTAATCTGAGCTACAAGATAAATACAAACTATTTTTTTGAAATGATAGTAGAATGTTTTCAATAATAAAAAACTGGATTTCAACATTTTGTTTTATTTTATTATATTACTAATGCAAAATTATAATTCAGGGAGCACAGTCATTAAATTGTTTCGTTCTGTCTTAAAACTACAAGGTATTCATATTAGTCAGGGTTAACTTTTAATGATTTAAAGCTAGAAATAAATGCAGTACTAGAGCTATCATATGAAGGAGAAAAGACATTCACACATTTTCTAAAGATTAAATTCAACTTTAAAGAATTTTATTTTTATGCATTACATTTGATTACTATATTTGAAATTTTAATACTACAAAGAGACTTACTTAGAGGGTATAATCCAAATCTCCTGGAAGATTCCTGTATGAAATGGTGCTTAAGAGAATAATGATGTTTAATCATTGATCAAACTCACTCTGATGATTATACATGACTCTAAGTTAAAAAGTAAATGGTGGCAAAAGTTATCAACATCCAGTCTTGATAAATGACCTCTTTAGACAACTCAAATATTAAAATCAGAAACATTAGGCGTGACAAAACAAATTTGCATAACTTCTAGAAAGAAATGACCTAGACTACATTGCTTCTTCTATGTTTGACTCAAGACAATCATTTCAGGTGATTAACATACTTGTTATTATGAGTATGATTAACATGTTAGTTTTTACTTCCTACTTCATTCCATACATGCTCACCATAATGATGTCAAATGTCAGTCTAACTCTGTTCTTATTTGTATGGGCTGTCCAATAAAGCCTGGGCCAATACTTGGGGGCAGAGTGATTTATCCTAACTGGGTTTATTGGATAATAAAACTGAAAGCAAAGCAGTTTTTCCACTATGATCCATACTTCCTTGAAAGTGTGATATGTAAGATATTTTTATCTACTGTCTTTCACTATTTTTATAATTCCCATAACCCTTTATTAAAAAAATACTTTAATTAAATTCAGACCCCAAGGATCATTAAAAGAGATGCTGGTCTTAGAAGTAGGTTAAAATATTAGGTTAAAATATGATGCTGAAGTTTGATCAGTTAAACAGGTCAATATGTTATACTATGCCCTAGAATAAATAGTGGGTTCACAAATATAACCATGCCCTAATCCCCAGAATTTATGAATGTTGCCTTATATGGAAAAATTATTTGGGAGGTCTGTAAACTAAAGATCTTGAGATGGGAAAAGTGTTGCACATGATTCTACTGGTCCTAGTGTCATCGTGATGCTTCTGATAACATGGATGAGTAGAGGTCTCTCTCAGAGACAGTAGGGTTTGGAGTGTGTCAGCTATAATCCCAGGAATATAAAACACAGGGAAAACAAAATCATGACATATTACTCCTGAAATATACAGAGAAAGAAACAGCTTTGAAAATATGTTAATTTTTAAGCCTATGAAAGTCATTTCAGACTTTTGACTCTAGAATTGGAAGATAATAAATTTAGTGGCTTTGAGCCACTAAACTATTGTGATAGTTTTCTCTGTACCAAGCTAACTAATGAAACCATCAGTGTGACTCTTTATTCCTTCAAATTCAAATCTGAATTACAGCCTCTGGATTTGCATCCTCTGGGGATTCCCTTGATTGTTAGCCTTTCCCATGGACAGCCTAATATCATTCCAGCGTGTCTGCCTCTTTCTCCCCTCATAAGTCACCCCATCCTGAACAAACGCCCATTATCCTAGATCATCCCCTTGCTTGGACATAGGTTGTAGCTCCAAGAAGAGAAAGAGATGACTAACTCCAAGGCTAGGGCCATTTCAGAGTTTCCACTGTGCACTCTGTTTAATGATATCAAATCTCTTTCTCTCTCTTTCTCTCTCACTCACTCATGCACACACTCCACCAAACTTCAACACATATAGACAGTTTAAAGGATCTTTTGGTAAAATGTTTTTATTTTTGCATATTTTATCAACAGTTGGGCTTCAGATATAAACAACCAAGAACAATAAAATATAATTACCAAATAGCTTAATTTCCCACACTAACCCTCCTTACAAACCATAGATTCAGAATTCATAGTTCTAAATGTGAGGCAGGAACTCTGCTAACTTGTTGCTTCCTTGACTAGAGTATAATAATATTCTAGGTCCATCATTATGGTCTTCTCCTTAGAATGAACAGAATGGTCTAAAGAAAATCAAAATAAAAAGAAATTGGGAAAGAAACATTAGGTGTAGTCCATGTTATTTTTTTTTTTAAATTGGTAATGGTGTTTGTACAATTCTCTAGCACAAGTTTTCCTAAATATATACCAAAGTACTGGTCATATTAGAATAACTTTGAGATATATTTATACATGTAAGTTTCCAAAGTCCAGAACTGCATATGCTATTATGTAACCTTCTAGGATATTTTTGTGTTAAATCACCCTTGGCAACTTTGAAGCTTAGTAATATTTGAAAGAAATCAATTCTCTGGATGATAACTTTCTCCATATGGCAATGTTCATGAGACATCTATATAAACAAACCCTTATTTTGGTTCAGTATAAACATGAATATATAAAAAATTGGATCAATTTTGTAAGTCTGTGCTTGAAGTTTTCACTCATCTCAACCTATTGATCCATATTTACATCACAACATTTTTAATGAATTCCTCTATAAAATTTATCTTATAAAATAGTTTCTGCTAAGACTTTTATGAATTTCTGACTATTTTAAACACATGTCATTAACAAGAAGAGATCATATAAGCATGAAGTTTGATGGATATAAAATTCCCAATGGTTTTAGAAGCTCAGTGAGTGCTGCATTTAAAATCTATTCATCTTCTTTACTGACTCTGATAACCCTCTCCCTTTCTTGGATTAGCTTGTGAAACAAAGAGAAGAGATACATTTTTTTTCTCTTGAAGTCATACAAGTTTCTAACTTTCTTTTTTTCTTTTTTTTTTTTTTTTTTGACATCTGCTCTACTCACACTGACTTCCTGCCCTATCTCAACAAATGTGGGACATTTCTCCCAAGATCTCGCCTTAGTCATAGAAAGTACACAGTTTTGCCCCAGTCCATTTTCGGCTTCTTTAAGAATACTTGAGACTGGCAAGGTATGGTGGTGCAGGCCTGTAATCCTACCCGCTCAGGAGGCTGAGACTGTAAGAGGGTGAGTTCAAAGGCAGCCTCAGCAACAGCAAAGTATTAAGCAACTCAGTGAGACCCTGTCTCTTAATAAAATACAAAAAAGGGCTGGGAATGTGGCTCAGTGGTCAAGTGCCCCTGAGTTCAATCCCACCCCCCACCCCCCAAAAAAGAAAACCTGAGACAAGATAATTTATTTTTAAAAGTATAGAAATTATTGTTCTGAAGCTTAGAGAATCCAAGGTCAAGGAGCTATATTTAATGAAAGCCTTCTTGCTGATGGAAACTCTGTCCAGAGTGCCAAGAAGACATGAGGTATTACATAGCAAGACAGGACAAGAGTGCCAGACTTTAATAACATGCATGGAAACCCATTAATGCCATTAATCTATCATTAAGGGTGGAGCCTTCATGACCCAATCAACTTTCAAAGTCCCCACATCCAAACAACACTAACATGCAACTTTGGGGCTGATGTTTCCAAACTACAAATTTTAGAGGAAAAACACTCAAACCACTGCATTTCTTCTCTTTCATTTTCTCTTCAGACAGTGTTACGATCAGACTCTTCTCCAAGGAATGGAAAATTATTACAACACAAGACACTGATACTTAGCTCTAATATTTCTTCATATTGCATGCAGACAATTGTATCTAAAGCTTATTTTTAACAACCATTTGAAGAGTTGATATCTGTAGTATATATTCTACTCCCACAAAAATCTTTGCAAATAAAGTATCTTGTCATCAGTTCTACAGAGAGATCACTTCCTTCAAGTTTATAAATGATGAAATAAAAATATTTTGCTGAATCCCACACAATTTTTTTTAAAACAATTATAGCCATAATTAAGCAGCATGCCTTATACTGAAGACAATACTATTTCTCTACCTTTGCTCCCAAAGGGCTAATGTACCTGTTTCCTCATATCTAACTTCAACCTCTCTCCTCTGCAGTCAAGGAAATAAAATTCAAGCCTTAATTTAAAAAATGTTGTAGATTCTGGGATGTAGGAGTAGTTTACTTGTACAGCACTTTCCTAAGATGTGTGAGGCCCTATATTCAAATGTCAATGGTGTAGAAATTTTTAAAAAATAAAATGAAACTCACAAAAGTTTTGAGTTTTGTGAAGGAGAATGGTCTACAACTTATTAATGGGAAATCAGAGCTTGACCTCTTGTCTATCTATAATTTGTAAAATTGACATAGTGGGAGAAATCACTGAATTCTCTGTGCAAACAATGGTTTGATTCTCTGGCCAATACAATCTTTCTTTCCTTCCCAGGCTCTCTTTTCCACTTGTATCTATTGCTCATCTGGAATTCTGATGTTGCTGCAGGATGTTTTAATATAACGCAATGCATATTCTAGTATTCCTATAATAGTTTAGAGGAAATAAGACTTTCCAGCAAATATTGGTTCTCCGTGTGAAGCAGAATATTTGTTTCTGGAAAAATATACTCTGTGACATTAAGACAGCTCTGCCCTGGCTTTTTGAATATCAGGCTGCCAGATGATCTTTTACAGGTACTTAGTCAAACCTCCATTTAATGAAATAGCATTTGTCTTACCTAGGCAAACATGTGAGATGGATTATTGAAAAGTAAATATCCCAAGAATATTTTAAAGGGTTTCATTTTGTTAGCTGCATTCTATAAAGTAGAAAAAGAAATAAACTACTTCCAAGTGTCAAATTTTCTATTCTCTTCTTGAGACTATTGGATGCATTTTTTTAATAAACATCTGTATCTGGTTTTCATTAATCACTTTTTTTTAATCATTCAAAGGCTGACTGATAGAGGTTTTCAGAGATTTGGAGAAAGTGGCTAACCTTGAACAAATGGAATTGTTTCATCTCATGGACCAAACCCTTTTCACCCAGATCAGAAATGTGTTAAGCAACTTGCCCCTTGTTCTTTTTTGGAAGCAGGGGAAAAGTCTCTGCTAGCTGACAAACAAGAATAAGAGGGACATAGAAAATGCTTGGCTCTCTCCTTTTTTGTTTGTGCTCTACCCAATCAAAAACACCAATACTAGGGGGAATAACCCTGTGCATGATCATTGCAGATATAAGACTGACTATTTTTCTATTGATTGCAAGGAGCTCTAATTTCTAATCAATTTATATTAATACCATAAGAATAATCCAACCTAGTCTTGACCAAGACCACCTCTACCCTGACTGATTTTCAAGTCATGGTCTTGAATTCCAGTGTGAATCAGAATAGACACCAAGTAGGTACAGAAATCTGAACTTTCAATCAATGCCCACAAAGGTTCTGTTACATGTGGACATCTTAAAGAACAAGAATAAACACCCCAAGGTCAGCAGATACTGCACAAATTTGCATTAATAACATGACTTATATGAGATATACTCTAATACTTACATTGCATTCATTATGTGTAAGATTCTATGTTAATTGGATGGCATATGAAACCATATATTCCTTGAACTCATCAAGCAGGAACTATTTATTACTATTCCTACTCTACAGAAAAAAATGTTTTCCCCAAGGTATTAAAGATTAAAAAATTTATCTTATTTCACTTGGTTATTCCAAAATGAAATTTAACCCAGTTAATCTATCTGTGGGGAACATTTTCTTGCTGATTACATTATAGTGTCACTAGTACACCACCCACTGCACCTCGCCTTATGAGCCTTGATTATTTTCAACCTAATTCCTTTTTCTATGGATGCTTTGCTCCAATACATTTCATGATATCTTGCAGTATCATTTCATAAGTGATATTGATCCTTACTGCCTTTAACTCTGTGTTTGGTGCCCCAGGAGATCCATTCTTTCATAGACAAGGACTCATAGGACTCACCTGGGATGGAGGGAGGTGGGTCAGGACATTTTCCCAAACTCTAAGGGATGACAGTCCAGTGGGAGGTTTATTTAACATGCATCATCCATGAACCTGAAACTAAAAGCTGGTCATCTTTTCCATTGGAAGGGATAGATAGAAACAATTTTATCATAGATGAGAAAATGGAAAGAGTGAGATGATTCTAGGCAAATGGTGGAATCACTAAAAATGATCAAGTGATCCATCAGGTGTGAAAGAAAATGTCTCTCTCTCATGTATCTGCAATAATAGCTAAAGTATAAGCCAAAAAAGAAAATAAACATATTAGATGAAAATATGAATTAAAAATATTAATCAAAGGTAAATATATGATAGTTTTGAAATAAACTAAGTGATTTTTTAAATTTATTTTCTTTTACTCTTAAAAAGTTAAGTTAGGGGCTGGAGTTGTGGCTCAGGGGTAGAGCACTTGCCTAGAATGTATGAGGCTCTGGGTTCCATCCTCAGCACTGCAAATAAATAAATAAAATAAAAGATCCATTGACAACAACAAAAAATATTTTAAAAAAAAGTAAAGCTAGAGGCCAGGTGTGGTGGCACATGCCTATAATCCCAGCAGCTTGGGAGGCTCAGACAGGAGAATCGCGGGTTAAAAGCCAGCTTCAGCAATAACAAGAAGCTAAGCAACTCGGTGAGACCCTGCTTCTAAATAAAAAGGAAAGTTAGAGAGGAGAAGGTCTAGTTTGTGCTAACATCAGTCAGTGGGTATGACAGAAAACCAAAGCACTTACTTTTTCAGTATTACTGCCTTCATATTTATGATAGCAAAAGTTATTTATCTTCAATTTCAGTGTTTTTCCAGACAGTGAATCATATTTATTAAAAAAAAATTTACTATCATATTGCCAATAGTAAATCTATGGTTCTTAAGTAGAGAATATCTCCAAATAAAGGATAGAAATATGAAAGTGATGAATTACTTTATATCAAGGATCTTTATCAAATTTTAATAAAATTGAAAGAAATTCACAACTCAAAGAACATTTGACCTCATCATTTAAGGAATTACATGAATAAATAATGACATTTACATGATCATGCATAAATCAGTAACTAATCACCAATTAAATTGGATACATTAAAACTCTTATAAACTCAAGGCCTTTTGAGTTTTACTTAGAATAGAAGATCTTTGATTGGTTGATCATCTTAATAGGCAGAATAGGTCACTAACAGACAATTTGGAAGCATGGTAGGCATGTGATCAGACTACAGTGGTACATAAAACATTGCCATGAAAAAGTGGTTGAATGGGGTTCAACGTCAGATAAAGGATATTTCAACCTGATATCTGGAGCTTTTGACACCAATTGATAGTTAGCATTTTGCCAAGGAGTTGACCAAAGAATCAGAAGTCAAAACGTGTATTTTGGGGAGCTTAAAAGGGAATCTATAATTAGAATAACAGAAGCAGAATAAAAAATAAGAATAAAGCAGACAATGAATATTATGGATGTTTTCTACTGGGGATTTTACAGAAAACAGAGGAACAGGTTAGATTTCCTGTCCTGTTATTGTACCTCACCTATCATTAGGTCCTTCATAAAAGTGAGTGTAGATAGAACACAATGTTTCCTCCAAAAGCTGCTTTGACCTCTTTGCAAGTAGATGAGTTTGGATAGACAAAATGGCTACTTTGTTTAGTAGAAAAAAATTAGAATAAACATTATGTATTTGATAAGGCTTTTCTTTTTAATTTTTTCTGGTAACTTTCTTATGTGACCCATTGTAATAGCTATCATTTCCCAAACCGGAAAAACAAGATAGTTAAGAAGACTTTTTCCCACAGGACAGGACTTTCTCTCTTATCATTATCATCTTTCCTTAATGGTGTTTTCAAGAAGCTATCTCCTCATTATTATACTGGCATAACTTCCAGATTGCCTATAGGATCGAACAATAACAAAGTCAAAAGAGATCAACAGCCATATATAAAAATTGGACGAGTTATGTGGTCATTTGACTCAATTAACTTATGATTTTTTCCCCTATCAACAACTCTCAGTTTTATTTCTGGTGTCTTTGTATGTTAATTGATTATTACTTACTCATTCAACTCATGTGAACTGCTTTGTCTTTTCATTTCAATAAGACATATGAGTACTTAAACTTACCCAATTTCATGAGCATGAGAAAAAAAGAGAAGTTGGTCTAAAGATCACCTCAAACCAATCTATGTGTGCATTTCTGCAAAATTTTTACAGGCATGTTAAATGATGGTCTGGTATTGTCTGGCTGAGAACCAGCTACCTGGAATATTGAAAGCCCACTCTGCTGCAGTTGTCTCTTGCACATAAAATGCACATAAAATGGGAGTGTACAAATTTATAAATAATTAGATTTTTCCTTCAGAGAAATTGGCAATGTGTGTATGTGTCTTTTAATTTTTATTTAGTAATCACTAGCAAAAGCACTAAAAAAAAAATTAAATGCTAGTAAGGATAAAAATGCTTACATAATTTATAGAATAGTCACAGTTTGAAACAAGATAGGCTTGAAAAGAATAATTTTGAATTACATGGCCCTAAAAAGATGCACAGGTATAATAATTTTGAAAAGCAATTGTGGAACATTATTATTTTGTTAATAATCAAAGGATATAAACAAAAGGCAGATGTACCTCCTAAATGGCAAAAGGATTATATACCTGGGATGGGAATGACTGAATTTTAATAATTTTAAAAAGTTGAGGGAGGAAATCACTCATACACTTACATGTATGTATGTGTGCAAGACAATATTTTTCTAAAGTTAGTATACAGCTGTTACCTAATAAACTTACTCACATGTATAGGAACACAGCTAGATATAAGTATATATGTGAACACAGCCAGATATAAGTATATATGTATGTATCTATATGTATGGACAGTCTTCCAGGTTAGGTAGGAACTTTATGAAACTTGTATGATTTGCATTGATGTTTTATCTAAAATTAGGGATGCAGGCCTGTCATTCCAGCAACTCTGGAGGTTAAGAAAAGAGGATCATGAGGTCAAAGCCAGTCTCAGCAAAAATGAGGCACAAAACAACTCAAGTGAGACTCTGTCTCTTAATAAAATACAAAATAGGGCTGGGGATATGACTCAGTGGTCAAGTGTCCCTGAGTTCAATCCTCAGTACCGACCCCCCAAATAAATAAATACAAAAATAAAATTAAAGGTAAAATAAATATATAAATAAAATTAAAGGTGAAATAATTTTTGTTTCTGAGTTTAGGAATGCATCTCATTCTCTTAAGGAATATAAGTAGAACTCTCAATGAATGCCAGCTAACATATTTTGCAAAAGGGTTTCATATGTATGCCCTGTCATCAATCTATAATTACTTACTAGTTCCAATGTGGGTGCTTTACATAATGGACTCTTGGAAACTGGTAGCTTTGCAGATGTTTCTGCTGTCCCTGTGGGGGCTTGAGTTCCATCAAGGAGCCTTAATGCTTTAAAAAAAATTCTCCCTTGTGGTTTTAGCTGATTTGAGTGAAAAATCAAACACTTGCATCAAAATGATTACTAATTAAGAATTCTATTATTCAGTCTTTTGCTGTGACACAAACCCACACATATCGTTTTCATAGTGAGTATTGCAAATTAAAGGTGTTCTCTTGCAGAGTTTGCCTGAGGAAAGAAATTATAATAACAATCACTTATTGAATATTGAGTTCATTTAAAGCTTTTTATGGTTGTTATCACTAATTTTCTTAACAACCCTGTGACTAAGATATTTGTTAAAAGCTGTTTCTTCCTTCCTCCCCTCCTTCAACCCCTCCTCTCTCCTTCTCTTCCTTCTTTACATAGATTTTCTCTTAATTTAGCACTCCCTTAGCATCTCTGAATATAGTTATTTCTTAGATTGCAGTCTGTAATGATTTTAGTTGTCTACACCACACATTTGACAAAGGTGCACTATTTTATCAAGTTTTAAACTCTTTGATTGAACTGCCCTGTTCTTCATATTTTGTTATATAACTTCAAGTATTGTGGTCTTTTTAAAAAATTTATACATTTTTGTTTATTCTGTAATATTATATTTGCATTTTAAGTTGTACATGAGTTTTAAAGTCTCTTGTCATGTATTAGTATGTTTCATTTTGATAACAAAAAATCTATGAAGTAGTTTTCAATATACATTTGAGAAGATATTCAGAGATTAAGTCAGGCTCACCCAGAAGCATTTGCAATAAGATGCAAAACACCTACCCTATCATAACTTCTAATAAAATAATGCTAAATTTTAGTTGTGCATTATTGTTTGTATTGAAATTTACATATTCACCTTTGTTTTCTTTGAACAAATGAGTGTGTATTATATAAGGATTGCTAATTTACTTTTTCTAATAGTGCCTATTATATTAAAATGTATATAATCATCAATAATTACAATAATCAATACTATTATTTAACCATGCAGAAGTTCACAACATTTGAAGAGCTATCATGAAATAAAAATGGCTCTCCTTTGTAATTCTACAATTTTATTTTGTGCATTTTGTCTCTAAGCTTCTAAGCAAGCTATGAGGCAAAAAAATAATGGGGGCCAGAGGCTATGACCCCCATTGCTTTACAACATTTATAGCACTTAACTCAGTGTTCTGTAATTTTCAAATAAATATATTTGAAATATATACATGCATGGTTTTATCTGTATTTATATACTGAGACAAATGACCTATTTTATTAAAACTTTTATTTTAAAATAAATCTTTTTTTTTTTACCTGATCAGGGAAAATTTATGTTTTAATAAATTATTTACACTTTTCTCTTTCCATGTACCATTTGAGCAAGGTCATATTTCGAGGCAGGTCATATTTACTGGGAAGAGAGAGAGGGTTTGCTTAGAAGGCTGCAGTCCTGGCTTTGGGGATATGTCTTGTGAGGAAAACACTTAACTCTTTTAAGTTCACCTTCCATATAGCTGACACAGGAATCCATTTATCCCTTCCAACAACAAATATTTATTAATAATTGCCTATTATATGTCATGAGTCGTGCTAATGGGGCATAATAATGCTTTGCCTTTCATGAGGTCGTCCTGAGAATCAAACGACAATGTACATGAAAGTACCTAATAAAATTTAATAGGCTACAAATATAAGAAACATTTCTAATGCCCTGAAAGATTTTAAATTGCTTTCTGAAATAGAGAAGATGAAATTATATTCAGCAGAGCTTTAATATTCAGGAAATTTTATTGAATTATAATTCTTGGAAATTGCTTTATATTGTAGCTTTCTTTAAAATGTATTATCCATTTTATCAGAATACCAGATTCAGTACCACTGTGTAATAAAAATCCTCTATTAAAAGTTTTGCATACTCTACTCTGTGTGTGTATTTGAAATCAGAGATGTTCTAGCTATCACATTAGCATTTTTAGTTGAGAACCTCTATTTTGAAGCTGACTTTTGTCTAAATATATACAAATTTTTATGATTCTCTCATTATTTATATGTCATCTTTCAATTCAATATTACGTACTTTCACTTGGTGTTTGATAGTTACAATTGACCTGCCTGTGGTCTTTATGCTGTTTCTACAGAAGATATTTATAAACAGATACTGGCTCTTAGTTATCCATGTTTTTCCTATCTTATCTGATATGAAGACCTCATAGAATTATTTCCAGGCTAACTTCCATATGAGTGCTGTATGTTATCTAGCACTTAAACTTTTTAGGATAAATACAAATTATGTAAGAAAATACTTTAATATACATGTATTGAGCTTTCAGTTTTTGTCCAGAACTATGCAAGGAGCCATTTATTAAAATATAAATAACACATAGCTGTATTTGATTAGAAACTGGTAAGCCACATCGTAATTAGACTGTCAAGTACTGAGAGGGATCAATTCTCATTGTCTTCCTTATTCAAGGAGACAGAACTGAACTGTCCTCTAAACATGTTAGTGTTAGGATAAGTAATGCAATAGATTATATGGATGTTTGATTTTTCATAAATATTAATTCATTATAACTTAGAAAACAATTGTAATTCCTGTCCTTCTCTTTAATTGTGGTCATTAGATTGTGTCTGATTAGCAAAATATGGGAAAAATAGTGTTAGTTTCAAGGGAAAATTTTTAGAACTAGTACATAGGTGCTCATGGTTTCTTTCCCATTTGTCATGAGAGGGGCAAGGCAGCAGAAGAAGGATCCTTCTGAATTTTGATTTCCAAATCAGTTTGGATTTACTTTAGAGAATGTATGGAGTAGAGAGAGCATTGACCCACCCTGCCCATGTACCTTGGGCAAAAAACAAACATTTGCTATTGTTAGCCATGTACCACTATGGCATAATATAGTCTAATGAGTGATACCAGCAAATGGATTTCTTGGGGGCTTTTAATGGCATTTCCATCTTCTTTTCTAGTACTGACCCATAGGTGGTGCTCATTTACTATTGGATGAATTAAAAATGCGCACTGATTTTAAGGGAAACATGTACTAACTGCTGGGAATGCAAATTAAGAAAATAAAACCACAGCAGTCCTTAAATTATTCTTTATCTCCCTAGCAATAAGATATATATATATATATATATATATATATATATATATATATATATATATATATATTTAATATGATGTAATATGTGGAGTAACAGAGGGCTATAAAGAGAAAGTATCTAAAATATCTAAAAAAGAAAGTAGCGAAAAAGTGGTGCTTGATTCAGAATGGAGACAGTCATAGAGAAAAGTCTTAGAGGAAAAGTCCTTTGATCCTTTGTCCATCTACTTACCAGTTCCCCTCTTTGCTTTCCTCTTTCATTTTCAAGGAAAGAGATGTTGACAGCTTGATTGGTATACTGTACTCATTTTTGTTGTTTCTGTAACCAATGACTCTTAAATTTAGTGTTCAAAATAACACAAAGTGTATTATATTACAGTTCTTTATATTGGAAGGTCAACCAAGGTCTGGTAGGGCTGCGTTCCTTTCCATGGTCTAAGAGGAGAATCCACTGTCTTTGTCATTCAAGGTTTTTAAAGTCTGTCCTCATATCTTGCAGGAATGACCCCTTGCCTCTACCTTCAAAACTAGGTTCAGAAAGTCACCTTTCTCTGGCAGTGTATCAGTGTCCTCTCACTTTTTAATCACTCGGTCCTTTTGTTTTGTTTCCTTTTTCCAATTTTAAGAACCCTGGTGATTATATTTATTCAATAGGTAATCTAGAATAACTACCCTATTTCAGTGTCAGCTGATGGTAGCCTTTGTCTTCAACTCATTTCCTTTGGCCAGGTTAAGTAACATATTTACAGATTGTATGAATTGGAATATAGCTATCATTGAGGGAGGGTATTATTCTATCAACTATAATTAATCAATGTCATAAGCACAAATATGGTTGATAAGTAAGTTTTATATCTTAAAATATAAGACTGCCCTCTCTGAATTCTGACTCAGACATGTGTCAGGGTAACCCAATTCTCGAGATTTTGCTTCAGAACAACAACAAAAAAAAGTGGATTCAGGGATATCCTTGGAGCAAGTACTTATTTTTCTCACATCTAAGCAGTTCCCATAACATAGACCTTGTGAAAAAAATCTGAATCAGGATTAATACTTAAGTGACATTCCTCAATTTTCCATTTATAAGTGTTAAATCGATAAATTTGGCCTAAGCCTGTTCCCTTAATTGGACAATAAAATTGACCAAAAACAGTTTTCTTACAGAGAAAATTGCACTCTCGCTTGATGTGTAAACACATTGTAATCCAACTTACAATTATACCCTTATTGAATCTCCGCCTATCACAGTAGCTGAATCTCCCGCAAATCAGAGGCTGAGAGATGCCAAAATATGTCCATGAAAAAAAAAAAAAAGCCAACTAGTAGCTAATCATGATATTTCTGTTTGTCACTTTTTTCTTCTGTCTATAAATACAACATTCAAAGTGGTGGATGGGGAATTTTTTTAATATCAAATTATAATTTATTTTTAATGTTATTTGTTTATTTTTATTTTGTTATATATAATAGCAAAATGCATTACAATTCATATTACACATATACAGCGCAATTTTTCATATCCCTGGTTTTACACAAAGTAGAGTCACAGATTCATGTCTTAATACATGTACTTAGGGTAAAGATGTCCATCTCATTCCACCATCTTTCCTACCTCTTCCCTTCCATTCTCTCCTCTTTGTCCTATCTAGAGTTCATCTAATCCTCCCATGTGTCCCCCACCCCAAACTACATTATGAATCAGCATCCTTAAATGAGAGAAAATGTTCGTTTGGCATTTTTTTTTGGGGGGGGGAGATTGGCTAACTTCACTTAGCATTACATTCTCCAACTACATCCGTTCACCTGCAAATGCCATGATTATATTCTGTCTTAATGCTGAATAATATTCCATTGTGTATACATACCACATTTTCTTTATCCATTCATCTACTGAAGGGCATCCAAGTTGGTTCCACAGTTTAGCTATTGTGAATTGTGCTGTTATAAACATTGATGTGGTTGTGTCCCTGCATTAGGCTGTTTACCTAGAAGATCCAAAAAATGTCACCAGAAAACTTCTAATTAATTAAGCAAAGTAGCAGGATATAAAATCAACACCGATAAATCAAAGGCATTTCTGTATATTATTGACAAATCCTCTGAAAGGGAAATGAAGAAAACTACCCCATTTACAATAGCCTCAAAAAAAAAAAATTGGGGAATCAACAAAGAGGTGAAAGATCTCTACAATGAAAACTATAGAATGCTAAAGAAAGAAATTTGGGTGGGGAAATTTGAAACTGCTCAGTTCTAGAACATTTTCTAACTCCCATATACTTTGTTTAATTTAACTCATGTCTGTTTTTTTTTTTAATGTAACATTAGAGGTCTGTAATGTTGATTGGCGATTCAAGATCAGTTATATAAAATGGTAATTTGTGTCCAGTGCTTCTATTGTGTCCTGAAAGTCAATTCTTTGGGAACATTAGGTCATGAAACCCCAGCAGTGAGATTAGTAAAAACAGAAGGCTGGTTCATGCTCTTCTTGTTCCAGGGATGAATATGCCATTTTCAGTTCATCCTATAAGGGCACTTAGTTGATTTGAAAGACAGGGTCAAATGAAAGGATACAATTTATAGATTCCTACCAGTTCCAAAATGGATTGTAGCAGACATTTAGTGGTTTTATAATGTCAACTAAAACTGAAGTTAGGCCATTTTAGTCAGCAGACAAATTCTCATAATTAGGACCAAATTAGTTACAGGGCTTCTAATACATCATTCTGATTTTGGTATGACTAGATAAGTTATCCACATTACACCACATATTATTTGTTTGCATTTGCCTGCTCTTTGAAACATCACCCAAGTAACCTGTTGATAAACAAATTTCAGTTTACCACTTATGATTACAAAAAAGAACTCTACTTTGCTAGGGTCTATTGGGGAGGATAAGTCAGAATATTTATTGAGTTTTGAGTATTTAATCTACTAACACTTTTCAGAGCTTGGGCTTGTTTAGGGTTGGCAAAATATCACGATACAACAGTTTAGTGGTAGTGAGCTGAGGAAGGAAAGGATTTTGAGACAATGGGCTCAAAGACATTTGGCATAAATTGTAATTTGATGTTCTCTGTTGAATAAAGAGTTCCTGGAATGTACTTGTGGTTCCTAATTTTTGGATAAGAAAGTAATTTTGATGAAGAGAGAGGAAGAACAGCATCATGTTGCATCAATTGTAAACTATGTGGATGATCCCAGTTCTCACAATGAATCATTGCATAACAAACTTCGATATATATGGAGATACTCAATAAAATGTTGAATCAGGAGGGCTATCAGTATTACACAAGATACAAGATGACTTCCAGTGACTACTACATCATCAGTGTTCCACTTAATACCTTGTCACTTGAGCTGTATACTAGATATAAAGAAATTTGATGTGGATATATCTTCAAGATGGCGGATCAGCAGGAGGAAGTATTCTGTGTTGCTCTGTGATCCAGATCTCACCTAGTCAAAATACTGCATTTCTGAGAGTATTAGAGGACCTCTATACAGCAGCTTTCTGCTTAATCATCGGCGCTGTGACATAGCACAGGGCTCCAGGCCTCAGTGTTCTAGTAGGACGCCCAGCATTCAAACAGCACCCAAAGCTCGAAGGTTCAGTCCATACAAGACTTGGCAAGTGCCTTAGTGGAATCACCTATCAATACATCTACAGACCACCAAGACTTCCCTCTGCTCCCACACAGGTCACTCAGCTGCTAACCTAAACACAGCACAATGCCATCGCCCAGCTCCCTCAACCTCACTAGACACCCTGGCACTGGAAGGAAGCAGACCGACTCCATCTTGGAAAACCTTCCTCTACATTTTTTGGTGGGCATGGCTAATAGATTGGATCACAATTTGAGCAGGTACCTGATTTCCAGCCCCCTCTCCCCCCCCCACACCCAGTGGCATTAACTTGACACAGTAACCACCCAACACAAAACGGCTCTCAGTTGGACAGGAGTGCAGTGCAAACAGGGCACCACCCACCTGGTGTGAGCCTGAGAGTGAGAGGTTCTGCAGTTGAAACCTGATAAATAAGAGAGATGGGGAGACTAAAGTCTGGAGCATAACAGAGAGATTAGGTTTTGGGAAATATCCAGGCAAGAGAAGGAGACAATACCGGGGACTCAAGTCAGATGAGTAGTCACAAAAAAAGACCCAACTGTGAGGGGCTATTTTTCTGCTGGGACTGGTGGATGGCACGTCCCGCTTCCAGATGCACCACACCAGGTTCAGTCTTCACACCTTGATTACCTATACCATCCTGAAGGCAGAGACACCTACTGGATGAGACAACTCCACCTACTGGGTGAGAAGAGAAAGAAACAGATCTTTAAGAGGCTTTTTTTTTTCTCTCTCTCTCTCTCTTCTTCTTTCTCTTCTGTCCTCTGGCCCTCACATCCCCAACATATGTAAAACCAAGAACTTTGCATGAAATAGGTCGTTGAGGACTAAGTCACCAAATAATATAATATAGAGGAATTGCATAAGCCCCCTCCTTTTAAAATTTTCTTCTCTTTTTTCTTATTTTCTCTTTCTTCTTCCTTCACCCTCCAAATTATATGATTTTAACATCCTGTATTTTTCTAAAAACACATATATGTGTGTTTTATATAGTCTATGGTCTTCCCACATAATTGTCTACCCAAATTACCTCCTACATATTCTCCTGCTACTAACCCTCTTCACTAGATTTCTCCTTCACATTTTCAAAGATATATTAACTCTATAGCCTCACATCTTCTCCCCTCAACATCTCAAAATTCCATCCTACACCTGACCCCCAGTTTATTGTCCACCGTCAGAAACTGTAAACCTTTTTATGAAACTACTTAATACATTTTAAAAAATAATTAAATCCAACATTTCTGGACATTAAGACTAAACTGTAAATATCTTAATTATCAACAATTTGTTTATAGGTGATGTATTGTTGATATTGTGACCTGTTAACATTGTCCTTCCCCACAAAGAGAGATCTTAGAACCCTACAAGAGCATGACAAATCTATAGGGTAAAAAAAATAGCACACCAGATCCACAGAGCTAGAAAGGAAAACACATGAGCAATATGAAAAGATAAGGGAAGAAAGTACCACAAACAAATCAAGCAACACATCATTAGAAACACTGAGAACTACAGCAGAAAAAAATGACAGTAAAAGATTTCAGGATATACATGGCTAAAATGTTTTGGGATCTCAAAAATACATAAGAGAACAAATACAGGCAGTGAAAGATTACTTCAACAACAAACTACAAAAACAAATCCAAGAAGCAAAAAGTCACCTCAACAGAGAGAGAGAGTTTCTAAAAAAAAAAAAAAAAAAAACAACAACCCAAAACAGAAATATTTAAAATGAAAGAAATAATAAAGGAAATTAAAAACTCAAATGAAAGCATCACCAACAGAGTAGACCACATAGAAGATAGGACATCAGACAATGAAGATCAAATAAATCATCTTGAAGAGAATACAGACCACATAGCAAAAATGATAAGAAACTAGGAGCACAACATTCAAGAAATGTGGTATAGCATAAAAAAAAAAACAAATTTAAGAGTTATTGGGATAGAGGAAGGCATAGAGGTCCAAACCAAAGGAATGAACAATCTATTCAATGAAATGATATCAGAAAACTTTTCAAACATGAAAAATGAGTTGGAAATCCAAATTCAAGAAGCCTACAGGATGCCAAATGTACAAAATCACAACAGACCCACACAAAGGCACATTATAATGAAAATGACCAACATAAAAGAATACGGAGAGAATTTTAAAAGCCACAAGAGATAGGAATCAGATTATATACAAGGGAAAATGGTTAGGATGATGGCAGATTTTTCAACACAGACCCTGAAAGTTAGAAGATACTGGAACAAACAACATATATCAAGCTCTGAAAGATAATGGATGCCAACCAAGAGTCTTGTACCCAGCAAAATTAAGCTTTAGATTTGAAGATGAAGTAAAAAACCTTCCACAATAAAAAAGTTAAAAGAATTTATTGCTAGAAAACCACACTACAAAACATCCTTGGCAAAATATTTCATGAAGAGAAAATATAAAAGAGCAATGAAAATCAGCAGAGTGAGTTTGTACACTAAAGGAAAAAACTAGAAAAGAGGAAAACCAATTCAAAAATAAAATTAAAAAAATAAACAAATATGGCTGAAAATACAAACCAAGTCTTAATAGTAACCCTAAATGTTAATGGCTTAAACTCTCCAATCAAAAGACATAGGCTTGCAGATTGGATTTTTTTAAGACCCAATATGATGCCTCCAGGAGACTCACAGACTGAAGGTGAAAAGTTGGGAAAAAATCATACCACTAACATGGACTGTGGAAGCTAGCAGGGATTTCCATACTCATATCAAATAAAGTAGACTTTAAGCCAGGGTTAATCAAAGGGATAAATATGGACATTACATACTGCTCAAGGGAACCATACACCAACAAGATATAACAATCATAAATACATATGCCCTAAACAATGGTGCAACTATGTTCATCAAACAAACTCTTCTCAAGTCAAATTGACCAGAACACAATAATCTTGGGTGACTTTAACACACTCCTCCCACCACTGGATAGATTTTCCAAAAAAAAGTTGAATAAAGAAACTATAGAACTTAATAATACACTCAATAACTTAGAGTTAACTGACATATATTGAAGATTTCAATCTGCATCAGATGGATACACTTTCTTTTCAGCAGCACATAGATCCTTCTCTAAAATAAACTATATACTATTCCACAAAGCAACTCTTAGCAAATACAAAAAGTAGAGATACTACCATGCATTTTATCAGATAATAATGGAATGGAATTGGAAATCAATGACAAAATAAAAAAAATAAAAATTTCTCCATTACCTGGAGACTAAACAATATGGTACTGAATGAACAATGAGTCATAGAAGACATCAAGTAGATTAAAAAATTCTTAGAGGTAAATGAGAACATAGACACAACATCAAAATCTCTGGGACAATATGAAACAGTATTAAGTGGAAAATTCATTGCATGGAGTTCATTCCTTAAAAAAAGAAAAAGTCAACAAATAAATGACCTCATACTACATCTCAAAGCCTAGAAAAAGAAGAACAAACCAGTAGCAAAAGCAGCAGAAGGCAATAAATAATTAAAATTAGAGCTGAAATCAATTAAATTGAAACAATTGAAAAAATTGACAAAACAAAAGTTGGTTTTTTGAAAAAAAATAAGTAAAATTGACAGACCCTTAGCTATGCTAATGAAGAGAAGGAGAGAAAGAATTCAAATTATCAGCCTATGTGATGAAAAAGGTAATATAACAACATACACTACAGAAATACAGAGGATAATTAGAAATTATATTGAAATATTATACTCCAATAAAATAGAAGACATTAAAGGCATCAACAAATTTCTTAAGTCATATTATTTGTTCAGATTGAGTCAGAAAGATATACATAATTTAAACAGACCAATATCAAATTAGAAAATAGAAGAAGCCATCAAAAACTTACCAACCAAGAAAAGCCCAACCCAGATGGATAAACAGCAGAGTTCTACAATACCTTTAAAGAAGAACTAATGCCAATACTCTTCAATTTATTTGAGGAAATAGAAGGCAGTAATTCCAAAGGCATTCTATGAGGCAAGTATCACTCTGATCGCAAAAAGACACATCAAATAAAGAAAGCTTCAGACCAATATCTCTAATGAACATAGATGCAAAAATTCTCAATAAAATTCTGGCAAATCAAATACAAAAATGTATCAAATGATCATGCATCATGATCCAGTGGGATTCATCCCAGGGATGCAAGGTTGGTACAACATATGGAAATCAATAAATGTAATTCATCACATCAATAGACTTAAATTTAAGAGTCATATGATCATCTCAATAGATGCAGAAAAAGCATTTGACAAACTACAGTACCCCTTTAGGTTAAAAACACTAGAAAAACTAGGGATCACAGGAACATATCTCAACATTGTAAAGGCTATCTATGCTAAGACTCAGGCCAACATCATTATAAATGGAGAAAAATTGAAGGCATTACTTCTAAAAACTGAAACAAGACAGGGTTGCCCTCTTTCAGCACTTCTATTCAACATAGTTCTTGAAACACTGGACAGAGCAATTAGACAGATGAAATAAATCAAAGGTATATGTATAGGAAAAGAAGAACTTAAATTAGCACTATTTGCTGATGATGTGATGTTATACTAGAAGACCCAAAAGATTCCACCAGGAAACTTCTAGAACTAGTAAAAGAATTCAGCAAATTAGCAGGATATCAAAACAACACCCATAAGTCAAAGGCATTTCAGTATATCAGTGACAAATCTTCTGGCAAGAAGATGAGAAAAACTACCTATTTGTAATGACCTCAAAAAAAAAGATACTTGGGAATCAACTTAAAGAGGTAAAAGATCTATACAATGAAAAGTACATAACCATAAAGAGAGAAATCAAAGAAGACCTTGGAAGATGGAAAGATCTACTTTGCTCTTGGATAGGCAGAATTAATATTATCAAAATGACCATACTACCAAGAACACTATGCAGATTTAATGCAATTCCAATCAAAATCCCAGTGGCATTCCTTATAGAAATAGAAAAAGCATCATGAAATTCATCCTGAAAAATAAGAGACCCAGAATAGCTAAAGCAATCCTTAGCAGGAAGAGTGAAGCAGGTTCCATTGCTATATCAGACCTTAAACTATACTACAGAGCAATAGTAACAAAAACAGCATAGTATTGGCACCAAAACAGACGAGTAGACCAATGGTACAGAATAGAGGACACAGAGACTAACCCACAAAATTACAATTATTTTGTATTAGACAAAGGTGCCAAAAACATGCACTGGAGTAAAGAGCCTCCTCAAAAAATGGTCCTGGGAGAACTGGAAATCCATATGCAACAAAATGAAATTAAAACCATATCTCTCCCCATGCACAAAACTTAACTCAAAATGAATCAAGAACCTAGGAATTAATCCATAGACTTTGCGTCTAATAGAACAAAAAGTAGGTTCTAATTTTTATCATGTGGGATTAGGCCTCAACTTCCTTAATAAGACTCCTATAGCACAAGAATTAAAACCAAGAATCAATAAATGGGATGGAATCAAACTAATTTTTTTTCTCAGCAAAAGAAACAATCTGTGAGGTGGACAGAAAGCCTACATCCTGGGAGAAAATCTTTACCCCCTTTCACATCAGATAGAAAACTAATCTTTAGGGTATATAATGAATTGAAAAAGCTAAGCACCAAAAATTCAAATAACCCAATCAACAAATGGGCCAAGGACCTGAACAGACACTTCTTAGAAGAGAATATACAATCAATCAGCAAATATATGAAAAAATTCTCATCATTTCTAGCAATCAGAGAAATGCAAATCAAAACTACTCTAAGATATCATCTCACTCCGGTCAGAATGGCAGCTAGTATGAAGACAAAAAACAATAAGTGTTGGCTAGGATGTGGGGAAAAAGGTACACTCATACATTGCTAATGGGACTGCGGATTGGTGCAGCCAATATGGAAAGCAGTATGGAGATTCCTTGGAAATCTGGGAATGGAACCCCCATTTGACCCAGCTATCCCTCTCCTGGGACTATACCCAAAGGATTTAAAAACAGCATACTACATGGACACAGCCACATCAATGTTTATAGCAGCACAATTCACAATAGCTAAACTGTGCAGCCAACCTAAATGTCCTTCAGTGGATGAATGAATAACAAAATGTGGTATTGGGCTCGGGATGTGGCTCAAATGGTAGCATGGTCGCCTGGCATGCGTGCTGCCCAGGTTGGATCCTGAGCACCACATACAAACAAAGATGTTGTGTCCGCCAAAACCTGAAAAATAAATATTAAAAAATTCTCTCTCTTTCTCTCTCTCAAAAAAATGTGATATATATATACACAATAGAAATTTACTCAGCATTAAAAGAGAATAAAATCACGGCATTTACAGGTAAATGGATGGGGTTGGGAAGATAATGCTATGTGAATTTAGCCAATCCCAAAACAACAAATTCTGAGTGTTTTCCCTGATATAAGGAGGCTGACTCATAGTGGGGTAGTGAGGGGAAACATGGGAGGAACAGATGAATTCTAAATAGAGAAGAGGGGAGGGAGGGAAAGGGAGGAGGCAGGGGATTAGCAAGCAAGGATTGTTGAATGTGATGGACATCATTATCCAAAGTACATGTATGAGCACACAGATTGAGTGTCGATGTACTTTATACAAACAGAGATATGAAAAATTGTGGTATATATGTGTAGTCAGAATTGTAATGTAAAAAAAAAAACAGAAACAAAGTACATGTATAAAGACATGAATTTGTGTGAACATACTTTATATACAAAGATATGAAAAATTGTGCTCTATATGTGTAATAAGAATTGTAATGCATTCCACTGTCATGTATTTAAAAAAAATAAACTCATTTAAAAAGAAAGGAAATTTGATGTGGATTTCTGGAACATTAAATAGGACCTTATCCCACTTTTCTGGAAAGAGGAAGCCCCAAGAAGTACAGAGAAGACATCTTTGGGGATCTTAATAATAAAGTACTAACTTTGACATAAAGATAATTTTCTAACTCACCTGGCATTGTTTTGAACTAATAAAAAAGTCAGTTTCCCATGATAATGTTCAGATCAGCATTAGTGTACAAACCTCTAGGAATCATTGCTGACCGAACCCTTCAGTTATCAAAAGAGAAGCTGCCCCAAAGTATAAACCCAGGAAATGCTAATGTGTTATGAAAAGATGTTCAGAAGATATTTATGATCTGGTTGAGAGTGAATTCCAGGTTTTGATGGACATTAAGTTGGACATTTGGTGTTGTACTCCTACCTGTTCTTTTCCTGGTTATTTATATTTTTATTTTTTATCTGTCACAACCTACATGACTATAGTGAGAAAAGCTATTAGTGCAACACAAATTACCATCTCTGAGCCACCATTACATAATCCAAAGACAAGACTATGGCATAATTTCCATCATTTAGGATTTGTCACTGAAAATGTTGAATGTAGAATCAAGAAAATGAGGCTTACATTTATCCAATTGCTGAAGTTTAAGGATTTAAATAATATCAGTTTCAAGTGTTGGGTAAGCAAAAAAGTATATATCTTGAAGTTACAGAAGCAAATTTGATCAAAAAGAAATAGCAATATTATATATCTAGATCAGTGGTTTTTCAACCTGTTAAAATGGATTACTGGGGCCCAATTCAAGAGCTTATGTAGCATAAGTGTGGCAAGGCTAAAGATGTTCATATCTTACTTGTTCTTAGGTCATTCTGATGCTACTGGTCCAAAGACCACAACAATCTAAAACCCCTGTTATAGAATAAGTGGAGAAGAGGGATAGGAAAAAAATATATTTGGTATCAGCAATGTACACAAGTATAATTTCTTTTCTATATTCAAGTACTTAAATAGTTCAGTATAAGGAAAGTGATTTAGAGATGAAGAGAAGGTCTCCACATGGAAGACTAATGGATTCTAAAAAAAAAAAAAAAGTTTGGTTTTAAATGACTAAAAATGCAATATTTTTTAAACTGAGGAGCTGGAAATTCAGTATATCCAGCTGCCATTAATCAAACCCCTAAGATAACAGCCAAATATATACTTGTCTTGTCACCCCTGATTTAAAGGAAATGTCAACATACTGAGTATGGTAAAAGGGGTACGATTGTTGAGTTCCATAATAGCAGTATATTTGACAGTTGTGGAATAACTCATAATATAAAATAACATATTTCATAATATTTTTAAATATCTGTCCTCAAGATAAAATTTGAGGCCAGAGCTAAACATAATTTATATATATATCAAAAAGTGTCAACATCAAGGGCATTGAGAAATAACACAATTTTCATAAAAATAATTGACCTTTATGGCTAAAATATTTAAAATCAAATCCCAGCAATGTCACTTTTTATTATATAAAATTCATTTAAATAATGGGGTTTGAGTAACTCCATTTGGATTGCTTGAAATAATCGCACTGTGCAGAAAACACCCACACAAATGAGCACTCTGTTGTTCTTTATTTTACAGTAAAGAACGCACTGAAATTTGGTAATACACTGTTTAAGAGAACCACATATGGAGGGTCTGCTATAACTGCATTGCATGGCTTACAACTAGGCTAAATTATTCCTTAAACATTATTTAATTCTTTGTTAGTACATTTTGAGACTTTCTTCCCTGTGTATTTACTGTACCTACAATGTCAAAATTAAGAGGAAAAAAATCCATTAATTTACATTAGATAATCCTATGTTTTTATCTTCAGCAAAAAGCAGAGAAACTGGTCAGACTAATAAACCAATCGATTAGACCAACCTAAATAGGCGCCCTTTAAAAAATGGCCAATGTGACACTATTTGGTGTATTATCTATATGCAGTTCTCTAATTATAAACTAATTTTCTACTTAACATACTTTTTGTAATTTTATTGTATGATATTAAATTATATTAGTATAGTTTAATATGATATTATTATTGTAGTTTTAATGAACAATGATGGAAACATTTTATGCCAATAAAAAGACAATAAAATGTCATAAAATGATACTAATTAATTGTAAATAGAAAAAATCTTCATGTCCCTGATAATCAGAAATTATTTAGGTTATGACAAAAATAATCTTTCTTCCCTTAGCAAACACAATTATTTTGAGGTATTTTACAAAAAAATTTCTTATAGATTTTAGATTGCAATGATGTGCTTTAAGAAATGGAATCCCATGTACCTACTACCACAAATAAGATTTTTAAGAATACTCAGAAAATTTATTAATGTTTTAACCTCTGAATTATCTTTGATAGATTTTTTTATAAATAAAAAAAAATTTTGTTTACTTACATTTTAACATCTTCTCTGCTCCTAATAATTGGAAAAAATTCAGGATTCCATGGAGTATTTTTTTTTCCTGCCTCAATAAATGTCTCTAACATTCCTTGGAGGTCACATCTGATAGTAATGAATTCTCTCAGCTCTTGTTCAGGAAACTATTTATTTCACTTTACCTCTCAAAAATAGTTTTACTGAGTATAAAATTCTAAGTTGACATTTTATACTTCTAGTTCTTTAAAGATGTTCTTCTTCTGTCTTGTTGCTCATGTTTTTCTGTAGCCAGAAATATTCTGTCATTGTCTTTATTCTCCATTTGTATGTGTCCTTTCTGGCTACTTTCAAAATTGTCCCTTTATTAATAATTTTGAGCAATTTTATTATGATATGTCTTGAAAGAGTTCTCTTCATCTCTTTGTGTTTCTGGTGGTTTTGTTGAACTTCTTGAATCTTTGAGAAGCATGTTCATACAGGAGTTTGCCAAAGTAGTGACAGGGTTTGTATAAGGTCTGCAACATTAGCAACTTTGAGCATTTAAACTTTGAAGGGATCTGATAATTTCTTGATCAATGGTGGCCTCTCTTCCCCACCACCGTGGTACTGGGGATTGAATGTGAACATGAGAACCATACCACTGAGCTATATGCCTTGCACTTTTACATTTTTATTTTGAGTAAGTGTCTCACTAAATTCTCCAGACTGTGTCTCTTGAACTTGAGATCCTCTTGTCTTGGTCTCCAGAGTTACTGGGATTACAGACATGCCCCAATGCACCAAAATATTATCCTTTATTTTCTTTCTTTTGCTGTTATTGTTTTCTTTCTTTCTCTCATGGATCTTCTAGAGTTTTTCCTGGGGTGGGGACAGGGTTATTCATAATTTATCTCTTAATTGTCTCAACAAAACAGTGAGAATATTACCAGAAGACTTAATGTCCATTTTCTGTTAAGAGCTTGGCTTTTAAAAAATACTGATGTACAAAAGTTCTTTCCATGTTACATATACTCTCTTGTATATATAATATTAGTCCTTTCTTACATGAGTTGCTACCATTTTTTCCCATTTGTTTTTTGACTTTGCTTTTTGTTTATCTTCCCCTATGAAAATTGTTTCTTTTGGGGGCTGGAGATGTGGCTCAAGCGGTAGCGCGCTTGTCTGGCATGTGTACGGCCTGGGTTCGATCTCAGCACCACATACAAACAAATACAAACAAAGATGTTGTGTCCACCGAAAACTAAAAAATAAACATTAAAAAATTCTCTCCCTCTCTCTTTCTCTCTCTCTCTCTCTCTCTCTCTCTTTAAAAAAAGAATTATTTCTATTATATTTACATTAGTTTCCTAGGAATAATCTAACAAATGAGCACAAATGAGGTGACTGAACAGGAGACATCTCTTCTCTTACAGTGATGGAGGCAACACATGCAAACCCTAGGTGTTGGCAGGTGTATGCTCCATGCAAGTCACTGAGAAGAATCTTCCCTGCCTCTTCTGGCTTCTGTTGATTCCAGCAGTCCCACTTCTAGGAGCTTCACCCCAAAACCAACCCTCCACATTTCTTTTTAATCAATATTGAACTGAAGATTTGAGGAAACTCTGTACAGATCTTCAGTGATCTGTCTGGAACCATCTTTCATTCATACACTTCTCTACTCTGTCCTGTCTACCTGGCCTCCCAGATTCTCTATTCTCTCTCCACAACATGGTACTGGGTTTGAATTACCCATCCATTCATAGTACCTCAGAAATTCTTGATAGGTAATAATTTTGGGTAGGAACGCGGCTATTTTGTTTGGTTGTTGTGTTAACTACTCTATGCTACTGTTGGCCAATCTCTGACAATTTTGTTGTTAACACTGCAGTAATGACAAACCTCAAAAAATATGCAAACATGCATCCATTTTCTTTAATTTGCCTTTAGGATTACCATCATTATCATGGGAGGAGTGGAGAATGTCATGCCATCAATGTAGTAAAAGCTCAGGAAAGACACACACTCCCATGTGGAATAAAAGGGGGATACTCCCTCTGGGTTTAAAAACACTGACATGACTTAGACATGTATTCTAAAAACAGAAAGCTTGTTGGAAATACAGCTTTCAAAATTCACCATTTCTGGAAATACTTTCTTTCATCAAATGACTACCTTAATCCATATCAGAAACTAATTCATTCTAAAAGTTCAAAGAAACTTGGAGCACACTTCTGACTCTGTAGTTCATTAAAGAATAACATACACTAAATATAATACTGATTTGGAAATTTGGTTCTATACTGATCTCTGAAGTTTTAAAGAAAGTGTATGGATAGATAGATTCTTCTGAAAGGCTGAAACAAAGAGATTATTTCAAAATAAATTAAAGAATGTAATCAACTCTACCTCCCAATTATATTACTGGTATCTCTGTGCATAATTTGTAAACCAAGTGGTAACTTTGTTCATATTAAATCCTAAGTTTCAAAAAATTTATTTGTACTTGAAATGCTACCAATGTGAATTTTAGCTATTAGGATAATTTGTTTCACAAGTAAACTGATTTCCAGTCTACACCAGTCTGGTGTTAAATATGGAGTCCAAATAATTTTATGTATTCTTCAGAATTTCATTGTTTTTTTTTGCTTTGTAAGTCATGCCACCACCCTCTACTCTGTGGCAAACTCTTCAAAGCCCCGTGGAAAATCTCTGCCCTATTTAGTATTTCTCCTGTCGTGTGGCAGTTACTTTTTGGTCCTATTATTTCTTCTCTCTATAGTAATTCTATTGTTGATATTTCTATAACTTTTGAGAACTTTATACAGTTATTGACAATGCTAGTTTTATATATATATATATATATCAGTAAAAGTCAGTGATATCTTCACTGATGTTTGATAAAGATTTTTCTCTCAACTCTTTTCTTCTCTGAATGGTTTAGTCCCTGTTTAAACTTGTGTATCTCTTCCTCTATACACCCCACATGCTGTAACAGAAACCCAAAATGGAGAACATTTCCTTACATACATTCTCTTCAAAATGATTTTAACATTCACTTACAATGGCAATCATTTTATGTTCCAAATATCTTGTGGAGTTTGGACTTTATTTAATGACCCAATGGTCTCCAAAAGTTAGCCATTATTAAAAATTAAACACGGTTTCACAAATGAGCATGATCTTTTAAACCTCATAGGGTTGTTTCTATGCACATTATTATTGCTTTATAAAGTTTATACCATACTAATTTTCTCTCCTAGTCATATGTAATTTTTGTTCAACTTCCCAGTACTATGAACAGAGACTCTAATTTGACTATGTGGAATGGAAAAGTCTTCATCCTGAAAATGTATATAAAGTTTTAAAAACCTTCAAATAAATTATTTTCCTACATATTGTTATTAATTTGGATAATTCCATTAATCTTCATGTATCACTAAACTGATGATTGCAAATGCATTTTATATGATATGAAAATAGATACATTTCCTTAGTTCTGGTATTGGAGATAATAGGTTATGAGTTCTACTACATAATAATTGATTTGTGCTGACCTTGTATTGATAGATAGAATTGCTACTACAATATTATGTACATACATAAATGAATATGTATGCCTGTGTGTGTGTGTGTGTGTGTGTGTGTGTCTATCTCACATCAGCAGTCTCATCCTAGGTGTTCTTACAGATTCATGTTAAAGAACCTATTTAGTCTAGCTAATTAAGTTAAAGGAAGGTGTGATACACGGAGGAAAGAAGGAAGGAAGAGAGAAACACCAACTAGAGAGCATTCATGGGCTGGCAATTTCTTTTGACTTCTTGTGTCTCTTCACATCATCTTTAATCCTCTTCCTCAAAACAGTTGTCTAGGGCTTCTCCATCTGTATAGTACAACCCCATCAAACTTCCAAATTTTAAATCTCTTTTATTTTTACTATCAGTGAGAAACAGCCCAGTTGGTCTCTGAACCCCAATCTAGTCTCCCCCATGCCTGCGCAGTCGATGGAATATGGGTTTCCTGATGTAGGATGGCTGTGAATATGGCTAAGAGAGGAATGTGGCAAAAAATCAAAGGACACAGAAAATAGTTTTAAAGAGCAGGGACAGGACAGCTCTTCCACCTTAAGAGTCCAGCTTCCACGCTGGAAAGAGAGCGAGCTAGCCTGTGTTGCCTTTATTTATACAGGGGGCCAGTCCAAGCCCAGTGGGTAAAACCCAAGTCTGGAGGTATGAGAAAGGGGGCTTCCTAGCCCAGCAAAGACAGAGATCACTTGTGCATCACACAGAGTGGGAGGAGCCACAGTGCAATGCCAAATCAAAACCTTCTTGGCTCTAGGCCGAGTGAAGATGCTGTAACAGCCCAGGGGTGGCGTTCCCACAGTTGAGTCTTTAAAAAATCTGGATCTTCTGTCCACTCCTGGCCCAATCGACAGGACAGAAGACAGACAGAACTGCCCAAATGTGTTTTGCATATATGAATCTCAATGAAGATCAGACTGATCAACATGGAGAATTTTAACAAAGCAACCATGCTGATTTCTGAATAATAAAAATATAAATATAAAATATAAATAAAATAAAAATATAAAATTTATATGAAAATATAAATAAAAATATAAAATAATATAATAATATAATAATAAAAATATAAAATAATAATAATATAAATAAAAATATAAAATTTATATGAAAAACCAAATGCCAAATGTTTTCTGTGTACATTATTCTTATTGCACCCCACTGTGAACCTTCTGCTCAACCTAATTTTTGACTGATTCTTTCCTGTTTTAATCATTCTATTTCTCTATTTTATTCTTCTATTCAGGTTTCCCTTGTTATTTTATATTATTCTAAAGCTACTAATTTTCCATAAAGACCTTTAAAAGTTTCAATTTCAATCCATATCATCATACATTATTTACATTATTCATATATTATGATATTGTTATGTTTTCTCCTGTAATAGGCTTGTCTCTCTACTTTTCTTAATAGCAGAGATTGTACCATATAGATTACTTTTGGTGCCTAAAGTTGCTCAAATATAGCAGAGACCCCTTTTAGAACTTCGACAAATTTACTCTAAGAAATATTTATTAATCATCCTTATAAGTAAGAATGCATGATAAACCTCATGAAATCCAGATGTCAGAAAGCATCAGAGTGTTTTCCACTTTTTCTCTCTTCCCTTAGAGATTTAAGTGCATAAGGAGATAAAAAAACATTAAAGTACAACTAAACTTTTACAAAGTCAGTTTGATAAAAAGTTATGCCTAATTCAATTGAGGTTAAAATCTGCAAAGAGAAAAGTGTGAATTTTTAATTCTACCTTGAAATTACTCTCTTCATCCACAAAGCCGGGCATTACACTTGGAATTAGGCATGATTTTTTTCTCTTTGTATCAAGTCCAAATATAAAGTCATTCCTAATTTTAGTTAATAATTTATGCATATGCATATTTCAAGAATTTTAAAAGGATTAATTTCAAGCCAATAAGTGAAATTGGAGATAAAGTATGAAAACTTTAAGTGCCAACTTTTAAAAGAAAGGTGAAAATATTTTAGTAACATTAACTGAGCTTTATTTATGTAAAGAAATACAGTCAAACTCTTTGTTAATGTAGGATCAAAAGCTTGTTGGTTAGTTTTCTCAGAATTCTGCCATTTGCTCCTTATTTCCGCAATGTCAAATGCTCAGCAATACTGTTGTTAGTTTCAATGACAGAACTAGTTACTGACAGGAAAACATGATGGAAATTTCTGTAACTCTAGAGTTATCACATAGCTGAAGGTACATTAAGGCATTTCACAGCTTGACTACTGTGAATAACTGCAATGAGACTCTGATTTCAGTTTGTCTAGATAACTATCCAGATAGTAACTGCTGGATCATATGGTTAGTTTTATTTTTAAATAAAAGACATGACTTGACTCAGTAAGTTTAGGACAATGAACAAAAATTTTTGTATTCTATAATCTCCCTACTGTTTTCGGTAGGGTCTGCTATCATTTTGCACTTCCACCAGCATTGTAAGAATTCAGATTTCTATGTCACCAACTTCTATTGTCTTTTGTTGTTTTGCTTCTGTTTTTGAATATTCATCCTGACAAGTGTGAGGTGATATCTCATTGTGTTTTTTATTTCAATTTCACTGATGACTGGGGATAATGTAGAGAACTAAGAAAAAGAAACTACACATTTATCACCAACTAATTTTTGATGAGGGTGCCAAGGATACGCAATTGGAAAAAGATCTTTACTAAAACAAACATTACTGGGAAACAGGAAAATCTACATGCAAAAGGATGGTTTGAATTCTTAAATGACATACAAATATCAACTCAAAATAGATTAAAAACTTAGAAAAAAATAGTCGAGTAAACATGATGTTTTGATACATGTGAAAATTCTGGAAGGTCTAAATTAAGCTAACAAATGAATTTATTGCCTCATATTTTTAATTTTTTTGTGGTGATGATACTTATAAATCTACTTTCTTAACAGTTGTAAAATATACAATGCATTGTTATTAACTAATGTCAGTTTGTACATCGCTCTTGAAATTTGTTCCTCATTGAAATGCTTTATTCTCTGACTAACATATTCCTATTCATTTTCCAGCCATAAATATATACAATTTTTGTGAACCAGAAAATTTCAAAGAAGTGTTCAAGTTCAAATGTCCAAATTTAATAAAAAATGAAAAATAATATAGAAATAACCTTCATGACCTATGATTTGTCGCAGTCTTGACTGGGCACAAAATCAGGAGCCACTCACAGCTTTGTAGATTCAAACAGCAATTCTTTATTCCTGAACTCACACTGGCCCTGCACAAACATGTTCTGGGGAAATCCAAGTTCTGCCCGCACAATTCACATCCCAAATGCTTTCTCAATTCCACGAGAACTCAATGGGAACTCAGGCACCAGGAACGCCCTATTCCCGGCAGCAATAACCTTCAACCTGGAACTGCCTTAAACCCAGATTGTCTTAAACCTGGAATGCCTTAAACCCAAATTATCCTAAACTGGGATACTTCCTAAAACCTGCAGGATACACCCTGAACCTGGATCCACCCTCGTCCTTGAGCAGGGTCACCTTTCTCAAACACACATGCAATGTCACAGCAAATTTCCAAGGCAAATCCATTTAACATGGGGTACACTGGCAAGGAAATTTCGATGCATCATTCCTACTTGGCAATGGCCCTCAACAAATAGTTTCATGTATATGAAAAAATAACACAGCAAAAGAAAAGAAACAATTTTCTGCACAATACAGTAAACAATGAATAGAATGATAAATTATCCAAGGGAATGGAGAAATATTTTCAGACCATATATCTGATGAGGAGTTAAACTCCAAAGTATAAAAGAAACATTTACAACTCAAAAATATATAAGGGATTTCTACAACTGAGTAGTGTAACATACATATACACATACACACAGAAAAAGACATATAAATAATAATAATAATAATAATAATAACCTAATTGAAAACTGAGTTACATATTTGAACATTTCACCAGAAATTACATATCAATTATCAATAGGTATAGATATTTGGAAAATAGTACATAAAAGAATTAATAAGCAGGATTTTCTGATGAAGACATGACTTGACTCAGTAAGTTTAGGGCAATGAACACTGCATTTAAATACTCAACAGAGATTTTACTCTTTAAACAGAGCTTCATCTGGCTAAAAAATTTTGAGCTAATCCCAAATGTGAAAGGCACAGAAAAATGACAGATAGTTTGGGTTTACAAATATTAATATAAATATCTACCATTTTATCAGTTCATATCCAATTGTAATTGCATCAAAATTTTAGACTAAAAGCAGACATCTGAAATTCATAATCTCTAAATCATATAAGTATTAGAAACTGTGGATACAGACCAGAAAATGATAACAGAGTGAGCACATAGAGGGGCCACATGCAATTGTGGGTTATTGCTAGGAGGGTTTTCTTACAATCAGAACTGGTAAAATATGGAGTGCACTACACAGATTGTACCTATTACTTGCAGAGTTTAGATTATGGTTGGGACTAATAGTTTAGGGAATATTTGCTGAAGGACTCTATAGAGAAATGGCTAAGTGATAAAGATTTTCATAGGAAGCAGAGATTATACGATGGGAATAGAGTAGGCCTAGAATACACTTTAAATTTTAATCTAGTGTACTCTTTAATTGAATAATTTTATAGATATTTCATTAGATCCACATAGTTTTGTTTCTTGAACCCACATTACACAGTACTATAACCTGAAAAATGTCTTCAGCAGTTTGAATAATGGTTTTTTATTTCCAAAAATGAATGCAATACCTACTGTCAATCATGGTCAGGAGATTATAGGTATGGTCAAAATCCACAAGACCCCAAATCTAGGAGATTGGCTATGATTTGTGGGATTCTGCTTACGTTATATGAGGTATACAATTTATTATAGCAATTTAATAAGGATATGTAGCCATAGCATAAGGAAGAAAAGCAGGTGTTGCTTGTGAGAGTCTATGTGCAGGTTTTTTTTTATGCTGTCCCACTCCCAGGAGAAGTCACAAGAACCCAGTGTTCCCCAACACCATAAATGAAGCAATATGTGTAGGTTATTTCTTCTGAGAGAAGCTCATTAGAGACTTTGTATGTAGTATTTTTCTTGGAGGCTTTCTAGTAGGAATCCTCTATCTAGCCTTATAACAAAATTATAGAGCTCTAGAAGAGAAGCAGAAAACCACATTATATACCCATGGTGGGCATAGTGTGCCACTCAGAGAGTGAGTGGTAATAATGCTTTTAAAAACACAGATTTGCAGATGTATATGGATAAATTTGCTAGCAAGACTTTTCAAGATAAGTTTCAGGGACACCATATTAGCTCTTTCCTGTACAATGAAAAGGCAAATCTCAGGACTTTTCATAAACATGTATAGGTGTGTTTTCTTGTACCTTTCTGATTTGCTGATCATTCATGCTTGCTCACTCAGAAGCACAGGTTAGCAAACCCACACACATTACCTTTACCTTTACCTACAGGACTAAAGGACTCCATGGAAGCCATTAGTATAATTTACTTGATACTCTAGAATGGCAATACTGCTGCCTCTCTTGCTACCTATGGTTTTCCCTATATCATTAACCCCAAATGAAAATCCCAGGCTTGACTTTGATGTCCAAGTTTCAGAGACGGCTCTAGAAGTATGTATCTGCCATTTTCTGATTTTTATAAAAGGAGTTTATTGAGGAAGGCAAATAAAGTAGGGAATTCTCCACCAATTATAAGCAAAGGCCCAGATTTGCCTAAACATAAACATATATTCATTGTGATAATTTTCTCATCTTAGACTATTACATGTTTTAAATACAGGGGTTACTTGAGTTTGTGAGGACAAAATTCTAACTATAGTTGGCAGGTGTTCTCATAGAGAATTCTGGTGAGGGTTGGCCTTAGAATATATTTACTTGAAGTACCTACAGGTTTCTGGAGAAACTCAAGATTTTATCGTAGCTTCTTAAATATAATACTTTGAGCTAATAAAACATGGTTGAGCCATGTTAGACTCCCTATTCATGGAAACTATAAACGGTGAATTCTGACAGTATTATTTAATGCTCATCTGACTGAGAAAGAATCTACTCCCAATCTCATTCACTTTGTTGACAGGTATTTTAGTGCAATTAGGAATAAGATCACCTGTTGCTTGTGAGATATCAACCAGAGCCATTGTTATCTCCTAGAAGTTATTCAAATTTCTGTGCTGTGGTCTTCCAGGACCCTCCTACTATGTCACAATTTACTTCTTTAAGATCAGCAGCTGTATTCCTCTGATTGAGTGGCTCTTACATTTTGAGCCTCTCAGGCTTTCTTTTCTACCACCAGGCAGAGAAAACTGTTTTTAAGGACTCATGTAGTTTCCTGGCTCATCCTGATAAGCTCCTTATCTTAATATCATCTAATTAGTAATTTTAACTGCTATCTGCAATATACTTTTTGCCATGTAACTTTCAGTCATAAAAGTGACATCAGGTTGCAAAGGGCATGGGGCTTATGCTGAAATTCTGTATACTATAGTTAATTCTTTAACATAGTTAATTCTTTAACATATCAATTCTTTAACATACTTGCACCTGAAATAATAACACACATATTATGAAGTTATGAGATTATATCTTTAGAGACTATATAAAGTTTTGCATATAAATCTTTATATTAATCAATGCTTCTTAAATGCTTTCAGATATTCTCTCTGCTTTATATGTCTAATTTGTTATACAATAATAAATTAAATTATTGATTTGCTGGATATAATTCATAAATTATGATTAAATTAAATGAGGAAATAATGACACACAACTTCAATGTGATCCCAGAATTCGAGGGATAGGTTCTGGTGATAAAATAGGATGAATTTATTAATCAAAAAGGCTATAAAAGCCAAATTATGATTTATTTCCAATTTGTATAGTGATATATATTTATTTATACATGTATAATATATATAAAACATGTATTAAATATCAAGCTTTTGAGTCAATATATTTTAAAATTTTAATGTAATACAGCAATTTAAAAATATCTAAAAGTCTTCAGAAAATTGATGTAAGGGAAAAAATGGTACAAAGTGCTTGTGTGAGAACTGATTGAGAGCACTAGAAGTATATGAATATTCAAGACAACATTTCATGTTCAGAATAGAAAATAAATGATAACAGCAACTAAGGCAAAGCATATTCATTTTCCTGTCAGAAAGCATTTTTTAATATGCTGAGATATATTATAGTGCTCTGTTATTTCTTAAAGGAAATAATTGAAATCACTTCTTGATTCAGATAGAACAAGATATGAAATTATATATTAGAGAATAGTTCTTTAATGTACAGACAATTCTCACATGTTTGTATGAGGAATATCTCTACATTGAAACCTATCAAACACAAATCTAATTTTTGGAATTTGATGTTTTACTTGCTCAAAATTTTTAAATTTTGTAGATTATCACTTTATATTTAAATTCTATTAGAAAAAAAGCTAATATGTAATTCTTTGAAAACAGCACATTAGTGTAATTTACTTTGTCAACAGCAATTTGTACAAAATTATACAAGTAACTTTGCTTTGAAATTAGTTAAAAAATTATACTGTCCATAAGTAATAGTTTCTCAGATTTTGATTTCTAAGCACTCCTTTCTACAAAAAACCAACTAAAACAAGAAGTTCTTAGAGAAATGGCTAAGATTTAGGGGAAAGAAAAATAAAGTAATACTATAGAAATGAAATGGCTAAGATTTAGGGGAAAGAAAAATAAAGTAATACTATAGAACAGTATTGTATAATACTATAGAATGTGAGGAATAGTAAAATATTTGTTGATATATGTTTAAAGAATGTAGGATAAAATTTGAATGTGCTTGCAGTCTAAGTTTGGATCAATTAGGCCATAAAAGATTATCCTACAATAGAAATTAAGATGATATTATAAAAATCAATCAATGTTTTTCAAACATTATAGTAACAATAGATAAAGGTGAATACCACTGATGAATATTGACATTTGTAATTAGAAGATTGAGCCACAAGAATCAACATATGAAGTCTTTAAAAGCAGGAACTTTAGATAAGTGTCCTAATGTTATATCTGAGCATTACTCATTACTCAGTATCTGTATGACCTTGAGCCAGTTTCCTCTGTTTTATCATTAATGTCATTATTAATGTTAAGTAACATTAATTATTGCACTTATCTCAGGTTTGTTAGGAGACTGGAATGGATTAACCTGTATGAAAAGCCTACGCAAATCCAGGAAAAGGCAGGCACTACCTATATACTAGATAAAAATGAGTCTATTAAAGCTGTTGTGAAATTTAGTGATATACTGAGATAGCATTAGCTTCATGATATCAGGTGACATAGACTCAAAATTTGGAGGTCTTCATCATGAGATTTTCGAACATTACGTTTATTTGCATTGACTTTTCTTATCTTTTTAAAGGGGAAAATAATTATTGACCTTCCTATTTTATACAATGATTGTGATACTTATTTAGCTAAAGAATGTGAAGGTGCTTTAAATAAAAGATGAAAGCATTGTGCAAACTTATGCTTCTAAATAAGTATTGGAAAAAATTAAGTACCCCATAGGTAGAATAGCATCAATGATCAACACATACTTCAGTATTTAACTAATTGGACATTAGTTTAAAGGAGGCATCTGCAAACATTTTCTGTAAAGATCCACACAGTACATATTCTAGACTTCACCCTTATACATTGGGCTAAACTCAGCCATTCTAGTGAGGAAAGGAACCATAGACAGTTATTGACTGATTAAGGCTCTGTTAAAATAAAAGTTTATAAAATTTTTCTCATTACTGAGTTAGAGGATGAATGGCAAAGACTGACCAGGTTTTAGTAATAGCTTTGCCATTTAATGAGTGACATGCCTTTAGGAAAGTTACTTAACAAGTCTGTGCCTGTGCTTACTCCTTCAAAAAAAAAAAAAAAAAAAGAATTGAAGCCATACTTTCTACTTTGGCTATGTTGAGCATTAAAATGATGTAAACAAGCAGAGAATTTACCTGACTTTTGTTACATATGAATATGCAAGTGTGTATTCTTGCTAAAGAGTGATGCAAAGTTTAAGGAAAATTAGAATTTTGGAAAACATACACACAGATGTTTTAAACTCATATTCCCTCACAACCTGAACCAAGGAGTTTCTGGCAAAATGACTGATTAATTCAACCAAACTACTAATTAATATCCAGAATTAATATCCAGACTGATTAATTCAAATAAACTACTTGGCAAAACTTTGTTATCAAGATAGATACAGATTGCTTTAAATGAATCAATGTATGGGAAATTTATCTGATTGCTAAGGGAACATAAAGTATATCCATTATTTTTTCTTAGATGATACAAATAGGATGTAGTGTAATGGGAAACACATAGGAACTGTATTTAAAATCAAATAACCAGTTTTGTGTTTTTACTGCTTTAATTTTTAGTTTATTGGTTCTTTTTAATTATACATAATGTTGAAGTTAATTTAGACTTTTATAATTTTAAATGCATGGAATATAATTTGCTCTAATTCAGTCCCCAGTCCTTCCTCAGTCCTTCCTCTCCTTCCTCCCCCTGTTCTCTTTTCTCTATTCTACCATCTTTCTGCCATTTACTTAGAGATTTTTAAAAAGTTATTATCTTGTACATATACATGCTAGTGAGATTCACTGTGGTATATTTATATGTGTACATAGAAAAGTTAGGTCAGATTCATTCCATTGACTTTTCTTATTCTCTCCCTTTTCCCTCTAACTCTAATCCATCTCTCCCATTCACAGATCTTTCTTCTCTTTGGATGGAATTCCCTCCCTTTTCCTTCACCTGTCTTTCTCTCTCCTCCTTATTTTGAATTAGCTTCCACATATCGGAGAAAATATTTGTCCTTTGGATTTCTGAGTATGGCTTATCTGACTTAGCATCATGTTGACTATTTCCATCTATTTACTAGCAAATATCATAATTTCCTTAATAATATTCTTTTGTGCTTGTATACCACATTTTCTTTATCCATTCAGCTTTAAAGGGCACCTAGATTGGTTGCATAGCTTGCTTATTGTGAACTGTGCTATAAACATGGATGTGGCAATATCCCTATAGTGTGCAAATTTTAGATCTCACTGAGGAGTGAAATAGCTGGGTCATGGGGTGATTCCATTCCTAGCTTTTTGAGGAATAACCATAATGTTTTCTAAAATGGTTGCCCTACTTTGCAGTCACACCAAAAATGTATAAGTATACCATTGTTCCATATCCTCACCAACACTTTTTCTGAAGAGAAATAGAATAGAAGACACAGAGACAATCCCATATAAATACAGGTATCTCATAACAGACAAAAGTGCCAAAGACACATACTGGATAAAAGATAGCTTTTTTAACAGATGGTGCTGGGAAAACAGGAAATTCTTATATAGCAGAATAAAATTAACCCCTATCTCTTGCCCTGCACAAAAGCCAACTCAAAGTAGATCAATGACCTAGGAATTTTATCAGAGACTCTGCAACATTTAGAAAAATTGTAGGCCCAGCACTCCAAAATACTGGCAAAGGAAATGACTTCCTTAAAAAGACTCCTAAAGTCCCAGAAGTAAAATTTTTTAAAAATCATAAGGATGGCATGAAATTCTGCATAACAAAGGAAACAATTAAGAATGTGAAGAGAACCTACAGAATGGGAGAAGATCTTTGCCTCCAGCTCTTCAGATAGGGCGTGAATATTCAGAATGTATAAAGAACTCAAAAAACTTACCACCACAAAAACAAATAAACCATTTAATAAATGGGAAAAAGAATAATACAGATGCTTCTCAAAAGAAGAAATTCAAATGGCCAACAAATACACACACACAAAAAAATTCAACATCTTTAGCAGTCAGGGAATTGCAAATCAAAACTACACTGAGATATCATCTCACTCCAGTAAAATGGTAATTGTCAAATAACCAGTCTATCGAGTTTACTCTAGCACTTATTATCAATGTTAAAGATTACTTCTCCTCTCTGTTTACTGAGATATGAAAAGAACTTAAAATGGAAGGTTTCTTTGGAAAAAAACGCAAATATGAGAAATTGCTTTTCAAATATTAGTTACTACTAATTGAGAAGTTTGTTTCTTGCTAATGAGAACTCCATCAGTTCATGTACAACTGCATTGTGTGTTTACTGCATAGGTAATTACTGGAGATACAAGATTAATACATTGAATATGCAATTAATTCATAAAAGTAATGGTACGTCTTGTGACTTTGACTAGAAGGTGTTGCAGACTGCCAAGGAGAAATGTGAAAAGTGGAATTGATAGGGAAGAGTTCATAAAGGAGAAGCTTATGAAGGAGGAAAACTGACTTGGAGTTTGAAGAGTGGTTGAAATTTTAATGCCAGTGATATTTGACCCTGACAAGCAATTAGCATCTCCTTCAGAGCTTCAGAAAATACTAACGTCAAGAACTTTTCTCATATTCCAATTGTGTTCTTAAAAAGTCTCCAGATATTGCCAGCATTCAGCTATATTAAAAACCACTCTCTAACAAGCTCAGACTTGCCACTGCACATTACCTGAGAGTTTGTTAAAAATGCAGAATCTTGGGATAAATTCAAGACTCATTGAATCACAATGTGCCCATTAAAATTATAAAAAAAAAACTGGATAAAAATCACAACTGAATATAGCAAGCCAAAGAACCATCAGGAATAAATATAAGACTTTACCTCCAATGCCTCTTCAAACATTGGACATCCCAGTGGGACTATTTCTTATTCTACATTCTAATATTTGAAGTAGCCATCTGATTAAAATTATGTAGATTCAGAACTACACAAATATTTATCATATTTCTTGAACTTCAAAAAATACCACAAGCAGTTATGAGACAGAAAATTAAATTTTTATCACCACTTCCTTATATTTAAAATATATATATATATATTTTTTTTTTGGTTTTTGGTATCAGGGATCAAACTCAGGGGCAAACCACTAAGCCACATCCCCAGCCCCTTTTAATAATTTATTTAGAGACAGAGCTTGGCTAATTTGCTTAGGGTATTGCTAAAGCAGAGGCTGGTGTGGAACTCACAATCCTTCTGTCTCAGCCTCCTGAGCCATTGGTACAAGCATGTGCTACCGTGCCTGGTTAAAATCTTAATACAATTTTTTTTTTTCTCAAAAGCTAAGGATTTTACAGATGAGAGCTATGTTTATAGCATAGATTGTGTTGATAGTTTAGATAAATTCTTATCTTCAAACATATCAAGTTATACATATTAAAATATGGTGCTTTTTGTATATCAGTCATATTTCAAAAAATCAACAGGAAAAAAAAAACAAAGAAAAATTAAGAGGAACAGAAGTCTTGGATAGGACTTGGTGGATGACTCATTATGAATCCCTGGACTTTCCCATCTCTCTATACTATTTTTTTTAATTGTCAAAAAAGCAGCTATTAATTTCAGACGTCATACCAGTCAAGACAATATTAACCAAAAACCAAACCAAACCAAAAAAAATAAAAATAAAAAGTGGTACGTACTGTAATACAAAATAAATATATGTCTGTATTATAATGTAACCTTATGCTCCAAGATAAGGGTATTGAAAATAATGAAAAGGAGTCATCTGAAGTGTTTATTTTTTTAAATAGCTCTTTGTACTCCATATAACTTAGCAAAAGATAGTATCTTCCTCATACAAAATGCCAGAGATCCTAATGTCATTTCCAATTGAGGGAACACAGAAGCTCCAACTGAATATTTACTAAAACACTGCATCAGCAAGAAAAAAACAATATTCAGTATTCTCCTTGCACAAACTCACATGAGTTCTTTTTTTCCTCTTTTTTATTTATTCTTTTTAGATATGCATGACAGTAGAGTATTTATTGACATATTATACATACGTGGCGTATAACTTGTTCCAATTAAGATCCCATTCTTGTGGCTGTACATGATGCCACACTAGTTCTTTAACTCCACGTCTACATCATAGGATCAATATCATCCCACAGTGTAGTTTGGCTGCCCTAAAAATCCTTTGTGCTGCATTTTGATCTCTCATATCACAGAGTTGAAACATCCAGCATGTAGCCTTTCCATCTTGGTTTTTAACATGGTGTTTTTAATATGAAGAAAAAACAATATGCAAATCCATGTAATTATATATTACTTAGAAAATTCAAAGAAAATTCATAAGCTGTAATGATTAAATTTGAAACTTAGCTATGAAAAAAGTAAAACACAGATATAGAATTTGTATAAATTGTAGAAAAAGTTAATATTTTACTACATGCAGAAGTGCTTGAAATTTTAATGAATAGACACTTTAGGAAATTTTAAGTAATCAAAATTAACTTTAAAATGACACAATCAAAAATAAATCTTGTCAAGATTTCAATTACAGTCAAACCTATAAAGACATGATTTCTATATAAGCCATTATAAAAACTATTATAAAACAACTAAATTTTATTGGAACATCATATATAACAGATTGAATGAGAAAATCTGAACTACCTTCCCATTTTTTTTCTTTTTTTGACATATAATTTTTTTTATAGCACAACAAGAAAGTTATGAAATTTAACATGTTTTTATGTCCTTCCATGTGCTTGTAAGAAAAATACTGAAATAGGTTTTGCTTTTAAAAACATTGAACATATAAAAATGGATACAGAATTATAGGTACATTCATATTTGTCTTTATTTCTCTGTGTTTATCTCTCAATCACTAAAATCTTACCAAAGCTATTTAAATAAGAACACTAATATTTTAATATATATTTAACTATTTTTGAAATATAATATATAAATCAAAATCCTTCATTATCCTAGATTGCTTCTAAGTCTCTCTGTTCTCTCATCTTTCATCTATAAATATAAAGTTTAAAATATTTAGGATAGCACACAGAATACTCACTTAGAATCATAAAGTGTTAAAAATATGATTATAAATAGTCTTTAAGCGTTATGCTTTCTATATAACTCCTTTGCATTTAAATTATTTCACTTTGTCTTTAATTAAACACTGATGATGACAGAAAAATATATTATCTCCAAAGGAAAATCAACACAATGATATTATAGAACTTCCCTTTTCCAACTTCTAGACCAAATTTTAATCCTTCATTTACCCAGAACATTCAGAATTCAGAAATAAGACTTTTTTTTTCTGCTGAGTCATCTATTTCCTTCAGTAATTTTCCATATAACAATATAAACATGCTCCCCACCCGTATAACCCCCATTAGGAAATGATAGTTTATCTGGTTCATTTTCAATATCCATCCTCGGAACACAAAGCCATTTGAGGTGGGAATGAACCACTACTGAATGCTATGAAGTCAGCCAAGTAGGGGAATGAGGTTGGTTCAACCTGACTGCTCTAGCTTCTTAATAACTGAGCACTTTATCATATTGCCTCAAAATCTACCACAGTAGAAAAGATGCAGGAAATAGTAAACCTAGGTTTCTCATTTGCTGAGAACCCAATCTTGTTATGAAATCTCTCCTTTAATCTTCAGTTGTGCATACTATGAAGTTATGTTCCTTTAGGTAGCAAAGAATATAGATGGACTCGGTACTTCATCAAAGGATCTGACTTGGATGAAAAGGAGAGGATGATGCTTGTGGAGGATAGTAATGGCAAAGGTCTGCAAGTAGTTAGGAGGATAACCTTGGTCAGCCAGGTCATGTGGAGGCTGCACAGTCTTCCAGATTAAGTGCTTATTCACATATTCTGGCTCCTATTCATTAATTCAAGATGTGTTTGAGTGTCTATTAAGTTGTGTAGACAGCAATTTTAGCTGGAACACTAAAGGATTATACTCTCTAACATACTAAACTGCCACACTTGGGATCTCTTTCTGCTTTGACCCCTTTGTTATTGCTAATATGCAGTAAAAGTCACTTTTTTTCTACTACAAAATCTAAATTTGCTGTATGTTCATAGATAAAACGTATTTCTACATATTTCTTTTGAAAATATGACTCACAAATAATAGTACCTAACTTATGTTGCCATTGTGAAGATTAAATAGAAAATAAACTGAGAAAATGATGTAGCAAATTACATGACACATTCTAGGTGCTTAATATATGATTATTATATAGATAGCCATTTTACATGATATCCTACTTTTCTACATATTTTATGATATAGAAATCAAGACAATAAGTTAATACTATAAACGAATTATATTCAGCATCAGAATTAAATTAAGAGATAAATCTAGTTTATCTAGTTATTGAGTAGAAAAGCAATGATAAGGAAATAGGTAAAAAATAAATGAAAACCTTTGGATATAGTTTGAAAAGTAGACATTGCCTTCTTTATTGTATCTTTCCTTTGTATGTTTACATGACTATCTAATATCATGTTTAAAATAAGCTGCAATGGTCCACGATACCATCCTTAATGTTCGTGAAAGATGTAATGAAATTGAAAGTGTTTAATGCCACTAGCCTAATTTGAGTAAAGATAATGGAAACCAGCTTACTAAATAATAGTATGATAAAACTTCCATGTGTACATAAACTCTAACTTATGTGCCAGAAAAATGTAAAGAATTGTAGGTTCATAAAAAAACTGGAAAAACAGCACAATAAAAGTTGATTTCTGGATAACCACCTTAAAGTGGAAGATGGTTGCAGAAGACACAGGAAGCTTCAGTGACCTAACAGCTCTTGTTTAGGAGGTCCTGAGAAAACAGAGTTCTCCATATCTCTATTAATTTTAAGTTTTATGAACATTTGTCTTTGCAGAGGCTGAGGGGAAAGAATCCATTCGACAAACCTTATCTATTCCTCTGCCTATAAACTTCAAAAACTAAACCTTTCTTGTTCAATTAGAGTTAGCCCTTCCTGGAAAACTGGCACTATAGCAATTTATTTCTAATCAAATAGACACTGTATTCTGAAAAGTTATTTAAATTGATTGAATAATACATATATTGAAGTAGAAACATATATAACTATGAAGTTTTATCATTTTTCAGCTAGAGAATATCATAGACATCATCAAGTTCAACATGCCCCAAACCTAGTTGCCCATCAGAGTAACCTATAGAGATTATCCAGAACCATGAACACTGTCTTTTCAAAGTTTGGGTCATAAGAACTCTAGTGGCATTGCCTTGGAATGTGTATTCTCAAAAGACTTCCAAATGATGGGACAAAGAAGAACCACAGAACAAAGATGTTACACAAGCAATTTCATCCAAGATTTTCAAAAGAGGAAAGTGATAACCATGATCACTGGCCTTGATTCTCAAGTTTTAATGTTTCTGAATCATTTGGGGATATTTTTAAATTTTAAAACAGATTTAGTAGGTGTGAGATGGAGCTCAAGAATTTGTAATCACAACAAACTCTTAGGTGATAACCATGTTCACAACTTACTTTCAGTATAAACAACAGATGATTGTGATAGAATGTGAATCAGAATCCAGGATTCAGAGGATGTTTATCAAATGAGATATTCTATTCATATACCGATATTATTAAACTTTAATAGTATCCTCAAAATAGACTCAAGTGAACATCTCTCATAAATAATATTTGATTCTCAAAATTTTCAACCCTACTGATCACTGATAAATGAACTTTATTTTGTCTCCTTTTCTTACTTCATATGACATTATCTCTGAAGTTAGTGCCTGATTTTAGAGGTACAGAAGTGGTCTGAGAGCTCTGAATTGTTCCATTAATTTTAAGAAATAATGTCAGTACCTGAATGTTTGATAGTCTCAAAAGTCCCCATTTCTGAGCTTTTCATAATTTCACCGGCTACAATTCTCATCTAAAATTAAACAGGATTTCACAAAAGGCAGGACTTCAGAAAAGGAGGGACATCATATACCAGAATTAGTTTGTTTTGTTTATATCAATACTTTAGTATTTTGACTCTCATATGAGTGAAAAATTAAGAGTGAGTTTTAACACAACTCAGAAATAGTTGAATGTTATTTTAAATTTCACATCTTAGGAGTTTTTCAGTTTTCCATTTAGGCATCAATATAACCAAGTGTAAAGGCTTATGTATTTATCTAACACAAAGAAACCAACACATTCCATATATGTTTTCTGATTTAAGCAAACATATGTATGTTTGGGGAAAACCTGATGATGTCCTGCCTAGGAATTAGGAGAAAAGCATTAACTGAGAGGCTTTGCAACAAATAGGCCATTGGCTCAGCTGTTGGCATGATTTCTTTCCCTTGGTGCACATATTGTATGTAATTTCCTTTGCTTATGAACAAGATGTGTGAACACGATGGAATATTGCTCCTGTGATTAAATCACATTGCATTCTGAAGAAGTAATTAAACTCCTGATCAGTTGACTTTTCAGTAATTACAAGGTAGGTAAGCTGGGAGGGCTATATTTCATCAGGCAAGCCTATTATGGAGGGCATTTTAAAAAAGCCACAAGAGGTATGCTGTTGGCCTTCTATAAGCCAATAGGGAAAGGGCCATGTGGCTGGGAGTCATAGGTAGCCTCTAAAAGCTAAGGGTCCCTTTCCTACAACTGCAAAGTCCTGAATTCTTATGGGCCTGGAGTAACATTTCAATGAAATTTTACACAGCAAAACATTCATGTCAAACTTGTGAGAATTTGAGCAGAGGACCTATTTAAATTGTGCCCTGTGTTCTGATCTTAAGAATCTATGAAAAAGTAAATGCATGCCATCTCAAGCCATTATGTTTGTGGACATTTCTTTTGCAACACAAAAGCCCCTAAAATATCTCTTTATTGAGCCAAGTTTGAGAGATGACTGAAATCCTCCCCATCTGTGAAGTACCTTATTCATAAATAACCCTTTAGTTCCGAAATCAGGCTCAAAATTATTTTTTAAAGTCTTTGTATATCACAATAATATTTGAATCTCCATACTCAGGGGGAAATTTAGCAGAAAAGGGAAATATAAAAATACAAGTAGTCTTGTGCCTGTGCATCAAATGAATTAGTATTATGAAAATGTCTATTCTACCAAAAACAATGTGAAGATTCAATGAAATACCTATCATAAATCAAATGGCATTTTTGAAGAAACAAAACAAAAAAATCTGAAATTCATATGAAATCTCAAATGGCCTCAAATATCAAAAATAATATAGGAATAAAAGAACAAATTTGGAAGTCTCACACTTTCATTTTCAAAACATTTTACAAAGCACTCACATAAATATAACATGGTATTGGTATAAAGGCAATTATATAGATCAATAAAACAGAACACAGAGACTGAAAATAACACATGGCATATATGCCCAAATGATTTTCCATAAGGTACCAAGACTACCTAGTGGGAAGGATAATTTCAACAACTAAATTTGGGAAAGCTGAATATCCATACAAAAAGGTATGAAATTGGACCTTCAAATATATCAAATTTAAAAAGTTACATGAGGTACATTAATTAATACAAAAATTGTAAAAATTCTAAAAGAAAACCAAGGAGAAATGCTTCAGGGCATTGAATTTGAAGATGATTTCTTTTTTTTTTTATTGTTGGTCATTCAAAACATTACATAGTTCTTAATACATCATATTTCACATTTTGATTCAAGTGGGTTATGAACTCCCAATTTTACCCCATATACAGATTGCTGTATCACATCAGTTACCCTTCCATTGATTGACAAATTGCCTTTCTAGTGTCTGATGTATTCTGCTGTCTGTCCTATTCTCTACTATCCCCCCTCCCCTCCCCTCCCCTTCCCTCCCCTTTTCTCTCTCTATCCCTTCTACTGTAAATCATTTCTTCCATTTGTATTATCTTGTCTTACCCCTCCTTTCCTCTTATATGTCATTTTGTATAACCCTGAGGATCGCCTTCCATTTCCATGCGATTTCCCTTCTCACTCCCTTTCCCTCCCACCTCTCATCCCTGTTTAATGTAAATCTTCTTCTCAAGCTCTTCGTCCCTACCCTGTCCTTGTTTACTCCCCTTATATCAAAGGGGTCATTTGGTATTTGTTTTTTAAAGATTGACTAGCTTCACTTTGCATAATCTGCTCTAATGCCATCCATTTCCCTCCAAATTCTATGATTTTGTCATTTTTTAATGCGGAGTAATACTCCATTGTGTATAAGTGCCACATTTTTTTTATCCATTCATCTATTGAAGGGCATCTAGGCTGATTCCACAATCTTGCTATCGTGAATTGTGCTGCTATGAACATCGATGTAGCAGTGTCCTTGTAGCACGCTCTTATTAGGTCTTTAGGGAATAGACCAAGAAGGGGAATAGCTGGGTCAAATGGTTGTTCCATTCCCAGCTTTCCAAGAAATCTCCATACTGCTTTCCAAATTGGCTGCACCAATTTGCAGTCCCACCAGCAATGAACAAGAGTGCCCTTTTCCCCACATCCTCTCCAGCACTTATTATTGTTTGACTTCCTAATGGCTGCCAATCTTACTGGAGTGAGATGGTATCTTAGGGTAGTTTTGATTTGCATTTCTCTGACTGCTAGTGATGGTGAGCATTTTTTCATGTACTTATTGATTGATTGTATGTCCTCCTCTGAGAAGTGTCTGTTCAGGTCCTTGGCCCATTTATTGATTGGGTTATTTGTTATCTTATTGTCTAATTTTTTGAGTTCTTTGTATATTCTGGTTATTAGGGCTCTATTTGAAGTGTGTGGAGTAAAGATTTGTTCCCAGGATGTAGGCTCCCTGTGTCTCTCTCTTATTGTTTCTTTTGCTGAGAAAAAAACTTTTTAGTTTGACTAAGTCCCATTTGTTGATTCTAGTTGTTAACTCTTGCGCTATGGGTGTCCTATTGAGGAATTTGGAGCCCGATCCCACAGTATGTAGATCATAACCAACTTTTTCTTCTATCAGATGCCGTGTCTCTGATTTAATATCAACCTCCTTGATCCATTTTGAGTTAACTTTTGTGCACGGCGAGAGATAGGGATTCAGATTCATTTTGATGCAAATGGATTTCCAGTTTTCCCAGCACCATTTGTTGAAGATGCTATCCTTCCTCCATTGCATGCTTTTAGCCCCTTTATCAAATATAAGATAGTTGTAGTTTTGTGGATTGGTTACTGTGTCCTCTATTCTGTACCATTGGTCCACCCACCTGTTTTGGTACCAGTACCATGCTGTTTTTGTTACTATTGCTCTGTAGTATAGTTTGAAGTCTGGTATCGCTATACCGCCTGATTCACACTTCCTGCTTAGCATTGTTTTTGCTATTCTGGGTCTTTTATTATTCCATATGAATTTCATGATTCTTTTATCTATTTCTACAAGAAATGCTGTTGGGATTTTGAATGGCATTGCATTGAACTTATAGAGAACTTTTGGTAATATTGCCATTTTGATGATGTTAGTTCTGCCTATCCATGAGCAGGGTATATTTTTCCATCTTCTAAGGTCTTCTTCTATATCTTTCTTTAGGGTTCTGTAATTTTCATTGTATAAATCTTTCACCTCTTTTGTTAGGTTGATTCCCAAGTATTTTATTTTTGGGGGGGATATTGTGAATGGAGTAGTTGTCCTCATTTCCGTTTCAGAGGATTTGTCGCTGATATACAGGAATGCCTTTGATTTATGCATGTTGATATTATATCCTGCCACTTTGCTGAATTCATTTATTAGCTCTAATAGCTTCTTTGTAGACCCTTTTGGGTCTGCTAGGTATAGAATCATGTCATCTGCAAATAGTGATAATTTAAGTTCTTCTTTTCCTATTTTTATGCCTTTAATTTCTTTCGTCTGCCTAATTGCTCTGGCCAGTGTTTCGAGGACTATGTTGAACAGAAGTGGTGAGAGAGGGCATCCCTGTCTTGTACCAGATCTTAGAGGGAATGCCTTCAATTTTTCTCCATTCAGAATGATGCTGGCCTGTGGCTTATCATAGATTGCTTTTACAATGTTGAGGTATGATCCTGTTATCCCTAATTTTTCTAGAGTTTTGAACATAAAGGGATGCTATACTTTGTCGAATGCTTTTTCTGCATCTATCGAGATGATTATATGGTTCTTATTTTTAAGTCTATTGATGTGGTGAATAACATTTATTGATTTCCGTATATTGAACCAGCCTTGCATCCCAGGTATGAATCCTACTTGATCATGGTGTATAATTTTTTTGATATGTATTTGAATCCGATTCACCAGAATTTTATTGAGGATTTTTGCGTCAAGGTTCATTAGAGATATTGGTCTGTAGTTTTCTTTCTTTGAAGTGTCTTTGTCTAGTTTAGGAATCAGGGAGATGTTGGCCTCGTAGAATGAATTTGTAAGTTCTCCCTCTTTTTCTATTTCCTGAAATAGCTTGAAAAGTATTGGTGTTAGTTCCTCTTTAAAGGTTTTGTAAAACTCTGCTGTATACCCATCCGGTCCTGGGCTTTTCTTAGTTGGTAGTCTTTTGAAGGTTTCTTCTATTTCCTCTATTGTTATTGGTCTGTTTAGGTTGTCTATATCCTCCTGACTCAATCTGGGCAGATCATAAGACTTAAGGAATTTATCTACGCCTTCACTATCTTCTATTTTATTGGAGTATAAGGATTCAAAATAATTTCTGATTATCTTCTGTATTTCTGAAGTGTCTGTTGTGATATTGCATTTTTCATCCCGTATGCTAGTAATTTGGGTTCTCTCTCTTCTTCTCTTCGTTAGCATGGCTAAGGGTCTGTCAATTTTATTTATTTTTTCAAAGAACCAGCTTTTAGTTTTGTCAATTTTTTCAAGTGTGTCTTTTGTTTCAATTTCATTAATTTCAGCTCTGATTTTAATTATTTCTTGCCTTCTACTTCTTTTGCTGTTGTTTTGCTCTTCTTTTTCTAGGATTTTGAGATGAAGTATGAGATCATTTATTTGTTGGTTTTTTCTTTTTTTGAGGAATAAACTCCAAACAATAAATTTTCCTCTTAGAACTGCTTTTAATGTGTCCCATAGATTCCAATATGTTGTGTCTGTGTTTTCATTTAACTCTAGGAAGTTTTTAATTTCCTCCTTGATGTCTTCTAAAACCCATTGATCATTCAGTAACCTATTGTTCATTCTCCAAGTGATGCTTGATTTTTCCTTCCTTCTTTTATCATTGATTTTCAGTTTCATTCCATTATGATCAGATAAGATGCATGGAATTATCTCTACCCTTTTATATTGTCTAAGAGTTGCCCTGTGACATAATATATGGTCTATTTTTGAGAAGGTTCCATGTGCTGTGGAGAAAAAAGTGTAACTACTTGATGTTGGGTGGTATAGTCTATATATGTCAATTAAGTCTAGGTTGTTAATTGTGTTATTGAGTTCTATAGTTTCCCTATTCAACTTTTGTTTGGAAGATCTGTCCAGTGGTGATAGAGGTGTGTTGAAGTCTCCCATGATTATTGTATGGTGGTCTATTAGACTCTTGAACTTGAGAAGAGTTTTCTTGATGAACACAGCTGCACCATTATTTGGGGCATATATATTTATGATTGTTATGTCTTGTTGGTGTATGGTTCCCTTGAGCAGTATGAAGTGTCCTTCTTTATCCCTTTTTATTAACTTTGGCTTGAAATCTATTTTATTATATATGAGTATGGACACTCCTCCTTGTTTCCGCAGTCCATATGAGTGGTATGATTTTTCCCAACCTTTCACCTTCAGTCTATGAATATCTTTTCCTATCAGATGCGTCTCCTGTAGGCAGCATATTGTTGGGTCTTGTTTTGTGATCCATTCTAATAGCCTGTGTCTCTTAATTGGTGAGTTTAAGCCATTAACATTTAGGGTTATTATTGAGATATGGTTTGTTCTTCTATCCATATTTGTTTATTGATGTTACTAAACCTGATTTGTTATCCTCTTCGACTACTTTCCCCCCTTTACTGTCCTACCTCTCATTGTTGGTTTTCAATGTTATTTTCCATTTTCTCTTCCTGTAATGTTTTGCCAAGGATTTTTTGAAGAGATGGTTTTCTAGCTGCGAAGGATTTTTTGAAGAGATGGTTTTCTAGCTGGGTTGCAGTTCTGCACAGCCCCCACTCCCAATGGGGGTACCTGATTACCTCTCCAATGGGTCCCTGAGCCCCCTCTGGACCCGGGCGGCGACCCTGCTCACCCCCTTCCAACCAGTGTGACGCGACTGCCTCGGTGTAATGTGTCCACCACGCTCACAAGCTACCTGGCCTGTCTTGCCAGTGGACTGCAGGTCTGCCTGCCCTGCTTGCTCAGATGGCAGCTCTGCACATCCCCTACTCCAAATGAGGTTACTTGACTACAGCGCCGGGGGGTCGCTGGTCCTATTCTAGGCGTGGGCGGCTACTCTCTTCAGCCCCAGCTGCATTTGGGGTGTCCTGATACCACGCCGGTGGGTCACTTGGCCTGCTCTGGGTACAGGTGGAAGCTCCACTCTGCCCCCACAGCACCCAGCAGGACCCTGATTGAGAAGCAGTCACCGCCGGTTCCCTAGCCTTGGGCCAAAGCAGCTTAGGTAGCCAGAACCCCCCCTCTCCGATCCCTATACACTCTCCGCTGGGAGCTGGCTCCAGCAAGCGACCCCCACGGGTTCCTCAGCCCCAGGCCAAAACTGTTCCGGGAGTCAGAACCCAGTCGCCCCAAGCTCAGCGCACGTTCCACTTGGAGCTGGCCTCCACCAGCAGTCTCCGCAGTTTCCTCAGACCTGGGCCAGGTTAGCCCCGGGAACCAGAATCCAGCTGCTCAGTGCCCGGCGCACGCCTTGCCAGGCATGAGCCTCTAGGAGTATTCTCCACAAGATCCCCAGTCCCGAGCCTGAGCAAGAAATCTGTCTGCTAGACGCAGGCAAATACCAGCCTGAAATCACCTGTTCTGTAGCTGAATGAGCTGAGATCAGTAGAACATGGGGATGATTACATCATCTCTCCGAAATGGCGGCTGCTGTCCTCCTCTGTGGTCCCACCGGTGTCTGGAACCAAACTGGGCCACTTCTCTCCTCTGTCTCAAAGCCGGTACTCAGCACTAGGCGCTGCCAATGTACCACTGGCGGGAGCCCCCCAAATCCGTATCGGTATCCCTGCTCCCCCGCTCCGGCACCTTGCCGCTCCCCAGCGCACGCCACAGACTCCAGCCGCCTGTCAGGCTATGTGACCCTCCATGCAGAGAAATGGAGCTCCCACAGCCGAACTTCGCATGATGGAAATCTGTCCACTAGATTCTGGAGCACCTCAATTTCACTGGAAATTCCCAACAAGATAGCCTTCAGCAGTTTCACATCGTCTTTCTCCTGCTTAGTGACGCGGCGCACTGGGGTGATGCACTCCCATTGCCGCCATCTTCCCTTCCCTTGAAGATGATTTCTTGAATGTGACACCAAAACCATAGGCAATAAAAGCAAACAGATATTAACAAATGAGACTAAATTGAACTCAAAAACTTCCCTGCATCAAAGGAAACAAAATAAAAAGGCAACCTAGAAAACATTTTTAAATTATATATCCAATAAGAGGTCAATACCATATAAAGAATGTTTATAACTCAACAGTAACAATAACAAAACATCATCTTAAAAAATCTTCAAAGGATGTGAATAGACAGTTCTGTAAGTAAGATATACAAATGACCCATAAGTATATATATATATATATATATATATATATATATATATATATATATATATATAAAGATACTCAGTATAACTAATTTTATGACATACAAATCAAAACCCACAAGAGATACTATTTCACATCCATTATGGCAAGCCACTTTCAAAGGAATGGAAAAGAACAAGTTTTGGCAAGGATAGAGAGGAAATTGGAATCCTTGCACACTTGTGTGGGAATAAAAATGGTGTATCCATTATTGCAAACAATATAAAAGTTACTTTAAATTGTCATATCATCTAACAATTCCAATTCTGGGTATATATGCAAAAGAATTCAAAGTAGGATATTGAAGAAATATTTGCACATTCATATTTTGCAGCATTATTTATAATACCAAAATAGTAACTCAATCCAAAATTCTATCAGTAGATGAATGGATAAAGAAAATAGGCTATCATGACATTAGTAAATTTATACTACATTATGATAAGTGAAATAAGCCAGTCATATAATGGACAAATACTGTATAGTTCCACTTGTGCCAAGTGTCTGAAGGTGTCAAAATCATACAAAAAGAAAAAAGGTAGAGGGGATATTATTGTTTAATCAGTATAGTTTTAGTCTTGCAAGACAAAAAAGGTCCAGAAATCTGTTGCACAATAATACTCTTTAACACTTCAGAATTGTTTACTTATAAAGTAGTCATGATGATAAATTTAATGTTATGTTCTTTTTAACACAATAAAAAGTTTAAACAAGCAAATTGAGACATTTTGGAAATAAATACACCAATGCACAGCACAATTTTTAGAAATAAATACGTTCAACCCATCAATTCTGTGAATATTGTCTTTAGCAGAGCTTAAGCTACTGCTGATCAAAAACACTCAATATATCAAAGATATAAAAAGATCAAAAGAAAAATGACACTATATACTTCAGAAAATTGACACAGTGGGATAATTTGCCAAAAAAAGTTTTTACATACTTTTTAAGTGAATATTTCTGGCATTTCGTTTGAACATATTCCTTGATGTTAAGAAAAAAGCAGCTTAATTCAGCCATTAGAGTTTAAGAATATAATTAGATAATTACCTACTATTCTTTATGAGATGAATCCTAGTTCAAATAGCAAAAAGTAAAGTTGCTTAGATGTCTAGCTTTCTTTATATTCCTGAGTGGCAACATTTATTTGCTGTCATGACAGATTCACAGCTTTCTAATTGGAGGAGGGATATTTTCTCTGAATTTTCCAGACAGCATAACTTGTTAATTATATTAAAATAGTTTTATATATGAAGAAAACAGTAAAATTTAAAACTGGTAGGAGTAACCTATTAGTTTTTGGAAAATCTGCAGTCTAGACAGAATTTTTTATGGTGGTCATATCCTATGATCAATGATAGCTTTTCTCACTACCATTAATTCTCCCTTGCAAATATGAGTCACTGTGATAATTAAACATGTGATACATAGATTGAGTATCCTTTATTTAAAATGTTTGGGACCAAAAGTGTTTCAGATTTTGAATTATTTTTAAATTGGACTATTTTCATATTTATAATAGGATATTTTGTGGATGGATGGCAAAAAAATAATTGTTTAATATATACCTTATAAACGTAGTCTCAAGACAATTTTACGCAATAGATGTAATGCATCTGTATTTTGACTATAACCTATCACATGAGGTCCATTTGTAGAGTGGAAAAGGGAGACTTGATAGTTCTCAAAGTTTAAGATTTTAAGCCAGCTCAGATTTGATATTTTCAGATTAGGGATGCTCAATTATTACAAAGAAAACACTTGGCAAAGTAAAGAAGCTTATAAAATGTACGATATCATCACAATTTCAGACTAGTCATACTTTTCTTTAGCACTGACAGTGGGTCCTAGTTAGACCTGAAAATTATGTTCTTAACAAGTTTTAGGTTTGAGGATAATTCCCACATTATACAATTTTTACTATTCTTATTTGATATAAGAATTGTAGATAATATTTGGGGACAATACAGAAAAAAATTTGAATTATTCAAAGTAAGAGATAGTTATACATTTGAAATGCAGCAGCTGGTTATCCTCAGAGAAATCAAGATATTTTGTTAGGAAAGGGACCTTATGAGGATCAGCAGCAACAAATTGCATATGATCCTGGCGTATACGCACAAATTGCTGTAGAGGCGGTTAGGGCATTGAAGACTTTACCAGGACATGGAGTTTTACAAGGTCAATTATCTAAGATAATACAAGGAGCTAATGAATCTTATGCTGAATTTGTAGATAGGCTTATTCAAACAGCTACCAGAGTTTTTGGGAATACAGAACAAGCAATGCCATTAATAAAACAACTGGCTTATGACCAAGCTAATTGTTGGTGCAGAGATATCATTAGACCATGGAAACAGGAAGATTTATACATATATTAAATTATGTAGAGACATTAATGAACAAGAGCAAGTCATGGCAGCTGCAGTAAAACAGGCTTTAGATGCCAGAGACATTAATGAACAAGGGCAAATTGTGGCAGCTGCAGTAAAACAGGCTTTAGATGCCAGGCCAAGAACATGCTACAATTGTGAACAAACAGGACATTTTAAAAGGAATTGCCCCATAGGAGGAGGACTTAACAAAGCTAGGTATCAAAGGAATAGAATACCAGGTATTTGCCCACGATGCCGTAGAGGGAGACATTGGGCTAATGAATGCCCTTCTCAAACCACCATAGAGGATACTCCATTATCAAAAAATGAACAAGGACCAGGTGTTTATTATCCATGATATCGTGGAGAAAGGCATCAGGCTCCATTGCCAAAAAATGGACAGGGGGGCCCAATGCTCTGGGGCCCAAAACCACAAATATACAGAGCACTGGAGGAACCCAGCAACCTCATCAGGGTAGTGCCCATGACACATTGTCCATCAGATCCCTCATCAGACAAACCAGAGGGAGCGCAGGGTTGGACATCTGCGCCTCCACCAGATCAGTACTAACTCCAGAGATGGGAGTTCAAATCATTCCCACAGGGGTGAAAGGACCTCTTCCCAAAGGAACAGTAGGCTTATTATTGGGACGCAGCTCTTCTACTCTAAAAGGACTTTTGATAAGTCCTGGGGTAATTGATCCCGATTATGAAGGTGAAATAAAAATTATAGCCAGTTCTCCAAAGGGTATATCAGTAATTTCACCAGGAGATAGAATAGCACAGTTACTAATAATACCAAGCCTACATGATAAATTTTCCAGTCATGCTGTAGAAAGAGGTTCCAAGGGATTAGGCTCCATAGGTGTAGATTGGGCTATGCTTTCTTTAAATTTAGATTCTCGCCCCATGCTAAAACTATATATTCAAGGACATGAATTTAATGGGCTACTGAATACAGGTGCAGACCTTAGCATCATCTCTCGTCAAGAATGGCCAAAACATTGGCCATTACAACAAGCCACTCAAACGCTTCAAGGCCTAGGAGTGGTGACTAATTCCGATAGAAGTGCAATGGTATTAGATTGGAAGGATCCTTAAGGATGTGAAGGAACTATACAGCCATATGTATTGGATCATCTTCCTGTAAATTTATGGGGACGAGATGTCCTAGATCAATTAGGTTTGACATTAACAAATAACATCAATCAAAATGCACCCACTATTATGAATAGACAAGGTTTTAGGAAAGGAAAAAGATTAGAAAAACAAGAACAAGGTATAGCAGCACCAATACAAATAGAACAAGGAACAGATAGACATGGGTTGGATTTTCAGAAAAGGCCACTGAGACAATAAAAATTACATGAAAATCAGAAAGACCAGTATGGGTTCCTCAGTGGCCCCTGACTAAAGAAAAGATACAAGCAGCCCATGATCTGGTCAAACAACAATTAGTGGAAGGACATATACAACCTTCTGTATCTCCCCATAATACTCCTATTTTTGTCATCAAAAAGAAATCTGGTAAATGGAGATTATTGCAAGATTTAAGAGCCATTAATAATGAGATGGTCATTATGGGACCTGCTCAATTGGGGATTCCTCAATTGTCTGCTTTGCCAAAAACTTGGTATGTTTTAGTTATAGATATTAAAGATTGTTTCTTTTCAATTCCAATTCATCCCGAGGATAGTCCATGTTTTGCATTTACTATCCCTGCACTGAATCATGAAGGTCCTGATCAGAGATATGAATGGAAAGTACTCCCTCAAGGGATGGCTAACAGCCCAACTATGTGTCAAATTTATGTTAACAAAGTAATCCAGCCACTTAGAAATCAAAATCCTGAACTACAAATATTTCACTATATGGATGATGTATTATTAGCACACAAAACTAAAAACACATTGCTGGAATGTTATGCCACACTTACAAACTTATTAAAAAATTATAATCTAGAGATAGCAATAGATAAACTACAATTAAATTTTCCAATTAATTATTTAGGAGTTCTACTATCCTCAACCATGGTCCTTCCACCAAAAATTCAAATACGAGTAGATCAACTCAAATCACTTAATGACTTTCAAAAGTAATTAGGAGACATAAATTGGATAAGGCCTTATCTAGGTATTCCAACAGGAGAATTGGGACCTTTATTTGATATCTTAAAATTCACCCCGAATGTTAAAGCCTGAAGCAAGAAAGGCATTAAAAATCATTGAAACATATATGGAAAATATGCATTTGGATAGAATTGATATAAGTTTGCCTTTATTATTTATTGTACTACCAACAAAAAATATTCCTACAGGAGTATTTTGGCAAGAGGGTCCATTATCATGGATACATTTATCTTATTCTCCTAACACTATTCTTACTAGGTATCCTGAGGCTGTAGGACAAATAATAATCAAAGGAATAAAAGCAGCAAAGGGAGTGTTTGGAATTTCTCCCAATAAAATTATTACTCCATATACTATGAATCAAATTGATGAGTTAGCTAATGAGTTAAATACTTGGGCAATAATTATGTGCAAATCTAATGTTTCATTTGATAACCACTTACCATCTAGTCCTTTATTGTCTTTTTGGTCATTGCATCCTGTATTTTTCCCAAAAATGACAAGAAAAACACCTATCATGAATGCTCCAAATATATTCACTGATGGATCAAACAATGGTACAGCAACAATAGTTACACCTGATCAAACTTTTACATTTTTAGTACCCAAACAATCAGCTCAAAAGGTAGAGCTTAATGCAACATTACAAGCTTTTGTGATGTTTAAAGATTCTGTATTTAATTTATTTTCCGATAGTCAGTATATAGTTAATGCTATAGTATCCTTTGAAGATGCTGGTAGGATTTCCCCTTCCTCTACTGTTTTCTCTTTGCTTTCCAGTATACAAAGTCTAATCTGGGACAGAAAAGATCCATTCTTTATAGGACATATCAGGGCACATACAGGATTGCCTGGAGCCTTAATTTGGGCAATGATTTAGCAGATAAAACTACACATGACATACATATTTTCTCTACACTAGAAGAAGCTATACATTTTCATAAAAGGTTCCATGTCAATGCTAATACTTTACAAAAGTGTTTTAAAATAACTAAGGAACAAGCTAGACAAATAATAAAACAATGTCAAAATTGTGTGACGTTTTTACCACAAGTTAATCTTGGAGTTAATCCTAGAGGATTGACACCTAACCATATTTGGCAGATGGACGTCACACACTTGCCAGAATTTGGAAAATTAAAATATTTGCATGTTACAGTTGATACTTCTTCTGGATTTTTGATGGGCTCCCTTCATGCCGGAGAAAAAACTAAAGATGTTATAGCTCATTCATACAAAATTTTGCCACTGTGGGCGTTCCTAAACAGTTAAAAACAGATAATGCCCCTGGATATACTTGTACCTCCATTAAACAATTTTGCTCATCATTTGGCATTACTCATATAACAGGAATCCCATACAATCCACAGGGACAAGGCATAGTTGAAAGAGCTCATCAAACTATTAAAATGTACTTATTAAAGCAAAAAGACGGAATTGGGAAGGGGTATATATTCCCCAAAGATAAACTTAAAATAACCCTTTTTACTCTAAAATTTTTAAATTTGGATTTATCAGGACTCAGTGCTGCGGAAAGGCATATGTGTCCAAAAAATGTACATAAGCCCAAGGTACTTTGGAAAGATATTCTAACAGGACAATGGAAAGGTTCTGACCCAGTAATTGTCTGGAGTCGGGGGTCTGTTTGTGTGTTCCCACAGGAAGAACAGCAGCTGATTTGGATTCCAGAGAGATTAACTAAAGCGATTTCTACAGACCAAAAAGAAGATGATTTGGCTCAAGTCCATAACAGCTGATATCCAAAACTCCAGTTTGGCTATCCTTACATCTACGACAGAACCAGGATGCTTTGTTCAATATCCATTTTATTATTGCCCTTTCCCACATCATGAAGTTCTATTTTGTTTTTTGAGCTCATACAGACCTACGTTAATGTTTTGCTGATCAGTTCTATTTTTTGACTATAGAATTTTTAAACATTGCAATGGAGATTTCACCTGTAAAAAGTTATAAGGCCCTTACTATTATGCTATGTGTTGTATGTATTATATTATGTGTGCACACTTGTATTTTGTGTTATATGTTTGAATGTACGTATGTCCATATATCATATATGATGAGCGCTCATGAAAAAATGGATCCAATTTTTTTTTATTCACGTGCTTTAAATGGTTTAATTTAAATTGGGTAAACAACTGTTGAGGATTGTTTTAATATGTGAACAAAAAAGGAGGTTAACAGATCTGTTTGTTTACTTTCACCTTTCCTTTTAATTATATTTAATAATTCTCTTCAAGATAATGTAAATTGTTAAGAAAATTGTTTTATTTTAATGCCTTCTGAAATGTTACATAATTTTTTCTTTAGCCATTATTGCCAGAATTCCTATCTTCATTCCAGTGCCGGTGAAGACAAAGATAAAACCAATCTACAGCTTCAGCAATAGCCATCACTGAACTGCTTGCAGAACTTGCCTGGACTATGTACCACTTGTATGCATTGTGAATTCACCTGTATGCCTCGTGAACTATCTGTTGGTGCAGCGACTTGTGGTAGTGTTGGGGTATTTTTGCTGATGATGTCATTGGTGGTACAATTTTTCCAAAAGGAGCCATCAACTGGCTTGTTGTATCTTCCTCCCTTCTGCTTGTCATGATCGTTCATCTAAAATTTGGGGGCCAACAGAGGTGAGGCAAAGAACCTCACCCCCCAGCTGGTACAAAGACCTATCCACAGGTGTGGCTGTATACTGGACCAGTAGTCAGTGAAGGGTAAGATCCAATTGCAGTGGTACCAACCTAAGACAGGAGGCTGACTCCTTGAGGTCAGCTCATCTGATAATGGATAAGGACCATATGTAGTATTGGACAACCTAAGGCAGGCACGGTCCCTAAGCCACATGCTTGTTGTTTAAACAGAGGGGGAGATGTTGAGAGCCACAGCCGAAGGGGCCCCAGCAAACTTCCAGCTGCCAGCAAACTTTCAGACTGCCAGCTGATGATTGGCTCACAGCGGCCCCAGCAACATCTAGCTGATTGGGTCCTCTGCGGTGATGCTCATTGGGGGACTTCTTTGGCTCCGCCCACACGACCCAGCCAATCGGCCTCAAGAGCAGGAGGATTGTGGGAGGTGGTGAGGCTTGTGTTTGTGTGAGAGGCTTGTGGGAAGCCAGTGGTGGCAGTTGGGCTCTGAAGGTTTTTCCTGAGGAGCTGTTTTGTTTGGCCTGTGTGGTTCTAAAAATAAAGTTTGTTTCTTTTGACAAGTGGCTCCTGAATTGTGCCCAGCCAGACTGCAGCAGTTATACATTTGTTAAAGGAAGTATGATTTTTCAATTTTTTTTCCCAAAGGCTCTTGGATACATTTTTTGAAAAGAAATACATCTTTATTGCAACTTGTCTGATTATTCATCTTGATTAGTTCTTACACTTTTAGAAAAATTTTCTTCTGCCTCTAGTGCTCTGTAAAAATTTGTTTTTCCTTTTGAAATTAACAATAAATCATATGTATTAATGGTACACAACCTGATGTTTTGAACTAAATGCATATGGTGGAATTCTTTATATGAGCTAATTAATATGTGCACTATATCATATATTTATTTTTGCAGTGAGAACACTTAAAACCACTTAGAACTTTTCAAGTGCATAATACTGTATTATTAATTATAGTCATCCTACTGTACAATAGTTCATGTAAGAGCTCTTTTGTTTTAAATTTTGTCCTGGGACCACTCCTTAGTACCAATCTCCTCTCTCAGTCACTTGCAACCACATTCTACTCGGTGCTTCTATGGATCCAGATTTTTTAGGTTACACATAAAAGTGAGATCATCTGGCATTTTCCCTTCTGTGCCAGGATTACAGGGAGAAACATTTTTTTTTAATTCGTGAGTTTATTATTGTTTTATTACCGATGAGGAAACCAGGGAGGGTGTAGCTGCCCTCTAGAGTGGGCAGTCACCTCGAGAAGCACACAGAGGCCTGCTAGATTTCACCTCCACTGCCACCACCATCTGCACTTATTCTGTAAACTCTTTGAAGGAAGAGGTTATGTCTTTTCCATCACTTTATATCAGTACCTGGTACAGTTAACTGATATAGAGTACATGGAGTAAATATTATTGAAATAAAAAAAAATCTACTTGTCTCAAATCCTATTGAATTCGAAATCATCAGTAAAAGAGAAATGGAAGGAAGAAAAAAAAACCCATGGAGAACAGGTCCAGAAAAAAGGGAAATATATATATATATATATATATATATATATATATATATATATATAATTTTTTTGTCTGTTTTCCTATTTTCCTATCCTGGTGACATGTGTGTAAGTAGGCTTGTTCTGTGAAACAGGCTTCCTGGACTTATTATAAATAGACTTGTGCAACACTTTGATCATTAATCACACTGTTCATTTTACCATTACTTCATAATTTTACTTGTTTTAATTTACTTTTGCATCCTAGTTACATACTTAACCATTCACACAGTTCCTGATTTCTTTGTTTATAGTTATTTATTAAACAGGTATTTATTTATTGATTACATGACTGCCTGGCAGTTCAATAGTGATAAAGTCTGTCTTTTTCAAATTTTCTGGTAGATGGAGATAGATGATAGAAAAATAAATATGTGGAAGGGCATATTTTTACTCTTTGGTGAATAATGACAAAAATGGGAACACTCATTTGTATATAACATTTAGGAAAAACCTTATGGTGATATTTGAAAAGAGATCTTCATTTAGAGAAAAAGCCATCCTAGTCAGTGACAGTAGGATATGCAAGTTCCCATATTAAAAAATAATTTTTTTGTTATGATTAAAAATCATCAAGTTGGTCTGCAAGGTGAGAGTTTGATGAGAAAGCAGTAGAGGATGAGGTCACAGAGCTGCTGTATGACCAGTAATATCGAACCTTATAGGTCATGATAAATTTGCATTTTACTCAACATCTAGAAAGCCATTGAAAATCTTTGAACAGATAATTGATTTAATATTCATTTTATTTAGCAGAAATTCTGGATTCTGTGTTAAAAATAATAAGTAGGAGCAAGAGACAAATTCAAGAGGACAAAGATATTGTGGGGAAGAGACAATAGAGCTATGCTATGAAGATAAAGAAAACTTCAGATTCTCGGTGTGTTTCGAGTGTAGAGGCAATATGATTCGAGATTTGCCAATAAATTAGACACAGGTAGTGCCCATCTTCCCCTCTCAATTTCTTTTACCATTCTTTAAAAATGTTCTTATCTCACTACCTAGAAAAACAAGGCTTTCTAGGCACTGACTTTTTAAAAAATTATTACCCCAATATATAGTTAATGTACAGAAGTAAGTTGCTTTACTATATGTCAGAAGTGGAAAATGAAATTTGAAATTAAAAACACATCATCATTTAGCTAATAAAACATAGATAAAGATCGAAATACTTACATATAAAGCTAACAAAATGTGTTAAAGTTCTATATGAGAAAAATGCCAAATTAAAAATTCAAGAACCAAATAAATGAAGAGATATTCCATATTTATGGAAAGCTTCAATATTTTTCCTGTTGTTTTAACGTTTATAGATTATTTTGCTGTTTTGTGGCTCACAAACATTTCTTTATTATTTATTTTTATTTATTTTTTGGTACACAGGGAGTTCACTCAGGGACAGCCTTATTTTGCATTTTATTTAGAGACAGTGTCTTGCTGAGTTGCTTAGTGACTCACTTTTATCGAGGCTGGCTTTGGACTCTCAGTCTTCCAACCTCAGCTTCCCGAGGTGGCACTGGGATTACAGGTGTGCTCCATGTTAGAGACTGGAGCTCTCTTCTCTACAGGTTTGACTTGGATGGATTAATTCTGTATGTACTTTGAATATTCCATTTTTTGACAAGTGGAATAGAGTTACAATATTGTTTTATTGCCCTTGTGTTCTAATTCTAATGTCTGCTAATTCTGGGAAAGTTTTTATTTGGTTTTTCTTTTCATTATGGTTGTATTTCCCTGCTGATTTCTACACATGGTAATAATTAACTCTAGATATTGTAAAATTTAACTTGATAGATGCTGAATATTTTTTTAAATTCCTGTAAACAATCCTGAGTTGTGTTACAGACCACAATTAAATTATTTTCAGAAAGTTTGATCTCTTCAGGGATACCTCTTTTAAAAATGAGATGTGTAATCCCTGCTCGATGCACATGCCTGTAATTTTAGTTGCTCAGGAGGCTAAGGCAGAGGGTCCCAAGTTCAAGGCAAGCCTCAGCAATTTAATGAGACCCTAAACAAGTTAGCAAGACCCTGTCTCAAAATAAAAAATAAAAAAGAGTTAGGTATGTGGCTTGGTAGTTAAGTGCCAATTCTTGGTACCAAAAAAAAAAAAAAAGAAATACATACTTTATATACCATAAAATGCACACTTTTAAGGTACACAACTTAGCAGTTTTTCCTATATTCAAATTTTTGAGACTGTAACTATGAACCTAGTAATTAATTGAAGAAATTTTCATTGGCCTCAAAGAATTCTCAGGTAGCCTTTATGAGTAATTTATATTCTTACACTTGGCATAGTAACAGAACGCATTTATCTACTTTTTGTCTATAGAATTCCTTATGCTTTTATACAAATCAAATTATAAAATATGTAACCTTCTGCATCTGGTCTTCTTAATTTAGCATAATGTTTTTGAGATTCATCAATATTTGATCACAGGTCAGTAATGCATTTCTTTTATGGCTGAATAATACATTTCATGGATTAAATTAATTTGCTAATTGATGAACAGTTGGTTTGTTTTTAAATTTTGGCTACTATAAATAAATACTACTATGGAAATGCACTAAGCCCCACCTTTTTAAAAGTTCTACCAACTCTTAATACTGCAACATTGGGGACTAAGCTTCTAATATAAGTAACTCTGGAGGAAAAATTATATCCAAACCATAACAGATCTCACTTTGTATTAATTTCCAATTTCATTCCATTTTTAATCATGCTCATTTCTTTGGAATCTGGCATGAGTTTTACACATGTGTATCATCTTTCAGTTCAAGCTATCTTTATTTCCAATGTAACTAATGGATTCTGCATACTTTTAGTGGCTTTAGTTCCTTATTGAACTCTAATGATTAATTTCAATGATCAATTTCATCATTTTCCGGGATACTGATGCTACGTTTTTTGATCAGTAGGTTCTCTCCAAGAAAATAAAAGAAAAGAGAAATTCAGTAAGTAATTCACATGAAATAAATTGAGTAATCCAAATTTTCTTGCCTTTCCACCAATTTCTGCCTCCTGCACAAATAACAGTAGAAGAGGGGGTGTGGGACCAGCATCAATATTAACTCCTTGAATCCTGCCAACAACCTTGTGTTTTGCCTCCAAGAGTGGACAGAAACGGCCATTCCTGGTAGCATTCACTCTGCTTACCTAATTTCTCCATGTGCAGAAGTCATATCACTTTTCAAAAGCCAAAGGATATTGAAAGAACTTTATAACAACCCTTCAACTGTGGATAGAGAAGGACCACAAAGGAAGAGAAGTGGTTGATTGTTAGGTATTATTTCTTTATAATCACAGTGACTGTCTCATTTCTTGAATTTCTTAAATATTAATTCTCATATAATTCAGAGGCATCTAATGTAATCCAAAGAGCAGTTGTCTTCTCTTTCTCCTTTTTGTTCTCTTCCTCCTCCTCCTCCTCCTCCTCTTCATCTTCTTCATCATCAATTTAAAAAATTTTAAAATTGAATCTTTAAAATTAACATTTCTTAGGAAAATTTTATATTTTGAGAAGATTTCTTTAAATATGTTGTTGTTGCTTTCAGGGGAGGATTCACAGACCAAAAAAAAAAAAAAGTGCTAATTTAAATGCATGATTCCCACACATACAAAAATGGGAATTACATACAGCATAATTGTGTCTGTTTGCAAAAAGCTTTTTACCCTGGTTCCCTAGGAACATCTCAGATAAACAAGATCTGCATAGTCTCAGGCCCAACTTCAAAATTACTCGGTCTAATGTAAAAATCTAGGTAAAATTTATATACAGATTAAGTTGATAATCTCACGGTGAGAACAAGGCAGAGATTTTAAGAATCCCTTTGCTCAGGTAGCACCACAATTTCATTAATCTGAATCTCTGAATCATAACTCAGGTATCTTTGTTAAACTTCCATGTGATTCTGAAGTTGAAACGATTTAGGAAAATATTGTCTAGAAAGAGGTTCTTTTCTAAACTTCAAAACAATTATTTTCACATTCAACTTCATTTAAGATGGTTTTCAAGATTGGTAAGTCTCTCATAAGTTCAAATGGTTCTGAAGTCAAATGGTTGAGTCCAATGCTTTTTTTCTTCTTTTTTAAAAAATTCTCTCTCTCTCTCTCTCTCTCTCTCTCTCTCTCTCTCTCTCAATCTCTCAATCTCTCTCTCTCTCTCTCTCTCTCTCTCAATCTCTCAATCTCTCTCTCTCTCTCTCTCTATATATATATATATATATATGTATATATATAAATGTAGAGTGTATTTTTACATATTATACATAAATGGAGTATAATTAATTTTAAATAAAATCTCATGCTTGTGGTTGAACATGATGTGGAGTTACACTGGTGCTATTTTCATATATCAACACCCGAAAGTTATGTCCGATTTATTCTACTGTCTTTGTATTCCCATTTTCCTCCCTTTCCTTCATTCCCCTTTGTCTAATCCAACGAACTTCTATTCTTTTCCCTCAACCCTGGTCCTTTACTGTGTGTTAGCATCCACATATCAGACAGAACATTGCGCCTTTGGTTTTTTTGGATTTGCTTATTTCACTTAGCTTGATATTCTACAGTTACATCCATTTACTGCAAATGCCATAATTTCATTTCTTTAAAGGTGTGTCATATTTCTTTGTGCATATATACCACACTTTCTTTAACCATTCAGTTGTTGAAGGACATCTGGGTTGGTTCTATAGCTTAGCTATTGGGAATTGAGTTGAGACAAACATTGATGTGGCTATGTCACTGTCGAATGCTGATTTTAAGTCCTTTGGGTATATACTGAGGAGTGGGATACTTTGGTCAACCAATTGGTAGTTCCATTCCAAGCTTTCTGAGGAATCTCCATATTGCTTTTCAGAAGGGTTGCACCAATTTGAAATCCCATCAGTAAATGAAACTTCCCCCCCAACATCCTCACCAACATTTATTATTACTTGTATTATTGATAATTGTTGTTCTGACTAGGGTGAGATGGAATCTTAGTGTAGTTTCAATTTGCATTTCTTTAATTGTTAGGGATGTGAATATTTTTCATGTACTTATTGGACATCCATATTTTTTTTTCTGCAAAGTGTCTATTCAGTTTATTTGCTCATTTATTGATTAGTTCTCTCTCTCTCTCTCTCTCTCTCGTGTTAATCTTCTTATTTTTTAACTTCTTTATATATACTGGGGATTAATATTGTATTTGAGGTGCAAGTGGCAAAGATTTTCTTCCATTCTGTAGTCTCTCTTTATGTTCTTCATTGTTTCCTTTACTATGAAGAAGTGAAGGTCAATCTTTTTATCCTGGATGGTTTATTGCATGATATATGGAGAAATCTCTCCTGTGGATTAAGAAAATAAAACAATTAAAAATGAACTCATATAGTGAAGACCTCCCATATTGCAATGAAAATCTAATCCTGAAAGCTGGAATTACTGGATGATTTCTGTGGGAGAGCAGTACAGTTTGCCCCACCTTTTTCATGTTCCAAGATCCCCACTGGATGCCTGAAAATACGATTACTACCATGCTGTATATATACTCTCTCTCTTTCTCTCTCTCTCTCTCTCTCTCTCTCTCTATATATATATATATATATATATATATATATGACGATGGACAGATAGATCATGCACAATTCCTTCTCTTAGAGAAAAAGACTCAGTATTTGTTATATATTCCTCGAGGTTATTTTTCCTAGAGAGATAAAGCACATAATTGAAGAAAAAACAGTTTTTATCCAAAGAATCTTTGCTCTTATTTTCTTGCTTTACTAATTATCCCAACTAACATTCTAGTATCTATGTTTTCACTAAAAAAAAAAAAAAAAGAAAAAGAAAGAAAAAAAAAATAGCTCCTTCTTCTTAAATTATCAAAATGCTGAAGACCTGTCCATAAGGGAAGTGGTGGCAGGGATTATGAGTTTCCCAGCATTCTCTCCCCATACTACCCTTCTTGCTTCCTCTTCCTCTTTTCATTCAAGCTCTCTCATAAACTATAAAAGACTTTTCTCCTTGTCTTTACTTCCTATTCCCAATGTATTCAATAACTCATCTGGCTTCCATCTTTACCACTTTAAGCAAATATCACAGTGTTTGGAAATCAGGTAGAGTAATTATGATTTCATTTCTGTTTATTAAGATTGCTTTGGATATTTTACTCCCTTTGCATTTTTATTTAAAATTTATATCTGACATGTCAATTTCTATAAAGGATTCACCTATTTTGATATTAATTGGGACTGTGTTGAATCTATATATCAATTGGGAAAGGTGAATGAATGAATATATTTTCCTGATTATCTCAACTTCACTAATTTTCTTTAGCTATATTTTATAATAATCAATTTAGAGTTCTTAAGCAACTTTATGTATTTATTCTTCAATATTCATATTTGTGTTTCAATTTTTAGTATTATGGCAAATAAAATTTTCTTTTTGCTATTTCCATTTGCTTTGTTTCTAGTATCTGTAATATAATTTTTAGTAACATCAATCTCAAATACTATGGCATTGATAAAATCAAAGTTTAAGTCTCACAGGGTTTTTATCATTGTTTTTGTGTTGTGTGTGTGTGTGTGTGTGTGTGTGTGTGTGTGTGTATTTCTTAGGAGTTCTACAGCCCACTCATGTCACATTCAATTATAAATGTATTTTTTTGGATTGTCTGACTACATTGTTTAATTTTTATAAGATGCTAAAATTGTATAATGAAAGTGGATATTTAGAAATAAATATTTTATATATTTGAGTGTCATATTATTATCTGAGTGCCATATTATTAAAGTTGGTTAAATTTTCTTTAATATTTCTTATAGGGCAAATCTTTTCACTACAAGTTTTCTTAGTTTTTTTGTTTTTGTTTTTTGCTTTCTGTAAACTATTTTTTGTTTAATTTGAAAGGATATTTTTGCTAGATTTCAAATTCCACTCTGACAACTTATTTAACATCACTGTCTTTAATGAATACATGATTTTTAAACTTTCCTAGTGTCAGATGAGAAGTCAATGGTAACTTAAAGCATTGTTTCCCCAGGTGAACTTTATTTTTTATCTTAGTTTCTTTCAAAATTTTCCATTCATATTTTGTTTTCAGTAATTTAAATATGTATATAGATGTCTTTGATTTATTTGGCTTTGACTTTCTAAGCTAATTTATATATATATATATATATATATATATATATATATATATATATATATATATAATTTGGAAAACTTTATGCCTTCTTTCTTTTTGTTCTGCGACATTCTCACCTTTCTTAGCAGTTGGGAACCAAATTTAGCATATTTTATACTTTTTGATATTCCTTTTTCTGCACAGTTACTGAGAACCTGACTGTTTTTCTAACTTATTATGACTTTATGAACTCTGTGATTTAGCAAAGAAATAGCTAATACACATGAAACTAAAGATAATGCAATTGCTGAACAAATAAAAATCAGAATATTATAGAATATTTGATACGATTAATAATGCTGTTTGCTGCTGTATTTGCTTTATTCTCAGCTTTTTTTTTCCATTGCTGTCTTAATGAACTTACATTTTGATACATTTTAAGGAAAGAAGACATAAAAGATGTTTTATTAATGGGACAGGAACTACCACTACAAGGATGTGTATGTATGTATGTATGTATGTGTGTGTGTACACACACACACACACACACACACACACACATATATATATAGTAAAATTTTGGCATATTATATATATATATATTTGGCCAAAATTTTATAATGTTTTAACCAATTTACCCAGTGATAAATCATTTTAAAAGGTCTTAATTATTACTAATTAAAAAGGTAAATTAAAAAAACTACTGTTTTTTTGACCTTATCTTGCCAGACAAATCATGCCAGTGTTTTTCCATCCATTTATTCAGAGGCTCATACAGCTCCTATCTTATTTAAATCACAATGGCTTGTTTTGTAATAATTGTTAGAACAGTTTCAGGATATTAAGTTATTCTGTAAACAGTATTTTCATCCCTGCATTTTAGCTTGTGCATGAACTGAGAATAGCCTTTCTTGTTTACAGATATGCTGTGCATGAACAAAGCTATTTCTTAATGGGATGGTGCTATCATCAGTAGGCTGCTAGCATGAAGAGGTGTTTGCTGTTTTTGAGGAAAAATGCCATATTCAATTGGTAGAAGTGTGCACAGCTGTGTTTGGGTTCATCCAACATCTCACTGTAAACATCTGAGGTTTGCTAAATTTCCAAATGTGTTTTGCCACATGCATTTCTCCTTCTTTTTACAACATGAAGGGAGTTTCAGAAGTTGCCATTTCATCTGTTTATCAAAATAGAAACATAAGTAGGCTTTGCTGTCAATAAATTATTTTGAATGGGTTTATGGCTTGTTTTTCTCTCTCTCCCATATAACAAGACAGCATAGAAATAAACAATTCAAAGCCAGAGAGAGGACTCAGGCATCAATGCCAGGATTTTCATGCATCCTGAAATAATGTGCTTCTGTTTGCCAAATGTTGGCAACTTTGCTTGAGCACCAAATCAAGTCAGTCTCCTAGTTGTACCATATGGCTTCAGCTCTTTTCTGTTTAGAATATACTGTTGTTGTTGTTTCTTTTAACCAAAATTTCCAGAGAGAAAACAAATTGGTTTTTGAGGCTGTCTTCTTAATCTGTAAATTGAGCTGTTATGGATCATTGATACAATGTCTTACCTAATCTTCAGTCATGATCATAAAGTATCTAAGACTTTAGATGCATTACTTAATCTTTCATTATGGTCTTTTTATTAGTGCATTATAGTTATACATGTTAGTTGGGTTCATTTGACATAATCATTCAAGCATGGAATATAATCTGCTCCACTTCTGTCCCCATTACTTCTCCCTTTCCTTCTCTGCTCTGTCCCTGTGTTTCTCTTCCTATGCTGTATTGATCTTCACTTTACTTATTTATAGATTTATAAATTAGTGCTTTATAGATATGCATAAAGGTAAAAGTCACTGTGGTACATTAATATATGTAATAGGACAGTTTGGTCAATTTATTCCACCATTTTCTTTACCTGTCCTTCCTCCCTCCCTCTCAATCCCTTTCCTTTGCTTCATTAATCTCTCTTTTTCTCCCTTCTATTTTCCTGGTAACCCCACTCCAACGTATATCTCTGTACCTCTTACCCCTCTTATTTTGGTGTAGCTTCAGATAACAGAAAACATTTGACCCTTGACTTTCTGAGTCTAGCTTATTTCATTTAGTCCTATGTTCTCCACTTCCATCCACTTACTAGCAAATGCCATAATATATTCTTTTTCTTTTTTTTAATGGCTGACTTGTGTAGAAATACAATATTTTTATGGTCTTTTAATGTTCTTATAATTATTAACTCTTGGATAACAACTGATATTCAACTAATTATTCAGAAATATCACTTTGTGTTGAGTTTGTTTCACTTTAATTTTTTCACTGGACCTGGTAGTGGGGCGTTATTCTATGAATTCCCTTGCTTTTAAATGAGACACTTATGATACAGTGTTAAAATATGTCATATGTTGTTTTTGTTGTTTTTTGTTTCTTATAGGCCTAATTCTTCATTTTTAAATAGAGATGCAAATAGTAATCCTTCAGCAATATTATGAAAATCAAATAAGTAATTAATGTAAAAGTCACTAGAATTGGTATGAATTGGAAAAGAGAGAACAAGCAATCTTCATTTCTTTAAACATTTCCTGTAAACTTTAAATAAGTTGAATCAAAAAAATAGTTTCATTTAAAAAAAAATTGTTGATACTTAGGAGTGAACCTCTGAGCTATATCTCTAGCCCTTTTAACTTTGAGACAGGATTTCACTACATTGCCTAGGTTAGCCTTGAACCATTATACCTGGACAGAAAATAACTTTAAATGGGAAAGTTGAGATTTAGAATTTAGATTCTGCAATGTTAAACCCTTCCTTATAGAAAACTTAGTCCACATGTAAGAAATTAGCAAATTTGCTGCAAAAATTTCATGCACAGCCGGGCACAGTGGCACTTGCCTGCAATCCTCGGGAGGCTGAGACAGGAGGAATGCGAGTTCTAAGCCAGCCTCAGCAAAAGCGAGGTGCTAAGTAATTCAGTGAGACCTATCTCTAAGTAAAATACGAAATAGGGCTGGGGATGTGGCTCAGTGTCAAGTTCAGTTCTTGGTACCCACAAAAGGAAAAAAAGAAATCATGCAATAGATGAGTTGAAAAATATAAAGAATTTATAAATATACCCCAAAACACATTCTTGAAAAATATCAATAAAAGTATGAAGAAGCCATTAAACTCTTCACCTGCCTGAAGCATATCCAGATATAGCTGCTTTCAAATCTGTTTTTAAAACTGTACAGAAAATTATAATTACTAATCTGTTCAACTTTTTCCAAATTCAGGAGAAAAAAAATGATTGACTTGCAACATTATTTTACTAACTAAAATTAAACCAGACATTCAGTGTATAAGAATGTACTCAGTTAGATGACAGGTGCAAACCTGTAATCCCAGGGAGGCTGAGATAGGAGGATCACAAGTTCAAGGCCAATCTCAGCAATTTATAGAGGCTCTAAGCAATTTAGTAAGACTCAGTCTCAAAGTAAAAACTAGAAAGGACTGGGTTGTAGCTCAAGGGTAAAAGTACCCCTGGGTTGAATCCCAGTACAAATATATATACTTTTTTTTTTCACTTGCAATTTAGATTCTGCTGTGTTAACACCATAAAACAATGTAATAGCTGAACCATTCATTCAGAACAACAAGAACAACTAAGATCTGTTCTGTTTTTTTTTTGTTGTTGTTGTTGTTGTTATAAAACATTATAACTTGAAACATCAATAGATTGAGGAAAGTCAGTGTACTAAGGCTTATAATAATTCTGGCCAAGCTCTACATTTATTCTTAATTGAAAGTACTCTTGGGGGCCTGGGATTTTGGCTCAGCGGTAGAGGGATCGCCTAGCACGGGCAGGATCTGGGTTCCATCCTCAGCACCGCATAAAATAAAGGCATTGTGTTGTGTCCCTCTACAAAAAAAAAAAAAAAAAAAAGATCCCCCCCCCTTTAAAAAAATAAAATTAAAAAAATAAAAGTACTCTTGATAAAAATGTAAAAGAAAGAAATCAGCAACCATTTACAGCTTGGAATCCCTATACAATACAGGAAAAATAAGAAGTAAACTATGTAATTATTAAAAAGGAAAAAACGTCAGTATCTGGTCATATTATATGTCACCTTTGACTAAAAAAAATTAACACAATAAACAGAACAATGCTGGAATAAGAGATTGAAATGTTGGTAAATTTTAAAAATACATGTATTAAATATAATATTCTTCTATATGCCAGCAAATACATTGAGAAGATAGACAAAATAATCTCCAACAAGAGAAAAAGAAAATACAAACTACTTAAAAGTAAAGATTAAATGACATATAACATTTAGATTAAGGAAGTCACATAGGACTGGGAATGTAGCTCAGTGGTACAAGACCCTGGGTTGAATGACCCAAGCACTGAGAATAAGAAAGAGAGAAAGAGAAAGCGGGAGGGAACAGAGAAAAACAAATATGAGAAGATATAAAACTATGAATAAATGGAAATTACTAGCCTGGGAAGAAAGCATTAATAATGGAAATATAGAATTTTCTATTAAATCTAAGATTAGTGTAGTTTTATTTAAAAACATTTACAAAATTGGAAGAATTAAAATGTTATTTTTAAGGTTCATTTACAGAAATGACTGGAAAATTAATACATATGAAGAGAAAAAACATTATTCTTACAATTTTTTTATTGAAACACTACTAAAATAACTTTAAAATTAATAATGTTAAAATGACATTTCAGTTACTTCATCATACTTTACAGTTACAATTATTTAAGTTCTAACATTATCAATATTGATATTTTATTTTTTTATTTTTATTTTTTTGATACAAAATAACTTTAATTTACATAATTTATATCTATAGAACATAACTGCTTTCTTTAGAACAAGAAAATTTACAAATGACAGATATTGCTTTTTTTGTCAACAACTTCTTCAAGCAGTAGTATACATGGTTGCATCTTTTTAAAATAATATGGTGGTAAACAATGGATATTAATATTTTTATCGGTGCCTCAATCATTTACCAACAATTAGGCTTTGAAGCCATCATGTTGATCACATGCTAAGATGTAAGTGTTTAGGAGGAAAAGTCAAGAAAAGAAAAGATAAAGACTTTTTTTTTTATTGTTGGTCGTTCAAAACATTACATCTAACTTGAAATATCATATTTCACAGTTTGATTCAAAAGGGTTATGAACTCCCATTTTACCCCGTATACAGATTGCTGAATCACATCAGTTACATCAATTACATTTCCATTGATTTACATATTGCCATTCTAGTGTCTGATGAGTTCTGCTCTCTATCCTAACCTCTACTATCTCCCCTCCCCTCCCCACCTCTTCCCTCTTCTCTCTCAACCCCCTCTACTGTAAAACATTTCTTCCTCTTGTATTGTTCTTCCCTTACCCCTCACTTCCTCTTGTATGTGATTTTGTGTAACCCTAATCACATCTCCTTCAAGATTTATAAAATAAATTCTTTGCAACACCTTTACATCAGTCAGACTTAACACAGATCATTCCATCTTGTAAGGTAAGTACAGTGATTAAACTTCTCTTTATCCAAGATAAGTTTTAAGACTATAACAGTAGGATAACCCTACATTAAACAATAGTTTTCTTACCTTAAGTTGCTGATATCTGTATGTATAGTTATTTGTCATTAGAGTTATGAGTTGTGCCTATAAGTTAAAACTGTGTTGATTGCATTATGAAATGATCAGTATTTCAATTGGGAAAATATTTTAAAGTCTAGATAATTTTAGGGTTTTGTATATTGAAAAAATGGTGGCCAGTTTTCAAGTTCCTTAAAAAGAGGATAATGGCTTAGCAAGTTTAACAGTGATGCCAATTTATTGGAACTTGCTATTAGAGCATCTTCTATTTATTGCCTTACAGAGAAATTTACAATTTAACTTCTTCTCGTGAATGAAGATCTGTAAATCTGAGTGGAAATTCTCTATATAAGTATGCATTTATTTATTTTATTGATTAATGTCACAAAATCATGGTAGTAAATCGCATTGCTATTTTAATAACCTATTTATGTAAATTTAAAAAAAATCTCATATTGTTCTGAGTACAGTGACACATGTCTGTAATCCCAGGTACTTGAGATGCTGAGGCAGGAGTATGGTGATTTTGATCCCATCGGGGGCAACATGGTGAGAACCTATCTCAAAAACCAAACCAAACAAAACTCATTCTGAAATTCTTAATTAGTGTTAGTTTGGGTATTAGATTGCCATGAATAAATTATAATTTATCCCTGTATAATATTTATTTTTTAACTTTGTTAACATCTACAATAAACCAGTTTTATGGATGATAATTTCTTATTGTATAACAATAACAAATATAGGGCATTCATTGTATAGAGAATCAAGTCAGTTAACAAATATTGATATTTTAAATAAAATCATAAAATTGCTATGTTAAAGCACTGCCAAATGAATATCACTTACATAGAGATCTAAAATCCATTATCAACACTGACAAAATACATGGACTTTAGAATTTCTTTATGTGTCACGTTTATTCTTGTTTTACTTTTTCCTCCATCTCCCCGCCCTCCATAATTTTTGTTTTGTTTTGCTTTGGGGGTGGAACTCAGGACTTTACATGTGCTAGGCACACAGTCACTGGCCCACATCCCTTGCCACTTCATACAAACATTAGTTTATTATTGATCTAATGTGATACATAGTAACAAAAATATGTATAGCAAAATACATGTGTATGTATAAGAGATACATATTTATGTTCATATTATTATATGAATAATATTATAAATAAAATACAATAATAAGGACAGTATATAATTTTCCATATTTATTAGATTTCAAATTCTAAAATATGTTACTGGATTTTGTTATTATATTTAAAAATTGATTGAAATTATAATTTTGAAAAATTATTGATATAAGATGTTAGATATTATTTAATGTCTTTTAATGATACATTCTTATGTCATACTAGAGTTCAAAAACTTTAATATCAATTTGACTGTTTTGATTAGTTGTATTTCCTTCAGAAAAAAAATTTGCTTGTTAAATAAGTAGAAAATGAAAAATATTTCTAAAGTCAAAGCACTTAATAACACATGTGACAAATATCTCATAGGTCATTGAATTTAATTATGCTAAAAACTTTATTAAGAAAACTTGAGTTTTATAGAAAGAAAAAATCACATATACAACATGGTCTGTTTCTAAGTTCTAAGAAACATTCTTAATTTTGGGGAAGAATAATAGTACTGCTTGCTTCAGCAAGTATTAAGCACTTTTTATGCACTTTTCAAGTTAATTAGCTTATAATTTTATAAAACAAAATCTTCACAGCTCAAAAGTTTAAAATATATTTATGTAGAAACTATTTAAGCGAAATTTATACCTATGAATATTATTTTAGTTTTGATTTTTATAAATAAGAGACAAATGACAAGAAAATGAGTCATAGTATTAATTGATGATTAATGTACAGCCTGTTCAAACTAGCTCTATTTCTGCATCCTTAACTCTAATTTAGGGCATTGGCTACTAATGTCAATCCTTCCATCACTTAAAAAAAAAAGCAAAAATTTAGATGTTGAAGAGATGAGACCAAATGCAGAAAAATAATGACGAAAGTCTTACAGCAATTAATGCCTCTTCATGAGTTGTTTTTAAACTGCAGTTTCCATAACACATTCATGGATTTTTAAAAATAGCTTTGTAGACACAAACATTATAAAATGAATTAATCAATAAAAAGGAAAATAATTATTTTAATCTATTTAATTTAGAGTAGAATATACAATATATATATAGCATGGGTAAGGAAAATTTTGTGAATTGGCTTTTTTTTTCAGATTTTATGTATGCATTCTTGGGTGTGATGTAATATACTTAGAGCATTTTTCAAACAAGATCATAAGCCATTGACTGAACCTTAGAACACACATCCTAAAAAACTGTGCAGTCAGAATCACTCATCACCACCAGATTCTGTTTCATGGAAATTTGCCTTTGAATTTTTATCAAAAATTCATCTTAGCCAAAAGTCTTCCCAATGAATTATTTTAAAACTATATTTATTTGAAGAAGCACTGTGTGTTTTGTAATGTAAGAATCACCCATTGCAAGTTTGGGCAAAGTTTAAACAATCCTGGACCTCTAGATGTCACACAATCAAAACAAATAAGTTTATAAAGGTAAGTAAATAAATAAAAATTAAAAAGCAACTCAAAAGTTTGCACTGGTTAATGCCACGTGGACAAAATCACTTCACAGGAGTTGCTGTTACCAGGTACTCTGCCAATGTGCATTCCCATGAAAGGTGAGTGAAAATGTAGATGTACTCTCTGATTACCTTATTATGCAAATTCTTTATCATCATAGCCATTTTAATGGAAATTAGCTAATCACTTTTTATCTCATATTCTCTTCTGGGTTCTGCTGTAACGATTTTTTACTCAAGTAAGTTTCGAGATAAGAAAACTAAAGCCTGGACAGTTAAAACTGGCTTTTTTCATGTCAACTGATCCAAAGAAAGAATCAAAAAGACAATAGCTTACTTTTTTAATTTTATTTGGTCTTTTTAGTTATACATAACAGTATAGTTTGACATATTTATAGAAATGTGGAGTACATTTTATGCTAATTAATACTCCAGTCTTGTGGTTGTACATGATGTGGAGATTCACATAAGGAAGTTATGTCAGACTTATTACACTGTTTTTCCTATTCCTGTCTCTCCTTGCTTCTCTTCATTACCTTTGTCTAATCTCCTGAATTTCTATTCTTCCCCACCCCACTTGGTAAGTATTAGCATCCACATGTCAGAGTGAACATTGGGCACTTAGTTTTGGTGGGGATTGGATTATTTCGCTTATTATACTTGCAAAAATAATTGTCATCTTTTTATGGCTGAGTAATATTCCGTTGTGTGTATATTCCACATTGTTTTTATTCATTCATCTGTTGAAGGGCGGCCAGGTTGGTTCCATGGCTTAGTTATTGTGAACTGAGCTGCTATAAACATTGATGTGGCTGCATCACTGTAGTATGCTGATTTTAAGTCTTTTTGGTATATGCCAAGGAGTGGGATAACTGGGTCAAACGGTTTTTCCATTCAATTTTTCTGAGGAATCTTCATACTGCTTTCCATAATGGTTACACCAATTTGCAGACCCACCAGCAACGTATGAGTGAATGTTTTTCCCCACATCCTCACCAAAATTCACTGTTACTTGCATTCTTGAGTGTTTTCATTCTCCCTGGAGTGAGATGAGAATAGCTTTTTTGATTTCCCTTTTATAAATAGTTTTTAATCTAACAAAGAATGCTTTGTAGTACCAAAGAAGTTAAAATCTTCAAATTATAAATTCATGCCAGTTTTACCCTGCTGTTTTTTCCACTTCAAAAGATTTTTTTTGGTTGCTTCCTCCTGGTTCCACAATTCCATTTACTTGAAATATTCACAACAATAAAATAAGTAATAGATAAGAAGAGAGATATTCACCTCAGGCGTATGTCTCATATCTAACATTGTTCAGCTACAAAGAGGGGAATAACCTTTAATTATTTTACACTTCTTGTATCATTATGTCTCTGGACAATAACATTCTCAATAATAATTAATGCAAATATCTTGATAAACTAAGGAAGGGAAACATTGTGATACTTCAAAACCCTGTTTCAACACCATAAAAATCATGGATAATAGCTTTTGGTCCATCTTGATAATGTCATTTCTATTTAGGAAAAAAAAGAAAATCATATTATCTGTATTTATTCTTTTTCTTCTGCAAACTAAACCAGGACCTGATGTGTGCTAGGCAGACGCTCTCTCACTGAGCTATACTCCAAGCCCTTAAATTATCTTTACATCATTCTTCTATGTTTTCAAATACTGCAGTAAAATAGATAATCCCAGTCACATGCTATTAGAATTAAATACATTGGACCATTTGGAAGAAATACTAACTTTATTGGATTTACCTGTGACTGTGAAGGAAACTACATTTGAAAAAAAAAAACTAATAAAAATGCACTTAATGATTTTTTTTAAAATTTATGCATTGTTAAAAATGATTACCAAACATTATCTTTGTATTTTGCTAAGTACTAGAGGAGATACAAAGATAGTGTACTTTCCCCGACTTAGATTTTGTGTAGTCGAATAACAATAATATTTAACTAAAAATAGTGAAGAAGGCTTGTTTTTCCATCAATATTTTAGCCTACCGAGGCCAGTTCTTTTCACTGACTGAATTTCCAGACAGAATGGGAGAGGTACCAAAGAAATATTGGAAGGTAAAATCCTGCAACAGTGTAAAACTGGTTACAGATTAACACTTGAACTGATGAAAGATATTTTAAAATTTCAAGGATGCACAAGAATTCCAAATAGTACAAATGTATAGTTAAAGTCTTCTTATACCGACAGTGACAAACACCAAAAATAAGGAACAGATTTTATAAGCTGCTGGAAATAAAAGTTTACCTTCAAAGGGGTTACAATTGACAGATGACTCTTTTCTGTCACAATGGATGTCAGAAGACAGAACTATGATAATGTCAATATACTGAAAGAGGAATAACTGTCAGCTAGACCATTGTAATTACTGAAAACATCTTTCAAAATGGAAGTGATACAAAGGCATTTTATGAGAAAAGTTGGCATGGCATGCCACCTACAGATACTTTCTAAAGAAAATTCTAAAAGTTGCACCAAAGGAAGATCTGAGCATAAAGGAAGAAGAAAAACCACTTAGTATACAGATTATGAAATGTATTTTATAGCATAAAACAATGATACTGTCTTGCAAAGTCTAAATTAAAAAAATAAAAGAGTCAAGATACAAATTATAGTGTCACATAATTTCTAGGTAAACCAGTCATTGCAATGATCAAAAGGTCAAATTACCATGATTATGTAAATGTTCTAAAAGTACATTCACTTAATAATTTATCTTTAAATTGTGCAAAGCAAAAAAAGTATAAATATCAGAGAGTATATTTCAACATACTTTTCTTAGAAGTTGATAGAACCAAATGACTAAAATAAGAGTTATAGACTATTTAAATAAGTTAAGAACTTTAGCTAGTATCTACATATAGAACACAAAACCAAGAACCTGAAGAATTTTTATTTTTCCAGAGAAAAATTTTTTTAATTGCTTGTGGACAGGGCCTTTAAGCATGCAGGGAAACAGTCTGGGTTCTGATTACAGATGCATTAAACTAGAAATTAAAAGATTCAGCATAGTTATAAAATCCTCATGGGTTTGAAAATTAATAAAACTACCATTAAAATAACTTTTGGGTAAAAGTTAAAATCTCAGTGGCAATTAGAAAGGATTTCTAACTGAATGATCATTAATGTATTGCATACCCAAATGTTTGGGATAAAAATAATATGGTGCTAAAATGATATGTAAAATTTTAAATGAATATACCTTAAAAGAAAAATTGCTAAAAATTAGATGACTTGGCATGCATGAAAAATCCAAACTATAATGCAAATGACAGATAAGAACCCAACATTAACTACATGTGAAATAAACATAAGATAGAGAGGAGAGAATAATTAAAACTAAATTTGGATTTTTGAAAAATTAAAACATTTAACAAATTGGTGGCAAGACTGAGAGCAGATGGTGGATTGGAAAGAAGGTGTGTGCCACACACATCCATGCACCCGAAGTGAGAAACAGTTCTTAGTTACATAAACTAAAGACACTAAAGATAGTAAAAAAGTTTAGACAATTCAGGTCAAAAATTCAATTTCAAAAAACTATTGCAAAAAAAGTAGAAAAACTTATTTTCTTTATAAATAACAAAGGCTCTGAATGTATAGTTAAGGTCTTCTAATAAATTTAAAACCTGGTTGATTTCGTTTAACAAATGATAAATTTTCAAGGAACAAAAATTCCATATTTTTACATTGTATTCCCAAGCATAAAGTGTAAGGAAACTTTACAGAGTACTTTAACAAAATAGCATGACTTAAAATTAAACTGGGCAAAGAGGAAGTTAGAAAAATAATTATATTTCAATCTAGATAAAAGTGTTCAAACATAGTAAGAAATATATAAATATACATTAAAGGATAATTCACCATATTTTAGCCAAATGTACTAATTTTTTTGCTTAAATGTTGTGATGAAGAATAAAATACATATATAAAAACATAAAATTATAGAAATGAAAAGAAAATCATTTCATAATATGCATGCACCCAATTAGAAAGTTTTTGTGAAAAAAACCTAAATATTGCAAACACAGAAGAAAATCATGCCTTTTCCTAATGATGACTATTGCTTCTCTAAATGTAATCATTATTGTGATGTTTAACAGTAAAAATTATGTTTGTATGCTTCTAAACATTATATAGAGTGATCTAAATTCATGGACTTCACTGTATTTGGCTTCTTTGCTACATATTTATTTTATTTCATTCACTCATGTTGCTGTCAATAGATTTATCTTATTTATTCTCATTTCTGTATAGTATTTCTTTGTTTGATACTATACACAATTCATTTGCCTATTCTAATTTGAATGAATGTTTGGAGTTATTTCCATTTTTTTTTTTTTTGGCTAACAAGAATATTAATGGAACATAAAATCTTGTAGATGTTCCTGTTGCTTCTAAAACATGAAGTGGATTGGTAGGTTATATAATACAAATAGAATAGAATTTGTAGTATTTGCCCTAGAGTTTTCCTATCAATTCGCTCTTCTATGGTTAGGAAATTAAAGTTCAGATTGTTTTATATATACAGCAACACGTGGAATTGTCTGATAGTTTTAATTTTAGATAATATGACATATTTGTATTACTCACTGGTTTGAATTTGTATATTACTGTTGAATTGTGATGTTGAAAATATGCTCATGTTAAATGAAGAGCTTTTTATCTTTGTGGTCTGTGTGAAATAGTTGTTTAAATATTTGTAAGTAGTATTTGTAATACTTCACACCTACTTACGTACTTCAAAATGTAAAATCTATTAAGAGATTATAAAAAAAGAACATATAGAGTGTACAACTTTGGTATAGTAGGGAAGCAAGAAATATCAGACTCCTCAAATCACCTATGAGCAAAAACAGGGAAAAGAGGAAATACCCTAAGAGTTATTTTCAGGCTTCTATTACTGCAAAACTGTGAACAGGGAGATTTAAAATATCCCATACAAAGGAGAAAAATAGGATCAGAAGTACAATCACATCATCCCCTCCAAACAAAAGCAGAATGAGGATAAATGTCAAAATACTGAATATAGGAGGAAATGTGGTGATTTTTAAAACTAGCTGCAAGAAAATGGCTTTAAAGTGTGTGACGTTGGATATGCAGCCTTTGAATAACATGTTCTTGGAGGCAATCAACTATATAAGGAAGGAAGTGACATGTTTACAGATAACTATTTAAAGGAAATTAATATTTTGTGATAACCAAAGAACATGGCAGAAATGAAAGAGAAACAAGACAAGACAAGCCTTCACTTCTGTTTTACCACCATTAGTGCCACAGAATACAATCTGCAAAGGAAGAAAATGGATAGAAGAGGGAGATCAAACCAAGAATTTTGTTAATGAAATTAACAGAATGAGAAAATGTAGACCACATTTACACAAAATGACTGTAAAACAGTACAATTAAAATGACTCTGCTGTTGAAAAATCTTTCTAAAAATCTGAATATGAAGCTAAAAAAATGTAAAGCAATACTTGAAATTGAATGAAATATCCTCATAAATCACTAAGGAGTACTGTTAAAATAAGTGAATATACAATACAAAAAAACCTCAAAAATTAATATATAGGAAAATGAGGAAGAAATGCAATATAATCAAACTCAAGACAAAACAAGATTACATTATGTCAGGAAAAAACTGCTGAAATGTCATTGAAGACAAATAAAAAGAAACAAAAAAGGTGCTAATGAAAGAGAGAGAGAGAGAGAGAGAGAGAGAGAAGAGAAGAGAAGAGAAGAGAAGAGAAGAGAAGAGAAGAGAAAAGTTGTTGAAGTGTACATCTTTAAAAAAATATGTTTTTTAATATGTGGAAAATACCAAAATTTCCAGAACTAGAGATTTCCAGATATGACAAGCTTAGCCTCAGAAAACTGTAGGGTCTTGTAGCCATGACCTCCTGGGATGAACTCCTCAGGCTCACCCATACTTGCCACAGTTGACTCATCATGTTCTGCTGGGATCTCTGGACTACAGTCAACCTTGGTGGGACTGGAGCCTGTCCTTGGCCTTGCCAAACAACACAGTCATGAGGAAGCCTGAAGCCCAGAATGAATCAGCTCAGTGGCAAATCCTCCTGGCCCTGACAGAGCAGTCTAGGGATGTGGAGATAGTGGCCTATGCTATGGTGGTCCTTACACCTCTTCATCCACCTTTAGCCTGCTCAGGATCACCTCAAATAGGTGGAGTGTAGCCATATGCCAGCAATAGTGTAGCCAAACTGCCAGCAACCCTCACACTCTGGAGATAATGTTATGCCTAGAGAGGCTGGCTCCCAGCACAAGCTCTCTGACTGAGCTTCTCCGGAGTCTGAAGTGGATCCCCATAGACATGGGGCAGCCCCTCTGGTGCTGTACAGGGATCAGTTTAAGGAGGCTCAAGCCCACTGCTATATGTCCTTCTATGAAGAAAAGCACCCAAGATGGGCTGTTCTTATCCACACAGAGAAGCAGGACATGATCCAGAATCACATGGAACGGGCAGTGCAAGTGGCCCACCATGCAGTGGTTTGGGGCCTCAAAGATGTGGGTGCTGCCATGGTGGATCGGGCCTCTGGGCACAGGCCATGACTGCAAGTACATAAGCAGCCCCTTCTGTGGACGGCCATCCTGTAGTATGGACCTTGTGGCCCAGAGTCCAAATAAGAAGTTTGCCATCCTTCTTACAGGTGTCAGCCAGTGCCCAGTAGTTGGCCAAATCAAGGTCACATACACTAAGTTTTCCATAAAAACATAGTTTCTGAGCCTTCCACCATTTTAGAGTATGATTAGAGATTCCTCCAGAAAGATGGGGAAATGGATTATTCACTGATGTCTACACCAGAGAAAGTTTAGTATTATATCCAGTGCCTACAAGTAGGATGGATATTGAAATTTTATACTGATGAATTATATTGTTATATCTGACACCTAGATAAGTCTTAGAAATAAAATATCTTCTATTAAAATTAAAACTGTGAAAAATAACAAAGCAGGAAAACTATTTAAAATTATTTGAATTTTGATAAAAATGACCTTGGGTATTTTAATTGCCAAGCACAGTTTTACATGAAATGACATTAAATTTTAAGTAGATTAACTGGGTGGTAATAAGTATTTATGAATAATTGAGCAAATGAATTTAGGTGAAACAGCTTGGTTGTTCCAAATGGATTGATGAACTCCAGTTGTAGGATATGAATTTGTATTTATTGTTATCAATGACTTGAATGAAAACAATCATGATGATGATGATAATGATGGCTACTTAAAATACCTGTCCTTAGGTTAGAAATTGCATTAAGCACTTTATGTAATTAATTTTAATCCTCACAAGAATGCCATGAATTGAGTGACTATTTTACCAGTGATGAAGAAATGAAGTTCAAAGGCTCAGATGACATAATTAGAGATGAGGTGTGAATCTGATTTCTGATCTGAATCTGGAGCATTCATCTATTCTTTCTCAGGTTTGTGAACAAGAACAGGTGAGGGAGATTGTTAGTAACTTGGACTTTCACAGATGCAAAGGACAGATGCATTAGAATAATGAACTGGAGTCTACATTTAATGGAAAAAAGATGGGTTATAATTTATTAAATCAGATAATTATATAATATTACTTTAATGTGCTCATGTATCAAAAATACATCATGTCTTAGACATCAGGAAATACAATTTTAGTAGTTTTATATTGTAACTTCAAAGTCTGACACAATCAGAGACTGCCTGAAGACAAATATTATGTCTAAAGTGTGTAGCACAAAAATACAGTACTTTGCTCTTATGATTCTATATCTGTTCTATTGAACTTAGCTCTGGACATCACATTTTAAATAATGACATTGACAGACTGGAATGTGTTCCAGGGGGAGTAATCAGCATAGAAAAGAAATCAATACATTACATATAAAAAGTTTTTATTGATTAAAGAAGATTCATGGGGAAATTTATTTTTACATCATCTAAGTTTTATTATTTGGAAGAAAGATTTTGCCTTTCATGTATATCTCTCCAGAGTTTTTGGACTGATAGTTTAAGGATAAAAGGAAGGAGATGTCTGTCTGGTATAACAAAGAAATCTCTAACAATCAAGTTTTCCAAATATACCAGAAACATGGGGAATATAAGTGTATATTTGCTTGGGGTTTTTATTCAGAGGAAATATGTTTTCTTTTAGGGAAATTTATATAGGGGTTTGAGCACCAGTCATTATTCCAATTCTTTTTCTTTTCTTTGTTGTTCATTTGTTTTTTTTTGTGTGTGTGTGAGCTTACATTTTCAGGATTTACCAATGAATTATAATTAAATGACAAAGAATCCTCTAGAAATAGATGAAAAATAAAGCATCTCAACCTCTCAGTACTTCACCATTTTTTTAAGTTGATCAATCTAGAATATGAAATTGAGTTTTACTAGCTGCTAGATCTTCTAGAGGAATCCAAATTGAGGATATCTAATGCAGATAAAATGAGTGGAATGTTGGGAGAGTTGTTGAATTAAGGTTAATTTGTGCTTCATTAGCAATTTATCTAATATTATCTTCGTATGTTGCAGTGTTCTTTATCCTCCTGCATCCTGGATATTTTATGATCGATCATAACAACTATTGAAAGTCTATCATAGCTGCCTAATGCCTATTCTCTTTGAGTTCCCTTTACATCTTCTAGAATCTAAATAAAGTGCTAGCAAAAATGATTGCCTTGAGAAGACCAACATGTAAATTATAACTCATTAATGTAGCATCACTTCCATATCTGTGGGGGTCTTTAAAAGGCAACTTTTAATCATTTACTTTTGGTACGAAAAGAATAAACTACAATGAAAATTTAGATACATTATAATGCTAATTGTTAAGACAAAATCTTTTGAGTTGTTAAGATCTAATCTTGAAGTGATCTTGTCTAATACCCTGACAAGTAAAACTCAAATGATGACTACCAATTGATTCTGTTAAGCACGGAAAGAGACAAATATTCTTATCCCCCCTTTCCAATGCCTGTTTCCTTATACGTTTTATGGTTACTTAAGCAACCTCAAGTGCCAAGTAGGAACTAACATTCAGAATCTTTATCAAGGTTAATGTTGCTGGGCTGAAGAAGTTGTCTTCAGTCAACCGTTCAGGACTTGTTTCCAGTCTGTTTAATTCCAAGAAATTTTATTTATAATGACCATTTGACCTTTGGAATCAGACATTTTTTTTTTTTATTGATTCACATAAGGTAAACCTCCCAACCTTCTAGCCTTAAATTAGTGCTTAACAATGGGAAACAGTGGAAGCAGGAGCAAAGCAGAAGAGATTTGTCTTGCTTTCCTGTGCACCTAATAAACATAATGTCTGCAGATTTTCAGGAGCCCAGTCTGAATGCTCAGTTGGAAATGCCAGCTCCTTATCTTTTTTGAAAACCAAGGTCTGTTTTAGCACAATGACCCTGTCATTGTAAGAACTTTAATTAGTATTGAATGGAGCCTGGCAGAATCCTAAGTATCTGTGAGGCTACATTAGTTCTAGGATTCTCGTGCTCCAGTGACTATGAATTAACGGCAATATCAACTTCAAGGTTCTTTCTACTTCTAACTTTTCAAGATAGCCATTAGCTAGATTAATATTTTTTTCTTAACTGCTTTCTTTGTCTTTTTCCCTCAAATCATGTTTCTCAAATGAGAAGTATTTCATCTTGACTTGAATAGGGAAAAGATGCTCCTCTTCCAACAATATTTATGATTTGTCTAAGCCTAATTTATTCTCAAAATGTAGTCCTTCATGGCATTTATTAGGACTATGCTGAAGATCTGTTGCACTATTATGTTTCTGTGCCTATAATGATGTTTTTAAATTACCAAAAGATCTTTCTGCAAGCCAGAGAGTACAGGACACAATGCATTAAATAAGTTTGATATTAATCTTACTAGAGAGCTCCTCTGTGATTGTACACCATTTTACACTCATTGCAGTGTTTATGGGGATGATTTGCACTACTCTATATGTGTTTAATAATAATACAATAAAATGGTATCTATATATGTTGCACAAATGTGTTTCTTCTCCATAAAATCTCTATCTATGTGAACCCTTTTTTAGAGTGATTTAGGAACAAAAATTTCTACCTTCACTTCTGTGTTAAAATGGGGAGAGTGGGTATGGAATATCTATTCAACAACAATAACAACCAAGAAAACACAACCCAGGCATGTTTGACATGTTTAGCTGAGTATCAATCATTGTAGTTCCTGAACCTTTTCTCTGTCCTTCAGATCAAATGACATGATGCTGACTTGGCTCATATATAGACACAAATGTCCTTTCTTCTGGGCATCATGATTAGTATTCCCTTTCAGTGATTTGAAGAGTAACTCTTCTCTAGGATATAACCCTTTTAGTTTCTCACTTAAAAGCCTGTTCTATTTCCTGCTTCTCCATCTAAGGGGTGATAAAAAGGAAAGCAAATTATTTTCAGGAAATATGAAGCACACAATGAGTATTCCTATGCAGTTCAGTGAAAAAGGCAGCTTAAATTCTATCTAAAGTCCAATTTTAAGTGTTTTCTTTTCTGATATAAGTTATTTCCTGGTGCTGTGCATCACTATTTGCAAATTTACACCATGAATAACTTGAATCTAATTCTACCTTGTGTTATCTTGAGCATCAAAACTCCCTACTCAACTTTCAGATCCAACAGGCACCCACAGATATAGCCCATTATCATCAACACTGTCACATCAAATTTTATTCTTGTTGGGTGCTGTGACACACTGTAATCATACTGGCTCGGGAGGCTGAGGCAGCAGGATCACAAGTTCAAAGCCAACCCCAGCAAAAGCAGTCACTAAAAAACTCAGTGAGACCCTGCCTCTAAATAAAATACAAAATAGGGTTGGGGATGTGGCTAAGTGATCATGTGCCCCTAAGTTCAATCCTCATACACCCAAAGAATAAAAAATGAAATAAAAATTTCTTATTCTTATCATGTATCTTAATGATATAACACTTTCTCTAAGGTATATTCCAATTAAACAAACATTTGTCCATCTTTGAAGTTTCTCAAATGTATGCAAAAGAAACACAGATATCAATCCCACAAAAATAGTATGTTTAAAGGAGGTAAAAATACCCTGAAGAAATAGGTGTGTGACACACAAAATGGTACACAAAATCCAATTTTCACTCTGTTCCAATTATGGCTCCATCATTTACTAATTGTATTGTCTGTGAAGAAGTATGTTTGTGTGTGTGTGTGTATATATATATACACACACACATATATGTATATACAAATATATGTATATATACATGCACATACATATATACATATATTGTATATATATTTATGTATACATGTATATGTACATATGTATTCACATTCACCCACACACATATATATTCCTAAAAAGTGTCTAACATAACGTTTTGCAAATGATTATCATTTGATAGGGTTTCATGTGGAAAAAAAAAACAAGAAGCTAAAACACAAAACTGCACTGATACAAAAACACAAGAGTTTTATTTTCTGGAGATTGCATTTTAGCTTGCTCTTAAAGAATAGTTGGGGGAAAGCAAATGAGATTCCAGGTTAAGAGGGAAGTGGTGTCATTAGAAATGAGGAATAAAATCAAATGGACAGTTGAAGGATGGTAAGGAGTTCTGTGGGCTTGCAGATGAGACTCAATGAATATCAAATTGATTTATCTTGTATAAAAACAATACGGCTCTTCTCAAGTCCAAATGCACATTTCCAGTGAAATTCTAGGGGAAATTTAGGTTGGACTCATCAGTAGTTCTAAGTGAATGTAGTATTTATAAACTAAAAGAAAACTGAGGTGACATAAATTGGGTAGCTCATTTAGAAGAGGGAATCCTAATGAAACCCTAGCATCACATTGTATAAATAGTATGACTTCAGAAGGATTTGACTAACTTGTTTAATTTTCTAAGAAGAATATTTATAAACAAATAATCTACAGACCATTCCCTGGACTTGCTCATGTCTGCAATGTATGGGTACAAGCACTACTTATTGTTGTCTCCCCAGAAACTACAGACATCTTTATTCTTCTCTATAACTTTTATAAGTTACCTGTAAGGACAATAGAAGCCAAATATTCACTTAGCTGAGTGAGATGATGGTGGGTTCATTACATTCAACTGTAACTCATAGCGTCACCTAGAAATATTCTTGGGAATTAAATTCCCTCTCATTCATGCCTTTAAATGAAAACAGTGCAAGGATCTCAGAGCATTGTCCTACTAGTTTGCAAATTGGTATTGATTTCTTATGGAGATGAACATGTAAAACATGGAGTCATAAAATGTCAGTGCTGGTTGTTGCTGTCTCTCTGAGAATTTCAGCAAGCATCTGAAACCTTAAGTGTCTAGTTTACCCAAATATCATACGCCAAAATCAACCTTACCTCTGTATTGTTGATCTTATACAGGAATTATGAATGTGCTTTAAAAAGATAAAAATCATCAAGTTTTGCATTATATTTTTATTGTATTAGTATAACAAATACCCCATTTACAAATTGATCTTTAGTTATTCCATTTTAGACTGTTGTCCTAAAGTGTAGGTACTATATGAAGTCTTGGGGAAGAGGATCAACCTAACTTCAGACTCAGTTCATACTTTGAGTATTGATTCTTCAAAGGTATGTCAAAACAATGCAATGCTTATTTGGGGATAAAATTGTTGAAAATAACCTGGTGTAATAGCAGTACTCATAGTTCCAGCAACTGAAGGGACTTAGGTAGGAGGATCTCAAGTTCAAAGCAGGCTGCCTTGGCAAATCCCATCTCAAAATGAAAAATTTTAAAAGATCTAGGTTTTACTCAATCATAGCATGTCCCTGGGTTCACTCCCCAGAACTATACACACACACACACACAGTGTTGACAATACTGAAAATGCCAACCTGAGAGTAAGATAAAATGGATTTCATGGCCTGTGTGTTTAAATTATGAACATGAAAACACAGACAATATTATCTTGAATACATCTCTAGTCACCAATTTAAATGAGGGAAAGTTAGTTCAAATGTAGACTCTAATGCCCCCTTTCCAATCAACACAGTCAACCCCAAAAAAGCAAAACAACAATAAAGATAATGGCATCCTTCTTGTTGTTTCTATTAACAGGAAACTTAAAGTGTCCATAAAAATACATGATTTTTCTTTTATCATGAATCACATTAGCACCACTTCAAGTCTGCCAAACTTGATTACCAGTTTCTCTACATTTGAAATAGGTTCTAAGTTGCCCCTCTATACCCCATAAACCTGGTTTTTGGTTGGATACCAGAAGTCCTCAAAATCTCCTGCCCACCTCTAGGAATGTTGGAAGTAAAATGATTGGATTGTGAGAGCGTAACCTAATCAATACATTGTAATTTGAAGGGACTATGAGGTGTGACTGGAGGAGGTGTGCCACTAGGGGTATGACCTGTAGGGCTCACTTCCTTGTAGCTCTTTCTCCTCTCTCTCTGCTTTCTGGCTGCCATGAGGGGAGCAGATTCCCCTTGTCATGCTCTTCTACCATGATTTTGTTACCTCCTTGTGCCTAGAAGAATGGACCCAGCAGACCATGGACTAAATGTCTAGAACCATGAGCCAAAATAAAATTTCCCTGTTCTAGATTTTTTCTTTATGAGTATTGTAGTCACAGTGCAAATAAAGCTTGCTAACAAAGGCTATATTCTACTGGTGAGTCCAGTGAAATCTGAACATATTTCATTTCCAACTTAATAATGTTATTTTACATTTCCACTAGGTATTGCTGATACATGATTACTATTTGTAGAAGTAGTGAATTGTTTGTTCTTTCAAACCAGGGCCGCCAGATAATTTTTAAATACTATTGTCTGCCCTGGTAAAATTGTTCCCCATAGAAAGCAATAAAATTTTGTATTTAGTTTCAAATATAGTTTAATAAGACAATTTTTCACAATTTTTTCAAGAGTATGAAGATTGCAGAGAACAAAGCTTTACTTATTTGGGTCATTGACACCAACATAGGCAACCATCATTACTTCCCTCCAAAAGGAACACTAATAGAAAAATAAAATTTCTAGTAAAAAATGAATGAAAGATCTACACCAAAAGTTATGGTATGCAAATGTGTAAATAAACACACAGATACACAATGTGTATTTGCCACATAATTGAAACAAATTTGATAATTATAGGAGAGATTTGTATCAGACTATTAGGTTTTAAATATTGGTGCCTCTATTGTCTTACAATGTTCTCTTCAATAAATTCTATAACTTCTCTGAAGTCTTTTTTTCATTCATTTTCTAATAATGATAAATTATATGTCTTCTATCATTTTTTTTCATAATGTTATTTTCAGGGTGAAAAAAATTAAAAAATATGTTTATCAATTCCCCATAGACTGAAACATTATATACAGTCAACCCAAACAAAGCAAAACAAATTAACAACAAAGATAATGGCATTATTCTTATTAATAATTCTTTTTAAGAATTCTACATGAGAGTTTTCTCCACTGATTGCCTGTGGCATTCCAAATACAACTTGATTGGAATTTCTTCTTTTTCTTCCTCCCTCTACTGGTTTTATGCTGTTACTCTGCAAAAACAACAAAATTTCTAGTTTGCTTCTAGGTGTCAATATTATGTTCCTAGTTGGCAATTTCAGTGTGTACTTGCTTCTACCTTGAATGTTTGACTGCTTTTAATTTTGCAATGAACTCTTAGGAAATATGTTGATAGTTTGGTATTTTCAATATTCTTTTACACAAGCTGATTGCTTACTATTAGTTCTTTCTAATGTATGCAATAAGAGGCAGGACCCTTACTGAATAGAGTAATCCTAAGCCTAAAATAAGACCACCATTCCTTCATGTTGGAAGCTCTGTCTTTTTCTTCCATAATTGTATTTATGTTTGACTCCTTTCCTCCTTTCAGACCCATTGACAAAAGCTATGATGGGTTGCCACTGCACACATAAAAACAATTTCCTGGGACCACTGTTATTTTAGTATATTAACCAAGGCTATAATTAAATTGTGACATTTCACTACTTTTCTTCAGACTTAAAGACAAAGATGCTGACTTTAAGTCAGCTGTGGAGCTGATCTTTTTAGAGCTGGTTAACTGGAAAGATTTCTTTCCTTCCCAAGATCCTCAGATTTAACATCTTTAAATAATCCATAGAAGCATTTACCAATATTAGGCTATAAAATGCAGTCACTTTTACTTAGTTTGATCCCTGGATCATATTACACTTATCACTTGCTTTGAGACATTAAAACTCTATCAGCCTTCCTCTCTAATCAATGGTAATTATTTCAAGCAGATTTTAATAGATAATTCCATTATAAGACCTTGATGGACCTGGTACTTTTTAGAGGCAATAAAAACAAAGAGTTGGGAAAAAAAAAAAACTAAAAGAAAAAGGACCCATAAAGAGCCATAGTGGAGGCAGGATTGGAAAAATTATAAGAATGAGTTTGAAAACTTTTCTCATCATTTGAGAATCTGAATAAGATTTACGCAAATGTTGACTTAATAGGCGCTCTGGCTTTCATTTTCTCTCAGAACTCAGAACTGAAATTTGCTTTGTTATATCATAGATGCAAAAAATAATAATAAATAAATAGTCAGATATTTAAATCTTCAAATAATACTCAGATTTAAATTTTAATTTAGTAAATATTTCAGAGATTGAGCAATGACTGCATAATGTACGAACACATATGTGATAATTAATAGTTGAACATATTTTTTATTACTAGTGCCAACTTGTCTTAATGTGCATTTCTTTAAGCTAAGAAATAAAGGTCATAGCATAACATATAATGCTACAGTTGGCAATTTGAGTATGTACTTGTTTTTTTCTGCCACATGTCAGTAATCAGTACAGCAAAAGGAATGAATTAATTAACTTGGCAAAAACAACATCATTCCTACCTATTAAAGAGCTGGGAATTCTGGGGAAAGACCTCTCTGGATTATCTGGCCCTGGGTCTCTGTGGAGGCTACGATCAAACTGTCATTTGGGGTTGCAGTTTTTGTCTGAAGGTTTATTTGGGAAAGATCCATTTTCAAGTTAACTCACATGGTGGTTGGTACCATGTTTGCATCTCTCATAGTCTGTTAGAATTAGGTCCTCAGTCCTCGGTCCACCTAGGCTGTTCTTAGTTTCTTTTCACCTATGACCTCTCCTTTGGGCAGGTAATGACATGGTAGGTTGCTTCTGGAGACCAAGCAAGCATTAGAGAGCAGGAAGGAGAGAGAAAAGTATAAGAAGGCAAGAGATGGAGGAAAATGGGAAAAAAATGTTCAATGTTTGTGGAACTAATCTTGAAAATGATGAGCTATTATTTTTTCCCATATTCTGCTTCTTAGAAGCAAATCACTAGGTCTTTTCCCCAAAGTATTTCATACATTTAGTTATCACTGGGATTATTTTAGAAGGATTTGTAGAAAAAAATGAGAAATTAAGTTTTTATTTCTTTCAGCTTATAAGATAAAAATGTTTTTCTTTTTCTTTTTTTTTTTTGTGTGGGGGGGTTGTTACCAGGAAATGAACTCAGCAGCACTTGCCCACTAAGCCACATCCCCAGCCCTATTTTGTATTTATTTAGAGACAGGGTCTCATTGAGTTGCCTAGTGCCTTGCTTTTGCTGAGGCTGGCTTTGAACTCATGATGTGCCTCCTGTCCCAGCAAGTTTTTTATTTCGATTGACCTTTAGAGTAGTGTATAAGGATAGAGATATGTTTATCTATCTATCTATCTATCTATCTATCTATCTATCTATCTATCTATCTGCAGTGACCATAATGTCTTACATGGATAAAGCAGAAAAAATGTCTTAAGTTGTTAGGAGTTAACTGAAATATTAACTTATAATTTTTCTGCTTAGAGACAAAAGTATTCTACATTACCAAAAGAGAAATTTAGTTTTATAATTTTGTGTATTTTTAATATAATCTTGACAACCATTTCAAATATATTCATTATTTGAATATTGACCAGAAGCTCACATTCATGTAACAAATTCACCAGTAGTAGTTACTGCATTGCATCATAAGAAACACTGTATAATGCTTTTGGTAGTATGGCCATTTTGACAATATTAATTTTTCCTATTCAAGAACATGGGAGATCTTTCCACCTTCTAAGGTCTTCTTGAATGTCTTTCTTTACTGTTCTGTAGTTTTCACTGTATAGTCTTTCACCTATTTTGTTAGCTAGATTCCTAAGTACTTTATTTTTTGAGGCTATTATGAATGGTGTAGTTATCCTAATTTCTCTTTCTGAGAGATCATCATTGATATATACAGAAAAGCATTTGATTTATGGGTGTTGATTTTATATCCTGCTACTTTGCTGAATTCGTTTATTAATTCTACAAGTTTTCTGGTGGAGTTGTTCAAATCTTCTAAATAAAGAATTATGTTGTTGCAAATAATGATAGTTTCAGTACTTCTATTTCTTTTTTTATTATCTTTTCAATTTAAAAGTTTTTTATTGATTTTATTATTTTTTTAAATACACGACAACAGTGGAATGCATTACAATCCTTATTACACTTATACAGCAAAATTTTTTTGTATTTCTATTTGTATTCTTTTAATTGCTTTTGTCTGTCTAATTGCTCTAGATAGAGTTTCAAGGACTATTTTGAATAGGAGTGGTAAGAGAGGGCATCCCTGTCTTGTTCCAGTTCTTAGAGGAAACGCTTTGAATCTGTCTCCACTTAGAATAATATTGACCTTGGACTTAGCATAGATAGCTTTTACAATGTTGAAGTACATTCTACTATCCCTAGTTTTTCTAGTGTTCTGAACATTAAAAGGTAGTGTATTTTATTGATTGCTTTTTCTGCAACTATTGAAAGGATCATATTATTTTACCTTTAAGTCTAGATGAATTACGTTTATTGATATCCATATGTTGAACCAACTTTGCATCACTGGGATGAACCCCAGTTGATCATGGTATGCTATTTTTTAATATGCTTTTTTATGTAATTTGCCAGAATTTTATTTACAATTTTTTGCCAATAAATTAAATTAATTAAATATTCAACTTAAAGTCACATTGATATAATGTATTTGGCATATTATATCTCTGAAAGTGATTTTTCAGTATCTGTTCTGTGAAAGTACCCATTTCAGGTTTTTACCATGACAGAAGTTTGTAATTTTTTTTTTCACCAGAGATTGAACTCAGGGGCACTTAATCACTGAACCACATCCTCAGACCTTTTTTAAAATATTTTGTTTAGAGACAGGAACTCACTGAGTTATTTAGGGCATCACTAAGTTGCTAAAGCTGGCTTTGTCCTTATGATCCTCCTGCCTCAACCTCCTGAGCTGCTGAGATTGCAGATGCGTGCCACCATGCTTGGCTGTGATTTTTTTTTTATTATTAGCTAGGACAGTACATTTGGATTGGAGTGAAGAAATTTTGTTAATTATTAAATAAGCATTCTTATGCAGGAAGTCCCTACAGTAGACTTTGAAAGAGCCCTTAAGAAAGCCCTATATTTTTAGTTTACTTGAAAATTTAAACAAATGTAAATAAAAGAAGCTTGAAAGAATAAATAAATCTACATATCCAAGTTCTTCAGCAGGTTGTTATAGACCTCAGGCAAGAATCAGTTTATTTGATCATCAGTTTAGTGTTTATTCCCAAACTGTATATTTACACTGATTCTTATGAACCAGGTAGGAAAACTAAAAGACTATAAGGCATAGGATACCTATTCATTTGTCTTCTTATCCTTTTATTTTATTAAAAGTATGAATGAGAAAGATTGAGATGAATGTACTTTAAAGAAATTAGGAGAACGATATACTTTGAAAGGTTCAAAAAATGCATTTAAAAGAAAATACTAAACTTACAAGTGTACTTGATTTGGTAAAATAAGCGCTCAAATAATAGGCGTCAAAAAAAATCTTCTAAAATGCATGACCAAGTTTGAATTAGACTTTTTTTTTTTTCCTGAAAATTTAAATACTGCCTTCCTTGAATGCTGTGCTATTATGCAGATTAGAGTCAATATTTCACTGTAGGCTTTCCCTTAATTGCTGCATCTTGAACGCCAGCACTTGAACAGTTACTGTTCTGCAAACATGAGCGGCCTACCACTGTTATGGCCACCATGGAATTGATTCTCCATTAGCCTAACCCCTTCTTGTGTAATTGTTGGGCTTATACTTATCCACCCCTGAAGAAAGGCAATATGGGAAATTGAGCACCTGAGCTCATCATCTTTTATCCTGGATATAGGCTGCTCTTCTGAACCCCATTCACAGGTGAGGAATTCCCTGAGCACTCGCTGAAGCACTGTAATATAAAAATCAATAAGAGAAGGGATCTTTATTGATAGTGAGACTTCTATATGACTAGAAAAATGCTGGGAGATTAAAATGTTTTCTTACTAATAACCATGTCACTTCTATGTGAAATACTTTACCCTGTGTTATTTATGAGAGAAGACAGAATTAAGGGAATTAAGCTGCTTACCAACATCCTTGGAAAAAGTACCAGTTAATTTAGTATGTTAATTAAGTTCTTTTGGCCTCCCAAACCAGTGCTGTTTCTATTGTCTGTACCTAGTTGATGTCATTGATTATGGGGGAAAATGACATAGAAGGAACTCAAGTAATTTTACATAGAATTGAACTAGTATTTGAAACAACAAGGGACACAAATGAAGAGCAAGCAGTACTTAAAATGAGGAAGTTCAAGTAGAGTTGTTTAAAAATGAGTTAAGTGTTTTTTTTTTCTTTGATTACTCAAGTAGGTAATACTAAACTATGAGTAGAACTAGTAGTAGTATCTAGACAATCACATGACGGGATTTTTTTTTATGTCTTTCAATAGATTTTTAAAATCCTTCACAATTCCAGGAAATCATAATACAACAGGTGTCTTAGTGATTGGAACAATCAAAACAGTCAATATCTCAATGAGGCATATAATGGAACATGATGCACAAAGAGATAAATTCTTTATTTTCTGAACTTGAGATCCATTTACTTTTATAAATATACTAGATTGAATGTTAGATTATGAAAACAGTAGCACTGACTAAATCTGTGGAGAATTTGATATAAACAAATATAACTAACTGAAGTTTAAGAATTTTAAAAGATGTCCAATTGCAGTTTTCCCTCTAGTGCCTATAAAAACTAGGCCCTCTTCATATGACTTTATTTCAGTTACAAGTGCTATCAATAAAATACTTTAAGTACTTTCATTATCTCACTTATTATTCTTTTCCTCACTGAATCAGAGAAACTGATTGAATGTGATAAGTTGAGATGAGAAGAGATACACATGCTAAAGTGGTGATGGAGGTTCCATTATGAAGATGAGAACCTCAATTCACAAGGCACTGAATTCTGCCAGCAATCATGTGGCTGAGTCTCCCCCAGGTGACACTTTAGAGGAACCCACAATCCCAGCTGATGTCATGATTAAAAACTTATCTGTTGGTCCAGCTAAGTTATGGCTGGATTTCTGGCCCAGAGATCAAGAGATAATAAAATGTTTCTCCTGGGGTAATTTGTTAGGCAGCAATAGATAACTAATACAAATTAGAATATTTAGTTATCTAAATTAGAATAGGAGAAGTAGTGTTGAATATCATGAGACATGATTATGTCATTACTGAGAGAAATTAACAAATAAAGAAAACTCCTAAATTTTAGAGATGAGAATGGTTGATGCATCATAATCACCTTAAAGAGCTAACACTGTTTTTTCCTCTGGGCATGGCCACCACTCCCTCTGATGCTACCTCTGATGTAGCTGCCACTTATGCTGGGAGGTCTCTTCTCCAAGAAGTCTACACCACTACCGCCATTGCCACTGCTTCTGATATTGCTATTGCCAACCCCAACATCACCTGGAGGTCTTCTTTCTGGGTGCTACTGCCAATGAAGCTGCAGCCACCACTGCTGCTACCAAAGACACCACTGCTATACCCAAGAGATCGCCTGGTGATTCTGCGCCCACAGCTGCAGTTTGCCACTGACACTGTTTCACTATCCCTACTGCTGAACCATGGCTGCCTGCTGCCACCAATCACCACCAGTACTACTGCTACCACCACCTACAGGTCTGCAGCAGGGGTGAGTCCAGGCTTGATTGCACGTGACCACACCCATTTGGGGAAGCCAGCTAGTACCTGTGGCACAGGTGCCAGCAAGTTTACCACCACAAGAGCCTCTGTCTGGGGACTCCAGCCAGAACTTGCAGGTGCAGTGTGGGGGAGCCTGCGGGTTTGGAGGCACCTGGATTCTTCCTGTTGGGAAGTGCTGGTGGCCCTTGTCTTGCTGCTGAATCTCAGGTTGTTCCTTTGCATGAGTGTATCCCTGGTGGTTTCTCTGCAAGTAGGAACAGCACTGAGATCTTAGGAATTCAGCCTGGCCAAGTCTGAGATATCTGAAAAGTGAATCAGTGGGTTAGTAACAGGGTCTTCGAGGGCTGATCTGGGCCTGGTGATTCTGAAAGACATCAGAGACAGGACTGAGAAACTTTTGAATGCTGACAGAGACAGTTCAACTTTCCATCAATATTTATTTAATTTTTTGATTCACTTACATCTCTACCATATTTGGAACATGGTGTTTTTTATGCATCAGTGTGTGAAGGACAATGAAATATGAATGGTGTTTTGCAGTTTTGATGTACTCTTATGTCTTTGTTTCTCTTTGTTTGTATTTTTTTCTCTCACTTGGCTGTTTTCTTTGATTTTCTTTCATCTTTTCTCCAACCAACAGCCAATCTCTGTCAGCTCCTCTTCTAAGCTTCCTGTAATTTTTTGCTTCTAACTTCTCTCTCTCTCTTCTTTGCAATCATCATGTACTAGGTGACTTCTGACTAACACAGAAAATAAAGATAAACTCTTAAAGGCTGTGACAGAAAAAAATCAAATTACATATAGGGGAAAACCAAATTGGATCATAATGAATTTCTCAACCCAGACCCTCAAATCTAGGAGGTCCTGGGATAATATATTTCAATCTCTGAAAGAGCTTGAACAGACGCCAACCAAGAATTTTATATCCAGCAAAATTAGTTTCAGATTTGAAGATGAAATTAAAACCTTCCATGATAAACAAAAATCAAAATAATTCACAATAGAGAGTCTAATATCAGAACATTCTCAACAAAATATCCCATGAGGATGAAGTGAAAAAAGTGAAAACCAGCAAAGGGAGGATCTACACTAAAAAAAAAAAATATTCAACCAAAGGAGAAACTAAGTCAAATTTCAAACCAGAAATAAATCAAAATGACAGGGAATACAAATCATATCTCAATAATAACCCTGAATGTTAATAGCCAAAACTCATCAATCAAAAGACATAGATGGACAGATTGGATTAAAGAGCAAGATCCAACAATGTGCTATCTTCAAGAGACTCACCTCATGGGCAAAGATATCCACAGGCTCAAGGTTAAATGATGGGGAAAAACATATCACCCATGTGGGTTTTGGAAACAAGCAGCGGTTTCCATCCTCATCTCAGATAAAGTAGACTTCAAACCAAAGTAAATAAGAAACAACAACGAAAGACATTTCATACTTCTTAAGGGAAGTATATATCAGCAGGAAATAACAATTATAAATATTTATGCCCCAAACAATGGAGCATCTGTGTGAATCAACAAATCCTTCTCAATTTCAAGAGTTAAATAGACCACAACACAATAATACTGAATGACTTTAACACACCTCTCTCACTACTAGATAGATGTTCAAAAAATAAAAACAAAACCTAATTAAAAATCTATAGAACTAAATAATACAATCAATATATAGAATATTTCATCCATCAATGAGTGGATACAGTTTCTTCTCAGCAGCACATGGCTCCTTCTCTAATATAGACCATACCTTATGCCATAAAAGCAACTCTTAATAAATACAAAAAAACAGAGATAATACCTTGCATTCTGTCAAATCACAATGCAATGAAATTAGAAATCAATGACAATTTTTTTTAAAAATAGAAGATACTATAACAATGGAGACTAAATAATACCCTATTGAATTATGAATGGATAATAGAACAAAGCAAGGATGAAAAAAATTAGAGGTAAATGAGAACACTGATACAATATATCAAAATCTCTGGGACACTATAAAGGAAGTAATAAGAGGAAAGTTTATTGCATTGAGCACATTCATTAAAAGAATAAAAAGTTAACAAATAAATGACCAACATTACCTCTCAAAGTCAAAGAAAAAGAAGAAATCAACACCAAAAGCAGTAGAAGACAGAAAATAATTAAAATCACAGCTGAAATTAATGAAATTGAAACAAAAGAAACAATTGAAACAAAATGACAAAACAAAATGTTGAATTACAGTAGATGGGGTAGAGAGAAGATGGGAGGGGAGGGGAGGGGGGATAGTAGAGGATAGGAAAGGTAGAAGAATACAACAGTTACTATTATGGCATTATGTAAAAATGTGGATGTGTAACCGATGTGATTCTGCAATCTTTGTAATGTTTTGAACAACCAATAAAAAAAATGTTGGCTCTTTGAAAAAATAAATAAAATAGATAAACCCTTAGTGATGCTAACAAAGCGAAAAAGAGAGAACACTCAATTTACTAGAATACAAGATGAAGAAGGAAATATCACAAAGGACATGTCTGAAATACAGAAGATAATTAGAAACTATTTTTTATATTTATACTCCAATTATTCAGAGACATCAACAAATTTCTAAGAGACATATGACCTACCCATATCATGCATGATTTAAACAGATAAATTTCAAGTTAATGAAATATAAAACACAATTAAAAGCTTACAAACCAAGAAAATTCCAGGACCAGATGGATTCTCAGCCAAGTTCTACAAGACTTTCAAAGAAGAATTAACACAAATACTCCTCCATGAAATAGAAAAGGAGGGAACCCTTCACAACTCATTCTATGAGGCTAATATCATCCTGATACCCAAATCAGACAAAGACACTTCAAGCAAAGAAAACTTCAGACCAATATCCCTGATGAACATAGATGCAAAAATTCTCAATAAAATTCTGGGAAATCGCAAACAAAATCATATTAAAAAGATAGTGAGTGCACCATGATCAAGTGGGCTTCATCTTAGGGATGCAGAGTTGGTTCAACATAAGGAAATCAATAAATGTAATTAATCATATTACTAGACTTAAAAACAAGAATCATATGATTATCTCAATAGATGTAGAAAAAGCATTTGTCAAAATAAAGCACACTTTCATGTTCAAAAGACTAGGAAAACTAGGATAGTAGGAACATACATCAACACTGTAAAAGCTATATATGCTAAACCCAAGGCCAGCATCATTCTAAATGGAGATAAATTGAAAGCATTTCCTATAAAAATTGGAACAAGACAAAGATGGTGTCTTTCACCACTTCTGTTCAACATCATCCTTGAAACTCTAGCCAGACAATTAAAAGAAATAAATTAAAGGGATACAAATAGGTAAAGAAGAACTCAAACTATTACTATTTGCTGATGACATAATTCTATATCTAGAAGATCCAAATAATTCCACCAGAAAATTTCTAGAACTAATAAATGAATTCAGCAAAGTAGCTGGATATAAAATCAACATCCATAAATCAAACACATTCCCATACATCAACAATGAATCCACTGAAAGAGAAATTAGGGAACTACCCCATTCACAATAGCCTAAAAAAAAGCAATCAATCTAACAAAAGAGGTGAAATATCTCCTCCAGGAAACTATAGAAAAATAAAGAAAGAAATTAAAGAAAACATCAGAAGATGGAAAGATCTCCCATGTTCCTGGAGAGGCAGAATAAATATTGTCAAAATGGCCATACTACTAAAAGCGTTATACAGTTTTCATGCAATTCCTTTTAAAATCCCAATGACATTCTTTATAGAAATAGAAAAAGTAATCATAAAATTTATTTGGAAAAATTAGGAGAGCCAGAAAAGCTAAAGCAATCCTTAGCAAGAAAAGTGAAGCCGGAGGCATCACAATACAAGACCTTAAACTATACTACAGAGCTATAGTAACAAAAATGGTATGGTATTGGCACCAAAACTGGCTTGTAGACCAATGGTACAGAATAGAGGACACAGAGACAAACCCACATAAATACAGTTATGTCATACTAGACAACAGTGCCAAAAACATTCACTGGAGAAAAGATAGCCTATTCATCAAATGGTGCTGGCAAAACTCTAAATTCACATGTAGCAAAATAAAATTAAATCTCTATCTCTCACCCTGCACAATAAGCAACTTAAAGTAGAACAGAGACCCTGTGACTAATAGAAGAAAAATTAGGCCCAAATCTTCACCATGTCAGCCTAGGATCTGACTTCCTTAAAAAGACTCCTGAAGTGCAAAAAGTAAAATAAAAAATCAATAAATGAGATGGATTTTCTTCTCAGAAAGGGAAACAATAATGTGAGGAGAGAGCCTATAGATTTGGAAAAAATCTTTACCACATGCACATTTGATAAAGCATTAATCTCTAGGATATATAAGGAACTAAAACAAAACAAAACAAAACAAAAAAACCCACAAAAACCCCTTAACACACAAACACACACACACAAACCCCACAAATAATCCAATCAATAAATGGGCTAAGTAAATTAACAGACACTTTACAGAATAAGGTACACAATTGTTCAACAAACTATGAAAAAGTGTCCAACATCTCTAGCAATTAGAAAAAATGCAAATCAAAACTACAGTAAGATTTCATCTCACTCCTGTCAGAATGGCAATCATGAAGAATACAGGCAACAATAAATGTTGCCTAGAATGTGGGGGAACAAGTACACTCACACTGGTGGTACTGAAAATTGGCACAACCACTATGGAAAGCACTATGGATTTTCCTCAGAAAACTTGGAATGGAACCACAATTTGATTCAGCGATCCCACTCCTTGGTCTATACGCAATGGACTTAAAATCAGCATACTACAGTTATGCAGCTATGTCAAAGTTTGTAGAAGCTCAATTCACAATAGTTAAACTATGGACCAACCTAGGTGTCCTTCAATAGATAAATGGATAAAGAAATATATATTTACTTCTTTTCCAATGGAATATTACTCAGCATTAAAGAAGAATGAAATTGAGGCATTTGCCAGTAAATAGATGGAGTTGGAAAACATCATGCTAAGCAATATAAGCCAATTCCCCCCAAAATATGCAGATGCTAATTCACAATAAGGCATGGGGAACTAGAGAAGAATAGAGTTACCTTAGATTAGGTAGAGGGAAGTGAAGGGATGGGATGTGGTGATAGGAAGGATAGTGGAATGAAACAGACATTATTGCTTTATGTATATATGTGACTGCATGAAAAATGAGAAATTATATCCCATCTATATATGATATATCAAAGTGCATAAATGCATTCTACTGTCATGTACAAATAATTAAAACAAAAGAATTTTTAAAAAGAGAAAACACTGTAATTGAATTTTATTATTTGAACACAATATAATTTTTTATTTTAATTACAATTTTTTAGATACATATAAGTTTTGGGTCCTTGCTCTTATTTTTTGGGGAATTAGAGTTTTATTTGTACACAACCCTTTCTACAGCCCTGGTTAAGATATATTTCTTCTCCATGTCCATTTGTAAAGTTTCTGTAAAATTTTGTTCATGTTGTAGGTCATTAAATGATTTCTACACAGAACAATTCTTTATCATTCTTTTATTTCATGAAGAATGATGGTATTATTATTTTTTTAATTTTGGGGGCATGTAATTAACACTGAAAAAATTCACATTTATTTCTCAGTATTTTAACAAGATTTTGGAGGTATGGCTTCCACAAAACTTCACAGTGAATACCTCTGAATTTCATATGCAGAATGAGATCAGGAAGAAGAATATATCTCTTTCTCTCTCTCTGTCTCTGTCTCTCTCTCTCTCTCTCTCTCTCTCTCTCTCTCTCTCTCTCACACACACACACACACACACACACACACACACAGTATACACTGTAGTTATCTAAAACACACAGATATCATAGACTAGTGTAGTTTAAACAAAATAGATATTATTTTGTTCTAGTGCATCAAGTAGATTTTAAGTTGTATTTAACAAATTAATACATTCTATTCATTATCTGTAGAATTGTGCTAAGGAAGATTTTTACCTAGCTCATGCTCACAGTAAAAATAATAATCAGTTAATTATGTTAGTTCAGAAGAACAGGGTGCCTATACCCTGTATGAAACACCCTGTACACACACATACACACACACACACACACACATACACACACACACACTCATATACACACTAGTGCTGATTCATCTTCTAGTGGAGTTTTGCCATGGTAGATAACAATTTTGATATAAAATCTGCTGTCTTGGCTCACTAATTCCAGTTTTTCTCACTGGTAAAATACAACTTTAATTATATGCCATCTCTTTTTTGATTCTCTTTCCTATAATTTGAAGTATAATTTTAAAGCCCTTCTAAAATTCTATTCTCATCAACTATACTTTCTATAATTTTCCATTGTGACATGTTTTCTTGGATATTCATTTTTGTTTAATCGTGAATTCTAGCTATCCAATTCTCTGTCATGAGCTATATCAACTTCCTAAACATATATTATTAACACATTGAAGCAGGAAAAATTGTAAAATATAGGCATATCATAATTTTTCCTTATATTTATCAAATGAAGATAATGAGTTTCTCAGAAGTTAACTAACTTGTTTATGATAACCTTGATATTTAAATGGCAGAAAACTGACAAAAACTCAGATTTTTCTGAATTCAGGTCTAGTTTTATGAAGTCATCACTACCTTTACATCATCTTTGGTAATTTGTTCATGGTTCCCATGCTGCTTTCTCCTGATCTCAGTCTTGAAGAGTCAGGATCTCTCAATAAAGGCTCCCCCTAATCTACCCAGGGTCCTGGAACTTTTCTTGAATTTCTTTCCTTTTTCATCAAGACACGCCAATGGAAATACTTATTCCCAAGATGCCGTGTTTACAGAACTGTGCAGATAACTTAGAAGAATTCTCTCATTGTGTAGGCTTTGATGTGTCCCTCTGCAATCTCAAAGCCTTTCTAGAGGAAGATTGTGGAATGACACAAGCATAGATGACTGAGAATTGATACTTCGGAGGGATTATTGGCTTTTAAGGGTTTTCACAACACAGAGCCTATCAAATCACACCTCAGAGTCAAGCCTTGTAAAATGTAGGATTCATTCCATTGCTGGCTCATGAATCACTTTTCTTTTTGGATTACCATGTTATGTTTTCAAAATGAAATCACAGAATAGAGTTAGAAGGAGTTCATAAGGGTACATCAGATCTAGTTAATTTGGACATTTTTCTCTCACATTTTTATCTTTTAAATTATCTTGTGTGTGTGAATGTCAGTGAATACTTGTTAGTAAGAGAAAAATATATTCATCTTTTAGACAGGAGTCAAAATATTTCAAAGAGTGTGAATGAGAGAGTGACCTCACTTCTCACTCCTTATGCAAACTCATTCTACGACAGAATCAGTGGAAATTTAAAAGACCAACTTAAGAGTAGTATATTGTTTCATTATTACATTAATTTAATATTTATATGTTGGTTTCCTGTGTAGTGGTGTTCAGAATTTAATTCATGATATCTTTAGGACTAACTTTGGAGCTAAGAATAGTTGGTGCCCTGTTGAAGCTCAGCTCTCTCTGAGGTCCTTGCTTTCAATGTGCCAAAAAATAAATAAAATAAAATAACAGAAACAACAGCTGTCATACTAGAAAGTGCTGTGGATACATGCAGCCTTTTTGCTCCATAAACTGTCCCATTGTTTGAGGACAAGGTCATTAAGGAATTCACCACTGGAAACAGAATAGAAGTTAGCAGATGACAAGGACATTTTCAAAGGGAGTGTCTTCCAAGCCATGTGCATCCCAAGCTATATGTGAAATCACAGAGGGTGATTAGGAGTTACTCTCCTGAAGGCCTGATAAACCCAACACCTGCCTGTATTTAGAACTGTGGGTACTACCCCACTACTTCCACCAAAGCCCATGTAAGGAGCGGAATTGTTGGAGACTGAAGAAAAACTATCATCTGGGGGTAAAATGTAAATTATACTTTTGACAATCAAAGAACTTGGAGGTCAGAGATGTAAGTCATCTACAGAAGTAGAGTATGTATTCAAATGCTGGCTCAAATATTTTCCATAGGTTATTTTACTGAGCCTCATAGAATTTCAGAATGAGAGGGAAGGTTGCCTTTCTTTTCTTCAGGACACATAACAGGGAACACTTGATTGGTAGATTATGGACTAATTATGCTTTCTTAATGCTAGTGTTTTTCAGTGAGGTTGCTGACTCAGGCCTCTTGGTATTTAAGCCCTTGAGAAAGTTGTCCTAGTGAATTTGATACACACTTATAATTAATGACATGTGTTCCTTAGAACATCATAATCATTATAAATAAATAGGTTACTTCTTCCCCTATTTCCACCCAGTGTCTCATCAATCATACTTGATAATTATGGAAAATATATATTGTAGACCCAGTGGGTATAATTACAATAAATTACAAGTTTTGATCTTGTTCATTCAACCTAGCTACTGTATCAGCTTAGGTCCTCTTCTCACCAAAAACAAAGACCAGATTCAAATTCAGCATGCTCATCAGGGTGAATTAAGCCTTGTTTATAAACAAGTCAAGTAGCAAATTTTTTCAGTGCATATCACATTTTTAATGAACTTATATTGATTAATTATGTACTCTGAGGAATCTTTTAAATTGATTTTTCTGAGGTTAATCTCTTACTTCCTAAAAGATCATCAGCAGTTGAAGTTCTTAGTAGCGTTCCTTTAATTTCCTCACATTCAGTGCTTAGCATAGAGCTTCACACTTTCAACTGTAACTGTAAACATTACAGAGAATGAGATCCTGCTGCAGCTTTAGGAAAAACTCTAGCTGTGTTAAGAAGGTGGAAACTACCACAACCCTATGACTTTGTTTCATAAGTATGTTTTAGCTTTTGGGGTCTTGCTGTTATTTTCTAGGCTAGTGTGTCATGCTGAGTGGCTTCTGATTTAGAACAAACACATGTATTTAGCTCTTACCTATTTCTCATAAAATGTCTTATGATGTTTCACAAAGTTCTCTGTAAGGATTCAGTGGCTTCCTCCTGAAAAAATGACTCACAGTTTTGAGATCACTAACTATGGGAAAGTATATAGTTGCTGTCTTTTGTGGAAAACCCAAATCAACTGGCTTTTCAAACATGCACTCAGCTTAATTTTCTGTGTATATTCTAATGATGATTAGAAAGAATTGATACTGATTCAATAACCATTTGTCACAGGCTTATTCTACACTATGTATTTGTACCGTACATATTGAATATTGTATCTTATGTCATTTTTATTTCACACAAAATAATTGTGAGAATTGTTTTGCCATTTTTAAAATAGGCAAAATAAGATTCATAGGATCAAACAACTAATAAGTAGCAGAGCTGACTCATTAGCTTTCTTAATCAGAGAACAATGTTCCTACATATTCAGAGAGCACAATAAAATCTAAGGAATTGTTCAGTATTTATTTCCAACTTTCCATCTAAGATATTTTTTTTTCCTAAATTGAGGAATACTGTTGTTATTTTTTAGCACTGAAGTATCTGGGGAACTATCACTTGATACAAATATTAATGTTTGTCATTTTTAATGTTATCTAATCTAGAAATATAAGGTAGGGCAGAGAGACAAAGATAAAGGAGGGGGAGTAGAAAAGGGTGAAAAAAAGAAAGAGCAATAGATATAGGGAACACACTTAAAATATAAATTTATCCATGTGGCCCTACCACCAGACAGGAAATTTCAATTTATATTTTCAGTCTGTACCACTCATTACTCCTCAGGATAATAATTTCCATAAATTTACTTTCAAGGTACAGTGAAACCTGTTTTATTTACCTTGAAATGGTCTCTTTCAAAGTTTTTAAGGGGAAAGTGCTCTAGTGTGAGTACTCTGGGGTGTGGGAACACATTCAGTATTCCTCCCAAGTCCTTGATTCTTTTATTGACTTTTATAGACTTGGGTTATAACCCTTTTATTTTTCCTATTTCTAGAGTGAAAGAAATCATTGTTACATGTCTTCTGTATTTACTGAACTTATAATTATTCTGTATCTTGGGGCATGCTCTTATAGCAGAAATCAGACCACATTTTATAGGTCTGGGATGTGATAGGGATTTCTAAAACACATCTAAAAGCTTAGGACTGTCTCAAGTTGTAACTTGAACGGTATAATTTACCTAATATTTTCTGTAAACAAATGCCTTTAAGATGATCTTTCCTTTGACAATGACATAACAATTATATGTCCAGAGTACAGAAACTTGCTTCTCTCTTCCAAGTTCATTTTTGCACTGTTTATTCTAAACATTCAAAATACTCTCTTTTGCTTGCCCTCTGAACAGCTGCTGATCTTCTCTACAATGAAGAGAGTATCTGTGGTTGCTCCTCAATTATATGTTGCTATGATTTGAATATGGTTTGTCTCTACCAAAACTCAACATAAGGTTTGGATCCCAACAAGGCTACATTGGAAGGTGGTGCTTTTTAGAGGTGATTAAATCATTTTGTGTTTGCATGTGTGTGTCCTTCAGTTAGTTCACCTGGGTCTGAATTAGTTACCACAGGAGTGGAACATTATAATGCTGATAAGCCTTCTCTCTGACTCTCTCTCACATACACAAACACGCATACACACTTTCTCTATGTTTTTCTCTGCATTCACCTGTTTCCCTTCTGCTTCTCCTCCATGAGTTAATGCAGCATGAAGCCTTTAGTAGATATTAGTTCCATGCTCTTGGACATTCAGAAATGTGAGAGGGATATACCTCTTTTCTTTACAGATTTTTCAGCCTCAAGTATTTTATTATATCAACAGAATGTGGGCTAAGCTATGTTGCTTGGATTTTCACCACTATATCATATAACTGGTATGTCAGAAAATGACTTTAGATGAGTTCCCTCTCATTGAAAAGCTTATGGGAAATGATATCATCTGTCCTATTACTTAATTGGACTAGTGATATATAAATTGTGGATGGATAGAGTGGGAGAAGGTAATGACCTGGAAAATGTTAATGGAAAGAGATTCCTAAGAAAAAGTATATGGAGAGTATGCATACAGGTCTTAGACCTTTCCGAATGTGATGAATATGTAGAAGAAAATAGACCAAGGATTTCTGTGATAAAAGGAAGTATTGTAATAGAGATTGGGAGTTTACTTTGGAGTTGTCATATTTTTAATCTTGAGTTTTATGTGCCATTATGCTAAATGCATTGTACCTACATTCACATTTCCTTTAGTGACAACCTGAGATAAACACTACTATTTCCATTTATGGGTGAATAATATGAAATGTAGTGAGCTTAAGAAATTTATTTAAAACAATAAGATTCTAAGTGGCAAATTTGGGACTTGAATTCAGTTGGTTTTGTTTTAGTCTAAAATATCTTGTTAAGCTGTGCATGATAGAACTAAGAGACAAGGGTAAATAGATTTACTTCACATGTGAGCTGTGAACATTTATAAATAATGTAAATCAACAAGTGGTAGATATCTATAACTGGTCATTATAACTAAAAATTTCATTTAAAAACCCAGTAAGCTTTTTTGTAAGATCTGTTAAGCAATGAAACTTACTGCTACCCAAGAGCTTGGTAAATACATGCAGCTGTAGTTTCCCCTCAAATATGCTTATAGATATTTGCTCAGACAAGCTGAATATTAAGCTCATCAAGATTGATTTTGTTTTTCCAACCCCATTCATTTTAAGTATATCAGCTTTTATATTTACATAATCTAATTAAATATTGCATCAATCTAATTATGATTGTCAAAAAAAGAGTTATTTCCCTAAAAAATTTTTTGAGTGCTTTTTATTTCAATGACTAGCAAAATTTTAGCAACTTGGTTTGCTTCTATTTGAAAGCAGAAATTGACTAGGAATATACACAACAATGATTTTTTGCAAAAATCTTTAATTTGTGTCTCAAACCTAATGATAAAATCCTATAAAATTTATTTTTGGATCTGATCTAAGCAATTAGAAAAAAACCTGGAGAATTCTGACTAGTGGATGTATATAAAACCAAACTTGACACTACAGAAATAAAGGTCAATAAGTGTATGTGTTTGTATGTGCAAAGTGTGCATACATATAAGCTTTTCGAAACTGTGTTTTTATAAAGGTTTGCAAACTCTGTATTTTGTTCAATACCTTTATAGAAAACAAAATTTCGTTTCTATAAATCATTACATGTTTCACAAACAACAAAGAAAGGAGAATGTAAAAATAGGATCATATTTTAACTATAACTATTGATCCAAAAGGTTACTTTTTCATTTATTAACTTAAAGATGGTTTTTTGATGATTTTCTCATTCATTTTCAGACTTGTGATGTTCAATGGTCACTACATACTCATGAGAAAAACCATTCCTTTAACATTTTAATTGTTAGTATATTGTCTAGTGCTTTGTTCAAAACTGCTTTAATAATTACTTTGCCTTTGGATGCACCTTTCCCTGTCTCTTCTTAGTCTTTCGTTTCTACCACTTTAGAAGGTTCTGGGATTACAGCTCTCTTTTCTCTAGAATCTACTTCAATTTTGGAATGCCTCCAGTATCTGTAGCCTGTTTTTTTGTCTTCTCCCAATTAGCTTTTTTCCCCCGACATCATCTCCTCTATCTCCATCTTCATGGTACCTTCAACCTGACTTTTCCTCTTCTTGTTTTTCTCCCTTTCTCCAACCTTGACCTTGGGTACTTCTTCACCTTATGGCTGACCGTCAGCCTCCTGTCACTTCTTGTGTTTATTGGGCTGACACTCTATTTTCTTTGACTTTTCTAATTGTAATCCCTTTTGTTCCGTTTTTCTATTCTTCTGCCACTCTTCCTTTCTTTCTGGATTACTCCACCTCTTCTTGCTCTTTGTGCTTTCATTTACTTTGGAGGATGGAGCCTTGGCAGAGATTTCTGCCACTGAGTTTTGTCAGTTGATGGTGTGACTGCTTATCTTCCTTCTCACTGTTTTTTTTTTCTCCTTCACAAGAAGGGAATCTTCTGTTTTGAAAGCTTTCAGCTCATCTCTTCACATAAATGAAGGCACGAAGAAGGAATATAACTGCAAGATTCAAAAAAGATACTCCACACCTGCTCCAAAAGAGATTCCTTCTGTCCCATTCTGAAAGGTTGCCTTTTTCCCTGGAGCATTGTCAAACCACTCTTTGTTCAGAAAGTTCTCTCACTTTACACTATTTTTTTTTCAATCCATGACTGCTCTTTAATATCACCTTAACAGAATTTGCTTTCATAATCTTTGCTAACATGCCCAGATCTTCTCTTAAGGATTTCACATGGAGCAGTAGCTGGCCCACCCGCCACACCTCCTCAGTGATAGTGTTTCTTTCCAGAATAAACAGGAGGAACTTCTCATATTTAACTAATCTTCTATTTTTATCTGGTCATCAAGCAAAACCAAATACAAACACACATGCAACACATACATACACACACATACAATTAGTATGAACAAGAAAAAATAGGATATGAAATGTATCCTGGAAATATAAAATTAGGAAGTGTGATCAGGGAAGGCTTCTCTGGGGAGATTGTTTGGTGTTTACTGTGAGATAGAACCAAACATGAACAAGTTATTAAATGAACATTTTGAGTAGAAGAAATAGTGGGGGAAAGGAGCCTGGGATTGAAGTAGTCTCTGTTAATTTAGAAAATGCAAAACAGGGGCTGGGGTTGTGGCTCAGTGGTATAGTGCTTGCCTAGCATGTACTAGATGCTGGGTTCGATCCTCAGCACCACATAAAAATAAATAAATAAAATAAAGGTATTGTGTCCAACTAATATATCTATATCTGTATCTATCTATCTATCTATCTATCTATCTATATATATACACACATATACATATATGGAGGGGGGGTTCTGGGTGATGACTAAAGAGAAATAGGCTTCTTGGGAGAAGATGGAATGAGCATAGATCAACAGGAGCAATAAATCCATTACAGTCATTTTGCCATGTATATCAGGAGAGTTTACACATCAAGTGAAAAAATGAGCTACTTCATCACAGTTCAGCTGGACACTAGCTCACTTAACTACTTATTTTAAAGGAGATCTTTGCTTCTTGGTGTATGAGTTCTCTGGGAATTCTCTGCCAAACACAGATTGTCAGTAGTGATTTAGGGAACTCTATATTGTGACGTCCCCAAACTAAAAGATTCTATATATATCTTCACATTGAATCTTTGAACTTATATCTTTGTGTGTCCTTAAAATTGTGAGGCTCAGAAAAAGGAAGTTTTCTCAAATTCATTTGCCAGTCATGGTACAAACTTTTCAACATTCCAATTGTAACTCTGGGCAACAAGAAGTGTTCTTATATCTGACTCAAATAATCAAATCACAAAGCTCCCCAGAATTTTCTCTTCTGAACAAAATAGTTTTTTCTTATTCCATGTTCAGGATAGGAGAAGATTGTATAACATCTAAAAAATGCTAACTATAACCGGGTGGGGTGGCACACACCTGTAATCCCAGTGATTTGGGAGGCAGAACCTGAGGATCATGGGTTCAAAGCTAGCCTCAGTAACAGCGAGGTGCTAAGCAACTCAGTGAGACCCTGTCTTTAATTAAAAAAACAAAAATAGAGCTTCAAATGTGGCTCAGTGGTTGAGTGCCCTTGAGTTCAACCCCCAGTTAAAAAAAAAAAGTCCTAGCTATAGGTAACATGCAACCATGCCATAGAAAAGATATGTTTTACAATTAGTATTAACATGTTTTTAAGAGAGAGAGAGAGAGAGAGAAAGAATTTTTTAATATTTATTTTTCAGTTTTTGGTGGACATTTTAAAACACAGTCCAAATGCCCAACAGAATAGGTGTGTACTAATGTTATCTGTTGGCAGGTAATGGAGACTTTGCTGTATATGAAGCTTCTAAAAATAAAGTTGAATCCATCAGTAATTTGAGAGAACATGATCAAATGATAGGGTTTTATAAATATATTTTGTCCAATGTTTTTCAAAAATGATATCATACTTTAGTAATTGTTTGCAAAATCTCCTTAATGTTATTAAGACAGTTGTTCTATTGTTTTTATAATCATATTTCAAATAATCTAAAACAAAATTTTCTGAATCATAAAAAGTTCCTATACATGAAGAGTATCTTAAATCTTTACCTATGTATTTCAGTTCAACAAATATTTAAAAGCCTCTATTATAGGAATGACTTACTGGGGTATAAAAAGGTGAATTTAAAGTAGATTCTGTCCTCAGAAGCTGTATAACTTTATGATGAGAATCATAAAACCAGCATCTTCCTTTTGGGACAGTAGTATTGAAGCTCTAGTTGTGTTGGATAATGTGAGTCCATTTGAAGCATTCATACTTTGGTTTCATGGCTACATATACCTATATAATGCTATGCAGGGAAACTGACATTTCAAATATAAACATTTAAATCTAATTTAACCCACAAATTCAGCATACATTTTCATGTTATAAAATCTCACCCTACATTCTTTTGATGATTTAACTTTCATCTACAGAAAACTGTTTGATAAAATTCTATTCTACACTAGATAAACAGTAATCATGGAATCAATGTTAGGCAATTGAATCTTCTTTTCCTGAAATATGGATTTTAAGAAAATGAATAAGGATATATAAATGTCTAGAGCCCATTACATTGTTACAGTTAAGTCCTCATGGGACTGTTCTTGATAACTGTATCTGTTCCAAGCACATATGTTCAATCTGCACTGATATGTGCCAATTCCCAAGTAAAACTTCTAACTTTTATATGTTCAAATATTGCCCCACTACACTTGTTTTAAGTAGATTCAAGCCATCATAACTGCATCTAAGTTATTCTGTTGGAGAATGTCATTCTATAGCGTTGGAGGTGTTGACTAGATCCTCAAAAGAATCCATGTCAAGGTGGAAAAGAGTGTTCATATTCTGGCATAGGACCTCACAATCAAGGCATGCACTGGTAAACAAGTAAGTTACTTTGGCAGAATTTGCTCTCAATTATTGCCACAGATCATTGTGAAGAGCAAGAAGTGTTCAAAGGTCACACTTGAAGGTGGTCAGAACTAAAGAAATTCAAAGCAAAGTAATTATGCAGTTAAAATACTTAAATGTCTTCTCAAACTGAACACTGAAATGTAAGAAGCTGTTATGACTATAATTAAATAACTATCATTTTTTCCTATTGAATAATTAAGGTGGCCAAAAGCCAAACAGTGTTTCTACAGATTTATGAATTCTCAGCTTTGTTTGGTATCTTTTTGGGAACTAAAATTCATGCAGATAACTTAAATAAGAAAAGAGCACAGCCTGAAATGCTGAACTACTATCATCTTAGAGAATCAAAAGGACCCTGATGCCCCCAAACTTGTCTTCTGCCACAGCCTTTGCATTCGAAGTTGGCCCTTCCTTTTTTGCTCTTGTAATGTTGAAAGCTGCAGAGTCCTCCTGAGGGAATACCCTAGTAGTAGGTACCTTCATTCCTCTATCATTTATCATTAAAACTGTAAATGGGATTGCCTCCTAGTATATCCTACATTGTAAAATGTAGAATATAATAAAAAGAAGAAAATTTGCTCAAGAAAATATTTTCCACAATTTATTAAAATCTTAGAAGGCATATGTGGGATGGACTTTATGGAGTTTGCTGAAGGAAGGAGTATACATTTTAGCACAGTTCTAGTCAGAAGTTATATGTTTTTGTGTATCAGAATCCATGTTTAATATACTAGTCCTTTTAGGCAAAAGAGTTTGGATCAGAGTGCAGGGTGACTTTTGCAAATGCAGAAGAAATAGTGGCCTATTCAAGAGAGGGGTAGAGGAGTGAATCAAAAGATAATAAAATTGGATCAATATATCAAATTAATCCACTGGCCCCACTCCTCAAACTATCCATGCAATTATCATAGGGAGTAATATCTTGTGGCATCAATTGGTCATACAGGCACTTTGATTTCAAATGAAAGGTTCTAAAATTTGTTGAAGCTTGGAATTCTGGTAGTCTGATGTGAGTTCTCTTACTAGATGATGAATTTAGAGAATAAACTAAACCCGGTTGATTTAGAGATGGAATTGCATGACAAGTGAGCCCCAGCTTCCAGTGGATTAATGTGACATCAAAGTCTCAAGTGTATCTTCCTGTCCCTTGTGCCTGATGGAAGAGATATTCTGTCCTGACGATTTACTAGCTTCTAATACTGTGTCAAAGTTGTCAAGTAACTGGAACCATGAGAGAGAGATTGAGGGGGGCGATAAATCACTGATAAAACAATTTGGAGAAGAAATATGCACATAAGCATATCAGAATGACCCATTATCAGACCTCATGTGGCCCATATGAAGTGCTTACTGAAGCCCTCACTGTGTGCACAATGTTGCAGATGACTCCATGGGTTTCTTTTCAACATTTTTTCCAGCACTGTCAGGCTTCATGAGTTAGTACCACCGAAAATGTGGCCATGGTAGCAGGAGTAGAGCATATTCCTTGGCTCTCTAAAGCTGACCAGGTTACTAGCTTTGTTATGTGTTTAATTTTCTGGCACTGATGACTATTATTGGGCACCTGATACACTATTATACCCTAAAGCATCCAAATAGTTCTGAGGATAAATAGAACCAATTAACTTTCCTTATCAATGAATAAGTAAAAGATAGTTGTTCTCACTAGCATTAGATTGTATTTATCCTAATACATATTTTGGATTTGCTGAAAATATGGTACAGCTTTCAGTGTCTCTGAAGATTCAATAATGAAATGTATTTGAAGGTATCTGGCACATTACCAGATAGATAGCAGGACTCACACAGTGCTCAAATTCGGTTTTTTTTTTTTTTTTTTTTTTTTTTTTTTTGCCTAATGGTTAATTAGCACAATGGCATAATTACTCATTAAAAAAAAAAAGATAAAGATTGAAAAAAATGAGTTTGACCCAGATAAAAAGAGGGATTTTAGAGTCTTTTCTAGTTATCCATTTTAAATTCTCTCCAATGCAATGAATTTTAAAAAGAAATGATAACAACAAATTATCTTCGTTTGCCCTCTTTTTTTTCTGGAAAAATTTCTGGATGTTTTAGAGCATCAAAATACTTGTTCACTTAATAATTAATATTTGTAAACATTAAAAGAGCATGGCTTTGATGTAAAAGTGAGTTAGTTGAAGAATAGCATCATTCTCCCCGTGCTATGCAATTCTTATTAATATCTCTAAATGATCTCAACTGATTGCCTCAGTTACAATTGTCTGCAAATGTAACTGCAAACACTCTTACTTCACCAGCCTTGTAGAGAATAAGATAAATTAAGACATGCAAACCACACAGCCCAAACTATGTTTGAGGAACTCCAGTAGACCTGTTCAAGTGCTCATTCTTAGTTTCCATTTCCTGCCTGTCTCCTTGTTTGTCCTAACCAGAACCAGTATATTTAGATCATGTTTGCCTTTCCCTCTTAAGCATCTGCATTAACATCCTCTGATCATCAACAAATTTCCCTTCATATCCTTCCTTTTGTTTAACATTTTTCTCATAAAGAAGCCACTTAACATATATATTAATTTAATTAATACTAGCATCTTACTGGTTGGACATGATATCTTGTTGTAACAGCAATATTATGGTGGGAGGAAAACCAAAAAAATTAATCAGTAGAATTTGGTTCTAGTCCTGTCTCTTTCAATAATTAGCTATTGACTTTGAGTAAGTCACTTAACTTTCTTGGGGAATTGAATGTGTTTTAAATACAAACTACTATAAAACAATGACACATATTCACACATATACATATCCACATGTGTTAATATTCTTTGAAAATATAAATATCAAGAAAAGAAAGATAATATTTTGCATAATAATCTTTATGTGGCTAGGACAGTTCTGGTTATAGTTATATTTTCTCAAGAATGTCTAAGTATCTCTGTGTACCCCTACCCAAGTTTGCTACAAGTGATATGATTTGACAGTCCTTTAAATAATCTCTAATGCTACAAACAACTTTGTGATATTGTTTTAGTATAATAAAAAAATAAATCAAATTAAACGTCAGGTTCAGGGACTTTGGGATAGTTTAACTTATTTAAGCAAACTACGTTTGTTGTATGGCTTCATTTAAAATACTTTTAACTGAGCTTAACAACTAAGTCCTCAGAAATTAGACTTGTCTTTTTATTCAATTATATTAAATGATGAATTCAATGTTCAGTCACTTAATTATTAAATTTACCTAAAATATAGGTTCATCTGAGACCTTTGTATTTAGGGAAAACCAATCTTTTGATCCCACATTTAGCTCATTTAGGGTAATCATTTGCAATTGTTTCTTTTGTCTCAAAGGTAAATAAACTTCTCTAAAAAGTTTTCTTGAGATTGTAAACCCACAAGACTTTAATAAAATATTAAAATGACATTAAAAATTAAACTGTGTATGCAAAGAATTTCCTTAAATGGAAAAACTAATTTGAAATCATCTAGAGGAGGGTGGTTGAAAGTATTCTTCATTTTCTGGCCTCCAATACAAAATTTCCAAATGAGTTCCAAAGGAAGTTTTCACGATTTATTCACTCATGCATTTACTTTTGATTGTGTTTTATATTCTCAGCTACCCAGAAACACCCTAGGAAAGAAGAAAATGGACCTGAATTCACCCTGATATCAGTGTGAGAAGGATGTCCACATTGTTAGAATTTCCACAGGTTGTGAGGCAAACAGCAAAAGAGAAAAGAAAGACTAAAATAAAAAAGGAAATAATAAGTGGTTTTCTGGGGTAGATAATGAAAGCACTATTATGTGGGAGTATGGGAAACATTGTGATCATTTTCATTTGCAGATTGCAGCTAATAATTTTACTATTGGTGAAAGAGAAGTTCTAAGAACTAATTAAAATCATTGACATTAATGCTAGCAAATGTACTTGCCAACCAGCACAAATAGGCTTGTAATTTGAGGGCATGTTCTGTGCTCACAGCAGCTGAGATGAGGCTATAATTTAAAGATCACTGTTCAAAAGAGTGCCAAAGACCCATGGGAAGCTAAAACAAAGACGATTACTCCCCTGCTAAAATGAAGGCCAAATCCGCCTTTTGAGTTCACAGGTGAGTTAACAGGAGATCCAGCCTATGATTAAAAGTTCACTCTGTCTGAAATCCCTCTTGGTGAATGCCAGACAATTATGAGTAGCATCTGTTTGGGAGTGGAGAAGATGAGAGGCACAATTCATGCTTGTTGGGAAACACAAAGAGTTTCTCAACTACTTAGGCCTTGCATTACACAATGCAAGAGGCTCCCTGGAAGGCTGTGTAATACCCTGTCAGGGACCTGACCTAAGAGTCGGAGAATAAACCAAAGGCCCAAATAAAACTTATAAATAAGAGAATTCTGAACAAAGTACTATAGAGATCAGGACAGACAATAGGAAGAAGTGATTTTGAGAAAGATTTTCAAGATAGGTAAGAAATTAAAAAAAAAAAAAAACAATGAGAAGACACAGAACTAACAGTGTCATCAAAGGCATAAAAGAAAAACCATTGTCCTGTGTTTAAGGAATAGTGGGCAATCACCTTTATAGAATATGGTATGTATATAGTAGCAAGAAGAGCGGAAGGTGGGAAGCTAACTAGATGTACAGTCAGTGATGTTGGCAGGCTAAGACATTTGTATTTAATTCAGAAGATAACAAGCACTTAGGTTTACCAGTCGCAAATGAAGTGGGCTGGATTTTGAAACTCACATTTCATCTCACAAATGATGCTTTTTGACATGTAGATGAAAACAAAAACTCCCCAGGAATGAGTTAAGGAAAATGGTCCTACTTAATAATGTTTAGCAGAATTCTTGAAGTAGTCTCACAGCTAAACATATACTTCTAATCTGTCACACCTGAATATACACTTAATTGTGTGTAGCCCTCAAATATATGTTGGAAATTGAAGTAAAAATTGGCAGGCATGTATTCCTATGTCACATCTCACTTATTAATTTCAGTGCCGATGTGTAGGTGACCTAAAGAGGACTACTTTACAAACTCTTCTTGGAATGCAAAATAATTATCCTGGCAGTTAGCACAGAGTAATCTTTAGTTGATGGGCCATTGGAGTAACCTAGCAAAGTGATAATAAGTGTTGGATGAAGGTGGGTACTGCACATGTATGAAAAAGTCATTGCAAATATAGAGACCTTAGTTGAAAATCCATATATATTTAGTATCTAAATTCTACTTCATTTTTAGTAATAAAAATTAATTAATAAACCTAAAGTTACAAACTAAAGTTTAATTAGTTATTTAATTGATTGATCTTCACAACAGGTTTCTTGACTTTTCAGTAGTCCCTTTGGATTACATTTGGCACCTACTAAATTTAGCTTTAGTTTGTCTTCCTGGATATATTTAATACATCAGACTCATACAGCTTCTGTCCATGACTCCAGTCAGGTGATCGTTGACAGGGACTGAAGAGCCTATCAAGATGAAAGAAAAGACACAGGGGGTCCAAAGCTTGGTGCAGCTAAGGACATTTATTATTTGCAAGCACAGCATTTTATAGTTTACAGTGGGTTCCCAACTGTGGAATGCAACCTTGAGGTTAGGCAGACAAAATACTAAAATATCTTTTTGTAAAACAATGCTATGTTTACATTTGTATCCTTAATCTTTATCCGAGATCTATATTAGCAGCTAAGCATAAGATAACAGGAACATTCCCCAAAATAATTCCACCACAAGGGAAAGGCATGGAGCAGGTCCACAGTCTCAAGAGGAACTTAGGGCAAGTCTGACCATGTCAACTGAGCCTGTCCTGAGAACAGTCTGCTGGTCTTGCTTGTTCTCGACTGCCAAGAGCTTGGAGGACATTAACTACTTAACATCTGCGGTTCTACCACAGTCCTTGAGATCTCAGACAACTCCATCAGATGATGTCAAACCTGTCTTTGTGTTTAAAAACTCACCACTCAATAGCTCAATATCATATTCCACAACCTAAGGGAATTTTGTATCAGCATGCCAGGACTTGATGTGGGCAGAATAGAAAGGGATGCTGTATCACATACTTATGTGATCATGGACATGATTGGGTTTTCTTAAATGTGAATAGTGACTAAGAAAGAAGATCTTATTCTTTATTTATCTTTCAGATCCTATCTACTTCATAAATGAAATCCAGGAACATTCAATTAGATCTATCTTTCTGATTGATTCATTGTTGAGCTGCAGAACTACCAAATATGTAGTAGTTGTTGATTTTGTTATTATTATTATTACTATTATTATTATTATTTTGTATCTCTCCTCTAAGGCTTGTAATAAGTTCTAAATTATGAGACTATATATATATATATATATATATATGTATATACATACTTATATACACACATATGTATATATATATATACACACAAATGTGTGCACACAGCTATGCATATATATTTGTCTATACATATTTTGTATACATAATTGCAAATATATGTACATATTTTGGTGATGAGGGCCACAACCAAGTTAAGATGGCACCTGGCAGTATGCTAGGAGGAGTGGTTTCTGAGTAATGCCAGCGAGCCATTAAGATGATGGAGATTCCTTAATGACTGACTGCTGTGTCTAGATTATGTCAATTAAGTTAAGCTGTGTGTAATCATTAAGATGATGAGGATTACTTATTGGTTGACTGCTGTATCTAGTTTATGTTAATTAAGTTAGGCTGTGTGCAATTAGTTGGGTATATATACTTCTCTGTCCTGTAATAAAGCGGCTCCCTTTGTATTAACCTTCACAAGTTGCTTGTTACCCCCGGTTATTTTGCCCAGCCAGACTGTGGCATTTGGGAAATAAGCAAGATGAGAAGGTTGAAAATACACACAGATACTAATTATATTTATGCTTATATGCAGGGCATACATATACATGCAAAAAAACATAGGTAAGCATAGGCTTAAAAGAAATATGTTAGAATCAGATTGCCTCTGTTCTTTGTCTTTTTTATTAATTATTTTAATTAGGTATATATGACAATAGAATGCATTTTGATTCATTGTACACAATTGCATCACAATTTTGAATTTCTCTGGTGTACACAATGTAGTATCACACCATATATGCAGTCATACATGTACTTAAGGTAATGATGTCCATTTCATCCCACCATCTTTCCTGCCCCCATGCACATTCCACAAACTCCCCCTCCTTTGCCCCATCAAAATTCCTCTATTTTCCCCTTACCTCCCCTGTCCCTGTTATGGATCTGCATCCACTTATAAGAGAGAACATTCAGCCTTTGGTTTTTGGGGATTGGCTTACTTTGCTTAGCATGATATTCTCAAACTCCATCCACTTACCAGCAAATGCCATAATTTTATTCTCTTTTAATATGATGGTATGTATATACCACAGTTTCTTGATCCATTCATCTATTAAAGGGCACTTAGTTTGCTTCCACAGTTTAGCTATTGTGAATTGAACTGGTATGAATATTGATGTTGCAGCATTACAATTATATGCTGATTTTAAGTCCTTTGGGTATAGATGGAAGAGTGGGATAGCTGGGTCAAATGGTTGTTCCATTCCAACTTTTCTAAGGAATCTCCATACTGCTTTCCAAATTGGTTGCACCAATTTTCACTCCCAACTTCAATGTATGAGTGTGCCTTTGCCCCCACATCCTTTTATTTATTCTTCTTTGTATTCTAGATAATTGCCATTCTGACTGGTGTGAGATGAAATCTTAGAGTAGTTTTGATTTACATTTCTCTAATTACTTGAGATGTTGAACATTTTTTTCAAATATTTGTTGATCAAATGTATATCTTCTTCTGAGAAATATTTAGGCAGTTATCTCATACTAGATAAAGGCACCAAAAACATACAATGGAGAAAAGACAGTCTCTTCATCAAATGGTGCTGGGAGAACTGAAAATTCATATGCAGCAAAATGAAAATAAACCCCTGTCTCTCACTCTGCAAAAAACTCAACTCAAAGTGGAACAAGGACTTAGGAATTAGTCCAGAGACCCTTCGCCTAATAGAGAGAAAAGTACTCCCAAATCTTCATCATGTAGGATTAGGCCCTGACTTCCTTAACAAGATTCATAAAGAGCAAGAAATAAAATCAAGTATTAATAAATGGAATGGAAGCAAACTAAAAAGCTTCTTCTCAGCAAAAGAAACAATCTATGAAGTGAACAGAGAGTCTACATTTTGGGAGCAAATTTTTGCCATACACACATTAGAGTACTATATAAAGAACTCAAAAAATTCAAGACCTAAAAAACAAACAACCCAATCAAAAATGGACTAAGAAAGACACTTCTAGCTTTGTCTTAATACTTAACTTGGAAAAGTTAACTGTACTGTCTAAGCCTCAGTATCCTTATCAAAATAACAGTATTAAAATTGTTTACCTTATTAGAATTTGTAGGAAAAATAATGAGGTAACTCATTTAAAAGTTTGAGTCTATGTTCACAGTCAACATTATTTGGCTATCTTTAAAAGCGGGTGATTTAAATAATTATTCAGTATAATAAGACAGAATTAGTTATCTCTATCCACCTCCTAATCTTTGGCTACCTGGATATGGGAAAGAAAAGTGATCAGGAAGGAAATTGTTGAAAATAGGTCTGTATATTTTATCTGACATTTAAAATAATAGTATCTAAATAATATACTAGGCAAATAATAAAAGATATATGAAATAATGACTTTCTACTAGCAAAACTGGATTTAGATGTTCCTCTTGAATTGTTTTGCTAGCATGAGAAGAAACTATGTTAGAGTGTAATCTTAAAATGCTTTGTTTAAAAACATTTTCTTGGTTCATACTGCTTATAATATAAAAGAACATACAGGAAATACCATGACTTCATTTTAAAGAGTAGAGAAGCCTTGACTTTTTGTGGCTTTTGTGTGGATTTGGAAAAGTTAATTAATATTTACTAGTTAACAGAAAAATATCTGCCCTATGCTATAGAGTTGTTTAAAATTAAATGACATTACTTAGAAAAATACTTGAAAAAGTGACAGTATGAAGCATTAAATATAAATAGTAGACAAATGTCAATTAATATTTTCAGATAAATATCTCATTATACCTACTAACTTTCCAGGATTTTTAAATGTTTATTTTTGTAATATGTTATATGTGCCAAAAAGTGTGAAAGGCTTTTGGGGAGATAATTGTGCACAGTTTCTCTAGCCTCCTATTCTATATATTCAAGAACCTCCACATTGACTTGTAATTTCCAAAGCAATCTATGGAGATATGCTTTTAGACCCAAATGTTCCACAAAAACTATTTATTTAATAAGAGACTGAAAGAAATGAGTTGAAAAAGTTGCTTTGCATTCTTTTACTAGGAGTGAGACATGATTTGATGTGTTTAATGTTGACAGTGGATCAAATTTTTTAGCTTGTGTGTATGTGTGTGTGTGTGTGTGTGTGTGTGTGTGTGTGTGTGTATTCAAGCGCACACAACCTTTAGAGGTTCATTGAACATTCTTAGGCATTAATACACAAAATGCTGTGGTTATTTTTCTGACATTCCTTGAACAAGTTGCAGGAAACTTTGCACTAAACACTGGACAGTTTTTAATTGGGATGACTATGAAGCAAAATAAAAGTGTTTGTCATTGTTTTTAATTAAAATTATCTAAGAACTAGCTGACATTTTAAACATTTTAATGAGCATTATTTTTCAAAGTGGCAAAAATTTTAAAGTTCCCATTTTAATGAGCAAATTTATTTTCATAGTAGGTTCAGCTCTTTGGTTAGACAACTCTTGCTGTGATTTAATTCAGTGTGGTTTAATGTCTTTCTTGCAAATCCAGATTATTTTCTTATGTACCCACCATGTCACTGAAATTTCTCATCATTGTAAGAAGTTTAACAATATGAACTTAACTTCACTTTTCATTGAAAATTTACCTCTATTTTCTCTTTCCTCTCACATCCTCCCTCAAAAAAAAATGGCCTATTATCCATTTTGGCTTTTGATATTTACCCAAGAGCCCAGTGAACATTTCAATTTCCATCATTTGTTCAATGCTTCTACAAATATATTCATCCATTTGTTCATTTATTCGCACAATATTTTCCAAGTGGCATTGTGTGTCAAGCATTGATATATGCCCCTGGTTATGCCAGTGAACTAATGGAAATGGTGAGAATGATCACATATTATGAATTATGACCACTTGCTTAGTTGTAAAGGAAAAGATGAGTCATAGGCATTTTCAAGATTTTCAGTCTAAGCAACTCAAGGATAGATTGACTACCAACAGCACTAAAGAGATTGAGTAAAAAAGGTTTTGGACATAAACAGATGTGGACATGGGAGAAGGCAGAAGTTTAGTTCGGGGAGTTGTGATTTATATTTCCTATTGCACATCAAAATGGAGATAAACTCAGAAATTGCCAGTTTCAATTATTATTGAGGCAAAAGAACTGAAAATGGAGCTCTAAGGCACTCTGACGGTAAGAGGTTGGTCAGAAGAGGAGGTGCCAGCAAAAACAAGAATGGAGTGGTGGGAGGAAAATCCAAGTCTAAAGCTTGAAAGAAAGACAAAATTGTTACTGAAATTTTTTGGGGGGATGGGGAAGGTACAAGTTCATGTGCTGTATTTTCTAGAATATATTGATTGAACTGATAAAAGTCACCTTTTCCTGCCTTTGTTTTTATATTCCCTTTTGAAATGTGTGTCAGTGTTGAAATCATATCAGGAGCCCCTGTTTCCCAAACATCATCTATCTGCACCCCTCACCTTTGAATGGAGAAGTACAAATTGTGCATTTAAAATTATATTTTAATTCAATTTGTATTACTCCTGTAGGCTGATGCATATTTTAAAATATATATCTTCCTTTTAATATTGGGATTATCTGTATGATTTTTCTATCTCCTTAATTTTATAATTATACAACTTCACCATTGCAAAAATAACAGTTAAAAAATACTTTATGCCTAATTTTCATTTAATGAATTTATCTATGGTTTGACTTAAAGAAAAAGCTGAATTTTAACATATTGGCATGAAAATGGAAAAAGTATATCAGGTTTGCAGTGAGTTGAACTATGTTTATTTATTCTGATTTATTCATTCATTCATTTTCACTTTGTCTACACTGAACAAATGCTTATACGAAGCACAATAAATAAAGTGCAATCATTGAAACATCTACAGAATAATGAATGTAAGGAAGAATACTGTACAACCAACTTTAAAAAAACATTAATTGGATTTTAGGGAGTATAATTTAAATGAGAACATGCCCAGTATTATTTCATATGTGTAAAATTCAATATATCAAATCTCCATTTTGGTGAGAGAAATATTTTTGGATGGCATAAAATGATGATGCTCCTGCTTTACAAAGAAGCTATGGGTCATTTGGCATAAGATAAGCTCTCATTCACTCCTCCTTCCCACCCAAATAAATTAAATTGTAATTTTTATCCTCTGTTTAATCCTTACCACATTCTCTTCATAATTCCTGATAATAACATCACTTTCCAACATCAGTCATGATTTCCATTTCTGTTCAGTAGTCCCTTCTCTTCTGTACACAAATTTATTTTCTTTATTTGGGCCTTCTTTTCTCTTCCATGATGGAAGGTTTGTGAAGTTGGGTATGAAAAATCCTACTCTGAACTGTGACTTTAATCATTTGGAGATGTGTGACTTTATGTCTGAAATTGGATTCTTAGCAGTTATTCCATGGTTGTGAGAATTAAGTTGTTTCCAACAACATTATAAGTGCTCAATAATGTAAATGTAATACTGTTAATGATATTACCTAAGAAAATATTACTTGAACCTATAATAAATATCATCTTTCTTTTCCTCTTAGCCTCCTTTCATGAAACCCTCTCACCACCTATCTCTCTGAGCTTCTATGGTGATGAAGTGATCCTCATGTCATGGAATCTCCTTTCCCCTCTCTTTTCCCCAGGTTGTATACTATTGAACATGTCCTTTCAGTTCTCTAATCAGAACTTTTTTAACAATTCACTTTCCTTTTTTGTTCACCTAAATGTGAGTTCTAGGTACAAGTCTATCACCAATTTATCTGCTCTTCCCATTCAACCTTTTCTTCCTCAAACACAATTTTCCTCAAAGTTTTTCTTTTACAAAAATAACTGTATTAAGAAAATAAAAAATACATTTAAAATAGTAGAAATATTTAATAGCAACCAAAGCAAATAATAAAATTTGGGCTGGGCATGGTGGTGCATGCCTGTAATCCCAGCAGCTGGGGAGGCTGAGGCAGAAAGATACTGAGTTCAAAAGCAGACTGAGCAACTTAGCAAGGCCCTAAGCAAGTTAGTGAGATCGTGTTTCTAAATAAAAAATAAAAGGGATGGAGATGTTCCTCAGTGGTTAAGCACCCTGAGTTCACTCCCTGGCACCAAAAAAAAAAAAAATTGTCTAGGATTTACGAATTATGGAGATTGTGGGTGTTCTGCCTGAGAGATCTTTTCCTAAGTGTGTTTTCTTTGGGGAAATGGAAATCACTTTTTTTTTCTAATCTAAGCAGCTTATAAAACCTAAAACCAAAGGACTTGCCACCTGGATTACATAGAAATAAAATAATTTAAACCCTTGTACAGAAAAGCAGTACCTAGGTTTCCTTACTTCTACTTACTGAGAATCTTCTAATTTATCTGAGATGTTGGATGTTTGCCTCTTCCCAGACTGTCTCCATGACTTGACTCAATTCCAACTGTCAATTCTACATTCAAGTGAAACTTCCCGCTTTTGACAATGTCACATAAATATTAAAGCAAAAGGAGATCATACAAACGTGTGCATATATATCAACATACTGACATGAGAGATATGTATACTTATACATATGTAGGCTTCTGTGTTTATATATATGTGCACATGTGAAGAATTGCAGATATATGCGCATATTATTCTAGTAAAAATCTATAAGTTTTCTCAATGTCAAATAATAGAGAAATATAGAAGAGTGATGCATACTGTAGTGCTGACTATTATATAGATTTTAAGGGAGCAAGTTAGATTTACAACTATTAATGAGAAAGTTACCATGATGAATTGTTGAATGAGAAAATCAAGTGGCATTTCATGAGGATAGATTTTTTTAAAAAGATGTAAAAATCTTTATAATAATGATCAATAAATACATAAATGAGAAAAATATTAGAACCAGGCTGCTTTGCTTAATTGGATGCATATGTCATTGTATTTTAAGAACTCTAATACAGTCATTGGTAATATTAGTAATAAGAAATTTCTACCAAATCACTAGGGCAAAAAGAATAGAGGAAAAAAATCTAGAAACCAAGCAAAACAGCAAATATGACAAATTTGAAGGTATTAAACAAGATAGGATTTACATCTTGAATTTTATACTGTATTTTATCTACCAGTGTATGACTTCCTTATTTGCAATTGGTGGAATACTATTCTTATTTCTATTATTAAAATATTGAATTTCATTAAAAATGATTCTCTTCCTTCCCTGCTGAATTGTGAACTCTAAGATTGAAAGGTGTCATACATTTGTATATCTTGACTTTCTAAAACAAAATATTTACACTATAAATATACACTCAATGAGTGAATACATAAGTGAATGAATAAATTAATTATGCATGTAATTGGTATATAAACTCCATAGATGTAGTATATATCTAAAAAAGGAACCAATATTTTCATAACTTAGAAAACTCTGGGTTTTGATTACAATAAACATGAATTACATTTCAGATTTGTCATATTTGCTGTCTCGTTTGATTTCTAGATTTTTTTCCTCTATTCATTTTGCCCTAGTGATTTGGTAGAAATTTCTTATATTACCAGTAACTGTATTGGAGTTCTTATTGTTCATTATTCTGCAGAGATTTTCCCTATGCCTTATCCAGGAGAAAAAAAAAAACTATTGATTAAATAAGTTTGGGAATACTAAGAATTATATCTTCTACTTGAGTAATTATGATCCATAATGCTGTGATTAATATTGCTTGAAAACTCTAAAAATTCTAATTAAAAAGAATAACTAAATATATTTTAATTAGTTAAGTATATAGCCAGTTAAATGTGTGTGATGTCTGTGATATTTGTGTGTAACATAACTTCAAACTTTCTATACCTTTGCATAAGAAAAATCTCCACATAATATCATTTAAAATGTCAAAGTTGAAATAGAATCTATTTTCATATATTGGATTTTGAAATTTCACCAAAAAAAGTCAAGCCAATATAATTCTTTGTCAGATATTTTAAATATTGCACATACAACCTGTAGAGTATTTTATAAGAGTTACATTGAAATTAGTTATTATGATTTTCAAAATTTCAGAGTATCTTTATATTAAATCATTCATCTCAAGACTTCTCAGTTCATTAGGTCCCTTGTTGTTCCAAATTTTTTTTTCTTTTAATGACTTACTCAATTTTTCACACTGTTTTTTCCTAAAGTGAAAGGAAAATTAAACTCTCATTAATTCCAGGAAAAAAATCACTTTATGCATAATTTGGAATACATATGTGTGTATGTGTGTGTGTGTACACAAGCATATAGATGTTTATTAACATACAGAAACACACACACCTCACACACATATGTATATCACAATATATTTCTCACCTGTGATATGGTCATAACAATAGTATACTCTTTATAATTTTGTTGTGAGAACTAACTTTTGTAATATATTTAAAGGTCTTGAATGGTTACAGGAACACAGTAAATACTTCATAAAAGCTACCTATTATATTGTAGGTATAATTTAAAGAACATATAATTTATGGATCTAATAAACTATTATATATATGAATTGACATAAATACACATATTTAATATCAACTTTGCTGTAATTACCTGATCATTATAATAATCATCTTGGCCCCAATCATTGATCACTTGTTTAAAATTGAGCACATCCAGAGGCAGTGGCAGACGCCTATAATACCAGTGGCTACGGAGGCTGAGAGAGGAGGATCTCAAGTTGCTTAGCGAGGAGCTAAGCAACTCAGTGAGAACCTGTCTCTAAATAAAATACAAAATAGGGCTGGGGTTGTAGCTCAGTAGTCAAGTGCCTATGATTTCAATCCCTGGTACCAAAAATAAGTAAATAAATAAACGAACAAGCAAACAAACAAACAAATAAATAAAAATAGAGCACAAAACCCACTGAGTTTGGCTTCTTTCATCTTGCCTGTTATTCTTTTGATTTGATTGGCTTGTCTGGGCATCAGTGGTTCATTTTCTTTTTATTGCTGAGCCATATTTAATACTTTGAGCATACTCATGCTTAGTATAATCCTTTAAAATCAAATAATTTTTAATCCATTTTTTAAAAACTCTACTTATTTAATTAATAAGTTTATTTGTGATGCTGGGGATGGAACCCAGGGCTTCTCACATGCTGGGCAAGTGCTCTATAATACTGAGCTATACTCCTAACTCCATTTTAAATTTTATTTTGAGCTAGAGTTTCCCTAAATTGCCTAAATTGATCTTAAATTTGTAATCTCCCTGCCTCAGCTTTCCTTGTTGCTGGGATTACAGGTGTGTACCAACATACTCAGCTTATTTTTATTCTTAAATCTTGTTGAAAGTCGCCCGAGCTCCAAAGACTAACTTCCTCATCCCCCAAGAAGAGCCTTCTAATGGTGAGCCCTGCTGGCTCACATGATCCTTACCCACCAATCAGACTAGCCCTGCTGACTCACATGATCCTTACCCACCAATCAGAAAGCACCCCATGCCAACTGTCAAACCATTCAACCATTAAACTGTCATAACTGTCAAACCACCCACGGCTCTATAAATATGCAGAGTTGTTCCTCAATAAATGGGCATTTTCTCTGATGATGAGCCTTGTTTGTTCTTCCAAATCTAATTTCAGGAGACTTATTCTTAAGGTTAATTTCACAATATGAGGTTTCTGGGTTAGATAGTGAAAAAATAATGCTAGATTCAGATCAAAATTATGTGTACAAAATTACATTTCCATTGGTGATATGTACAAGTTCCTATTCTTTCCCACCCAGGACAACAGAGTTTTAAGCTTCCAATTGTTTACTACATACATGATTAAATATGCATACATAAGCATATATTTAGGAAAATTATTATCCTTTCTTAATTTGGATTTTGAGTTAATCTATCTTTTCTCATATACAGGTGTTAAATGTATTCACCATATTCCATTTGAGAATTACAATTTATTTTAAATTTACTTTTTTTAATTAGATCTCTAATTTTACTCAGTATATAATGAATCCAATTTATATTTTTAAAATATGCTATGCTGTTACTTAAAAATCCATATTTGCTCCAAAGATTTGTAGATGCCTCATTACAATGCATTAGATTTTTATATACACTTGGTATTATTTCTGGATTTTCTAGTGCTCCATTTGTTCCAATACTAGTGTAGCATTGTGTAATTGTAAATGTATACTAATTCCATAAAGCTTCCATAGTAGATTATGACCAAATGGGAAGCTTCTGCCAAAATATATAGAGAGATTGCTTTATAATTTTGGAGGCTTGAAGTCCAAAATGAAGCTATCCTTGTCTCTGCTACCTTCTGCTGGTTGCTGGCAAAACTTGGTATTAGTTGGTTTAAATATGGATCACTTCAATCTCTGCCTCCCACATCCTATGACCTTCTTCCTGTGTCTCTTGACATCATCCCCTCTCTGTGTCTGACTCTGTCTCTTCTCATCTTCTTCAAATGACTTGCATGTTATTGGAATAGGTCCTGCTGTAATTAAGACTTCTTCTTACATAAGTAATGTTAATTATATCAGCAAAACCCCCAATTCCCTACAAGGTCATATTCACAGGTACTGGGGTATTAGGACTTGGGCATATTTAATGGGGGATCACAGTTCAACCTATAGCAAAATATTTTATATGATATCTTAATATCAGACTGTACAATGTATTGTGTTATTTTTTTCAGGGTTTTTCCAGCTTGTGGCATTTCCGTTTTCCTTATGAACTTTCTTATCTATTCCAAATCTACAAAAGACATTGTTGCTATTTTTATGGAGAACTCATTAAGTTGAACAAAGCAGGAAAACTTGACAGCTTTATGACCTTGAATCATTCTGTCCTAGAATAAAAGATTTCTTTCCACTTTTTCAAGACTACCTATATGTATTTTGTGAGCATTTTAAATTTCATTTAGGGTTCTTAATTTGTTCATTACTGTCTAAAAATATTGTATCTAATTAGTTGCTATTTTAAATGAGATTGACTTTTCTTTGCATTTTCCAGATGGTTAATTCTGAGTATTGAAAGGTTATTAATTTTTATATTAACTTTATATCATATTACCTTCATGATTCCTCTACTATTTAAATTAGTTTTACCATTGAAGGTTTTAGATTTCCTTAATTATATCATCTGCAAAGAGTTTTTACATTTTGCTTAATAATTCTTATTATATTATTTGTTTTATCTTGCTTAATTATATTAATATCCCCAAATTAATGTTAAATTCTATTAGAAATAATAGGCATGCTTACATTACATACACATGTGTCCAATGTTTCTCTATTTAGTGATTTTTTGTTACAATTTCTGGTCATATTCATAAGGCTTTCATTAAATCCTGTTTTAATAAATATAGTTTATCAGAAAGAAAAGGGTATTGTGTTTCCTCAAACACTTCTTAATCATTAATAATCTGATTTCTTTCTGTTTATTTTTATTAATATGGTAAATTTTATCAATATGCTTTCTAATATTTAATAAGTCCTGTATTCATAACATAAATATCATTTTATAAAAAATGGGGTGTCAGATTATATTTGTTAATATTTAATTAAAAATAGTTTATCAATTTTTGCAATATTCACCCATACAATTTTATATTTTTGAGCTTCCAGTTTCTGCATTCTAAGCAGAATATCTTATCTGTCACTTCCTGTTCCATTTTTTTATGTATATTTGCATTGTTTCTTTCTTTATTAGTTGCTCAAAACATTACAATGATATTGACAGATCATATATAATACATTTGATTCAAATGGGGTATGAATTCTTAATTTTTCCATGTGTACAGATTGCAGGATCACATTGGTTATATTTTCTTTATGGTCATCATTGCAATTACATTGCAGTTACATTACAACAATCTATCATTTTAAGCTGATAACCACTTAACTTCAATCACATGTAAAACTGTTCCTTTACATCTCTGTCTCTTTCTCCTTTAGTGTATCAATGACACAATTTACCTCTTTTTATATTGTATATTTATCAACAGATTTATGATTAATTTTATGCTTAAAAAATTCCACATCACATTTAAAAGTGGTTTGTGCAGATATATTTTGATGCTACAGGATCTTACATTTATATATTAAACTTTATGTTTTCATATGGTTTGTTGCTCTTTATCATCCTTTCACTTAAAGTTGAAAGACTCCTTTCTGCATTTCTTGTAGGCTAAATCTGATGGTGATAATAAAGTCCCCCAGATTTTGTTTATCTGGGAATGTCTTAATTTCTCTTTTGTTTTTGAAGGACAGTTTTGCTGGAGTTACTATTCTTTTTTTTTATTGTTGGTTGTTCAAAGCATTACATAGTTCTTGATATATCATATTTCACACTTTGATTCAAGTGGGTTATGAACTCCCATTTTTACCCCATATACAGATTGCAGAATCACATCAGTTACACTTCCATTGATTTACATATTGCCATACTAGTGTCTGTTGTATTCTGAGGCCTTTCCTATCCTCTACTATCCCCCCTCCCCTCCCCTCCCCTCTTCTTGCTCTACCCCCTCTACTGTAATTCATTTCTCCCCCTTGTATTATTTTTCCCTTTCCCCTCACTTCCTCTTGTATGTAATTTTGTATAACCCTGAGGGTCTCCTTCCATTTCCATGCAATTTCCCTTCTCTCTCACTTTCCCTCCCACCTCTCATCCCTGTTTAATGTTAATCTTCTTCTCATGCTCTTCGACCCTACTCTGTTCTTAGTTACTCTCCTTATATCAAAGAAGACATTTGGCATTTGTTTTTTAGGGATTGGCTGGCTCCACTTAGCATAATCTGCTCTAATGCCATCCATTTCCCTCCAAATTCTGTGATTTTGTCATTTTTTAATGCAGAGTAATACTCCATTGTGTATAAATGCCACATTTTTTTTATCCATTCATCTATTGAAGGGCATATAGGTTGGTTCCACAGTCTTGCTATTGTGAATTGTGCTGCTATGAACATCGATTTAGCAGTGTCACTGTAGCATGCTCTTTTTAGGTCTTTAGGGAATAGACTGAGAAGGGGAATAGCTGGGTCAAATTGTGGTTCCATTCCCAGCTTTCCAAGAAATCTCCATACTGCTTTCCAAATTGGCTGCACCAATTTGCAGTCCCACCAACAATGAGCAAGTGTACCCTTTTCCCCACATCCTTGCCAGCACTTGTTGTTTGACTTCATAATGGCTGCCAATCTTACTGGAGTGAGATGGTATCTTAGGGTGGTTTTGATTTGCATTTCTCTGACTGCTAGAGATGGTGAGCATTTTTTCATGTACTTGTTGATTGATTGTATGTCCTCCTCTGAGAAGTATCTGGTCAGGTCCTTGGCCCAATTGTTGATTGGGTTATTTGTTATTGTCTAATTTTTTGAGTTCTTTGTATACTCTGGATATTAGGGCTCTATCTGAAGTGTGAGGAGTAAAGATTTGTTCCCAGGATGTAGGCTCCCTATTTACCTCTCTTATTGTTTCTTTTGCTGAGAAAAAACTTTTTAGTTTGAGTAAGTCCCATTTGTTGATTCTAGTTATTAACTCTTGTGCTATGGGTGTCCTATTGAGGAATTTGGAGCCTGACCCCACAGTATGTAGATCGTAGCCAACTTTTTCTTCTATCAGACGCCGTGTCTCTGATTTCATATCAAGCTCCTTGATCCATTTTGAGTTAACTTTTGTGCATGGCAAGAGAAAGGGATTCAGTTTCATTTCTATGCATATGGATTTCCAGTTTTCCCAGCACCATTTGTTGAAGATGCTATCCTTCCTCCATTGCATGCTTTTAGCCCCTTTATCAAATATAAGAAAGTTGTAGTTTTATGGATTGGTTTCTGTGTCCTCTATTCTGTACCATTGGTCCACCCACCTGTTTTGGTACCAGTACCATGCTGTCTTTGTTACTATTGCTCTGTAGTATAGTTTGAAGTCTGGTATTGGTATACCGCCTGATTCACACTTCCTGCTTAGCATTGTTTTTGCTATTCTGGGTCTTTTATTTTTCCATATGAATTTCATGATTGCTTTCTCTATTTCTACAAGAAATGCCATTGGGATTTTGATTGGCATTGCATTAAACCTATAGAGAACTTTTGGTAATATTGCCATTTTGATGATGTTCTGCCTATCCATGAACAGGGTATATTTTTCCATCTTCTAAGATCTTCTTCTATTTCTCTCTTTAGGATTCTGTAGTTTTCATTGTATAAGTCTTTCACCTCTTTTGTTAGGTTGATTCCCAAGTATTTTATTTTTTTTGAGGATATTGTGAATGGAGTGTTTTTCCTCATTTCCATTTCAGAGGATTTGTTGCTGATATACAGGAATGCCTTTGATTTATGCGTGTTGATTTTATATCCTGCCACTTTGCTAAATTCATTTATTAGCTCCAATAGTTTCTTTGTAGACCCTTTTGGGTCTGCTAGGTATAGAATCATGTCATCTGCAAATAGTGATAATTTAAGTTCTTCTTTTCCTATTTTTATGCCTTTAATTTCTTTCATCTGTCTAATTGCTCTGGCAGTGTTTCGAGAACTATGTTGAACAGAAGTGGTGAAAGAGGGCATCCCTGTCTTGTTCCAGATTTTAGAGGGAATGCCTTCAATTTTCCTCCATTCGGAATGATGCTAGCCTGAGACTTAGCATAGATTGCTTTTATAATGTTGAGGTATGTTCCTGTTATCCCTAATTTTTCTAGAGTTTTGAACATAAAGGGATGCTGTACTTTGTCGAATGCTTTTTCTGCATCTATCGAGATGATCATATGGTTCTTATTTTTAAGTCTACTGATGTCGTGAATAACATTTATTGATTTCCATATATTGAACCAGTCTTGCATCCCAGGGATGAATCCTACTTGATCATAGTGCACAATTTTTTTGATATGTTTTTGAATCCGATTCGCCAGAATTTTGTTGAGGATTTTTGCATCTAGGTTCATTAGAGATATTGGTCTGTAGTTTTCTTTCTTTGAAGTGTCTTTGTCTGGTTTCGGAATCAGTGTGATGTTGGCCTCGTAGAATGAATTTGGAAGTTCTCCCTCTTTTTATATTTCCTGAAATAGCTTGAAAAGTATTGGTATCAATTCCTCTTTAAAGGTTTTGTAAAACTCTGCTGTATACCCATCCGGTCCTGGGCTTTTCTTAGTTGGTAGTCTATTGATGGTTTTTTCTATTTCCTCAGTTGATATTGGTCTGTTTAGGTTGTCTATATCCTCCTGACTCAATCTGGGCAGATCATATGACTTAAGAAATTTATCGATGCCTTCACTATCTTCTATTTTATTGGAGTATAAGGATTCAAAATAATTTCTGATTATCTTCTGTATTTCTGAAGTGTCTGTTGTGATGTTGCCTTTTTCATCCTGTATGCTAGTAATTTGAGTTCTCTCTCTTCTTCTCTTTGTTAGCATAGCTAAGGGTCTGTCGATTTTATTTATTTTATCAAAGAACCAACTTTTAGTTTTGTCAATTTTTTCAATTGTTTCTTTTGTTTCGATTTCATTAATTTCAGCTCTGATTTTAATTATTTCTTGCCTTCTACTTCTTTTGCTGTTGTTTTGCTCTTCTTTTTCTAGGATTTTGAGATGAAGTATGAGATCATTTATTTGTTGGTTTTTTCTTTTTTTAAGGAATGAACTCCAAGCAATGAATTTTCCTCTTAGAACTGCTTTCCATGTGTCCCATAGATTCGGATATGTTGTGTCTGTGTTTTCATTTATCTCTAAGAATTTTTTAATTTCCTCCTTGATGTCTTCTATAACCCATTGATCATTCAGTAACCTATTGTTCATTCTCCAAGTGATGCATAATTTTTCCTTTCTTCTTTCATCATTGATTTTCAGTTTCATTTCATTATGATCAGATAAGATGCATGGTATTATCTCTACTCCTTTATACTGGATAAGAGTTGCCCTGTGACATAATATATAATCATTTTTGAGAAGGATCCATGTGCTGCTGAGAAAAAAGTGTAACTGCTTGATCTTGGGTGGTATATTCTATATATGTCAATTAAGTCTAGGTTATTAATTGTGTTATTGAGTTCTATAGTTTCCAACTATTCAACTTTTGTTTGGAAGATCTGTCCAGTGGTGAGAGAGGTGTGTTGAAGTCTCCCATGATTATTGTATGGTGGTCTATTAGACTCTTGAACTTGAGAAGAGTTTGCTTGATGAACATAGCTGCACTGTTGTTTGGGGCATATATATTTATGATTGTTATGTCTTGTTGGTGTATGGTTCCCTTGAGCAGTATGTAGTGTCCCTCTTTATCCCTTTTGATTAACTTTGGCTTGAAATCTATTTTATTTGATATGAGTATGGACACTCCTGCTTGTTTCCGCAGTCCATATGAGTGATATGATTTTTCCCAACCTTTCACCTTTAGTCTATGTATATCTTTTCCTATCAAATGTGTCTCCTGTAGGCCTGTTCCATTTTCAATTTTAATTTCTGTCAATGACAACAGTTCCTTTCCTATATACATATTCTCTACTATTGCCATAGATGCTATTCTGTAATTTCAGATCTTATTACTCACCAATATCTATGTTCAGTGATGCTTGTGTGTATATTGCTCTCATGATGTCATGCGCATACACAATTCTTGCTTCATGTTTAAGAGCACAAAATCATATACTATCACATGAGGAATTGCTAATAATTTCTTGTAAAAATAAAATGTTGCGTATGTCTTCAGCCTTCATTTATTTTTCTTTTCTTCAATGATAGATTTGTTTTTACTTTTTAATTTTGATGAACATGCCCTGGTTATTTCTGTCTCCTAAGAAATCCTTCTACATTTTCTGTGGTTGTTGTTGTTCCATTTTGGCATTATTAGAGCTGAAATTTCTTCTTCTTCTTCTCCTTCTTCTTCTCCTTCTTCTTCTTCTTCTTCTTCTTCTTCTTCTTCTTCTTCTTCTTCTTCTTCTTCTTCTCTTCTTCTTCTTCTTCTTCTTCTTCTTCTTCTTCTTCTTCTTCTTCTTCTTCTTCTCCTCCTCCTCCTCCTCCTCCTCCTCCTCCTCCTCCTTCCCAAGACTAAGAGGAAGGCTTTACTTTGTCTTATTTCCTTCATATTTCTTCATTTTTTTAAATATAGAAGACAAAGTAATATAGACACTGCCACCACCAAACCCCAATTCTCTGCTTTTTTCTCTTCTCCATAGATAATCATTATCCTATATGTTATGAATTATTGATTTTTATGCACAAGCGTGTACCTATAAAAGAATGCCACTTTTTGTGTGTACTAAAACTTTGCTAAATGCTTTTATACTTCAGGTAACCATAATCAACTTGTGTTGCATCTACTAATATGTGCAGATATAGGTAATTCATGTTAAGTTCTACAGAGTACTATAGAATTTTTGAGTGACTAAGCCATAGGTCTATTCCTTAGGAGGAATTGAGAAATTCTACTTTTTCTCTATAAAATAATGTTCTAAATTAACATTTTATATATATTTCTTATTACACATTTTCTAAAGGCTTAGTTTGAAATTGTTGGATTTTAGCCTGTTACAAATAAATGAAGCACCCCATTTTGATTCTGAGTTTACTGTACTAACAAGCATCACACAATATTTTTTTTATCATTACTAAATGTACTTTTGACCTTTAGGTATAGGGTTTGTGGGGCAGCTCTAGGCTGCTTACCCTTTGAAAGGCAGATGGATGGGTGCTGATGGTATTAACCATTTCATCAATTTTAATAAAATTCTGTGAACAACAACAACAAAAAGTTAGAATACCTTCTAGCATTTTAGTTTACAACATGTTGGGAGCCATTTGTTTTTTTGACAAGTGTTTAGGAATGACAGCAGAATGGGTTCTAATTCAAATGAAAGACTACTTGAAACATTTTACACAATTTTATTAAAAAGGACTAAGTTTTTATATTTTAATAGTGTATTATAGTTTTACATAATTGTGGGATTCCTTTTGACATATTCATAAAAGCATATAACAGAATTTGCTCCATTTTAATCCCCAGTACTCTCATTGACTTCCCTTCTTCTTCTACTCTATTGGTAAGTATTATGCTGGGCTGTGGATGTAGCTCAGTCAGTGCTCAGGCATTTTTCTGGTATGTGTAAATCCTTGGGTTTAATCCCCAGCACAAAAAATATAAACCAACAAAAACAGGTTAAGAATAACTCAGTTTTTATAAGAAAAATATTTTTAAAGTAGCATAATTAATGAGTCTAAGTAAATTCATTTTAACTTTATCTTTACCTAAACTCATAAAATGCAAATAATATTTATTAAAAAAAATAAATTTAATTGTCTTTTTTTTTCTTTTTCTTTAGGGTCACTGTGAAGGCTCCTCTGGCCTTAAGGGTCTGCAGGAAGAGAGAGAGTGAGAGCACAAGCGCTGACCCCTTTTATTGAGGGTAAGCTATTCAAATGAGGCAAGGGGTCAGGTTTCAGGAGGCTGAGTCTATCTTCATGATGTCCACTGTCAGCAGGTTGACTGACATCTGGGTAGGCCACACCCAAGGGCACAGTAAGAGAAGGGGACATACACAAGACACTTCCAAAGATTCTACCCTAAACAGGGCAAAGGGTTATATTACAAAGGACAGGTGAGCATAACTTCACCCATGGGCTGTAGGAAGACACAATCACTCAAACCCTAGAAGAGCCAGGCAGTCTAGCAGCATGGGTGCCTGACATCACATCGCCCAGCAGGGGAGTTAACTCAGTCACATGTGAGGTTGGTCTCCCACATATTCCATATATATATATATATATATATATATATATATATATATATATTGCAACTGAGAAATTCTATCTTTCAGTCACTCAATTGACTCTTGGTCCAAGGTCATCACGATCTGCTATTGAAACACAAAAGGAATTAGTAGAAAACATACCATCTTCATAACACAATCAACTTGGTAGATCCAGGCTATTATTATCACTTCACCAAATACTCATCAGAAGATTCTTAATCTTTTAGGGAGGCATTGTGTCTGGCCATAGTAACAGACATTTTCATTGGCATGGCATTTAGGCCTCTCCATAAACCACAGAGCAGAGGGCTCATTCACATTATTTATTACATTGTCTTCTAGAGCATTATAACTTAGTTTTCATCCTTCCATCAGCACTTATCTGACCATGAAGGATTATGGAAGTAATTTAAGTCAAACATTAAGAAAATCCGTACATTGTAAGTTTTAAGAAATAGCCACAAAGGCTGCAATTGAATAAACAATGAGAATACAACTTATTGTATCATTAGTTATTGCCAGCTCATATTTCAGAGCTATAATATGCTGAGGTTAATATTCAGGATTTTAAACTGGTGTATGTCAATTAATCAGACCTAGGCAAACTGCTGGTCTCATAATCCCTGAAGTGACTACTTTAAAAATTTAATTGTCTTTATTCGAAGTTTACATTGTGATGTTATGAAACACTATATAGTAAAATGATTACTATAGTGGAACAGATTAATAAAACTGTCATTCCATGTAGCTACTCTTTCGTAAAAATCACAGCTAAAATTTTTAACAAAATATCTTTAACCAAAATACATAATATAATATGTTTTATTAACTATAATACTCATGTTGTGCAACAGGTTCTGTACCCATTCATCCTTCATATCTGCTATGTTGTGGCTTTCTTTCTTTCTTTCTTTCTTTCTTTCTTTCTTTCTTTCTTTCTTTCTTTCTTTTCTGTGTGTGTATGTGTGTACAGGAGATTGAACACAGGGGTGCTTAACCACTGAGCCATATCCACAGCTCTTTTTCATGTTTTACTAGGTTGCTGTGTCTTCACTAAGTTGTTGAAACTGGCTTCCAACTGGCAATCATCTTGTCTCAACCTCTGGAGCCACTGTCTATTTTGTGTTCTTTGACCTACATTTCCTGTTTCTTTCCCATCAATATCCAGCCCTATTTACCAGATATATCTCCTTCTTATTTCTTTTTGTTTTTGTAGATTCCACATTTAAGTGAGGTTATACAGTATTTTTTCGCTGTTTGGCTTATTTAATTTAGTGTAATATCCATCTAACTCCTTGGGTTGTGTAGTCCGAGGCATCCAAATAAGGAGAAAGATGAAGATGTCATACCTATTTGTTAAAAGTCTATTTGCCATTTTTGTTTGTGTTTCATTAGCAAGACCTGTTTATATGGCCACACAGATTGGACCTGGTTAGCAGGAAGTAAATGAAGCCTCTGACTTAGAAGCTGTCTCCCAAAGACAACCTTTAACTCTGGAAAGGGTCATGAATTTTCACAGTCAGCTAGCTGTTTCTGCCATAGCATCCTACAAATGACTGACAAGAGACTGTCCATTCCATTGGTAAGACACGAACACAGAGATCCATTCACATAACACAGATCTATTAATTCAATGAATCAGTCACTTACAGATGTTAATGCAACACCAATGGTCTATACTTGTGAGAAGGACTCTCTCCCTATGACAAAGGTTGTACTTGGTAGAGTGGGAAGTGGAAGCATGTGTCAGTGTTCTTTCGATGATGGTGCTAGAATGTCACCTTCCAATAGGAAGATCCAAGCTTCTAGATTGTGAACAATAGACCCTTAACTAGACACTAAGGCAAAACTACAAAAATTCATGGAGGGCTGGGTAGTAAAGGAATCACACAGGTCTAAATAACAACTTGCTGAACATTATAATTGTTTGGAAGAGCACATATACATTCATTAAAATAAAATGAGGATAGAGAGGCCATTGTTTTCTTTCTATATAAAACATCGTGCATCTGCAAATCACAGATTTTACATGCTGAGAATCATAAAATTAGTATCAAAAATTCTCTTGTAGGTTTGTTTTAATATTTAAACAATTACTTATCTATGATAAGGAACAGGCAAGAAAAGAAGGGGGTAATTTCCTAGAGAAACATTCTTGAGAAAGACTGCTTGGAAAATATATTAAATAATTTACTAAACTTGGTTTCTGGTTTTAATTAGGGGATCATAAGAGAACTTTCTCAATTTCCCTTCCCACCCTACACACCTTCACTAAACTTTAAATTCATGTTTTACCAGTACTATGAACTGTACTTACCAATTCAGGACTCATCAGACAACCAGAAATTACAGACACTACAGTTCTGGAAAACACTGGCATACCTGATACCTATGGTCAGAGACATTATCATTTTACCTAATGGTTCCAAGAAAGAGTCCTGTTAAACAACTTTTGCTCATAGAATATCAATATTGAACCCTGTAGAATATTGACATATAATTTAGTCTATGTAAATAAGGCAACATCTTCATTATTCAGTTAAGTGTTTGCATTAAAGTTGACAAATTCATTCATCCATCCTTTTATTCCTTAAATCAATTATTTATTCTTGTATTTAACAGATGTGTATTCTTTCTTGCTGCATATAACTGTTATGTGATATGTTATGGGAGAAAAAAATAGAAAAATGATTTTCACTCCCCAAATGAATGATAAAATCTTTTGTCAGAGGCAAATAACACATTGAGGGTGATTCTTCATGAGTCATAGTACATATATGAAGACACAAACTGGGTATCAAAATACTTTATACATAAACAGAGATATGAAAAATTGTGGTATATATGTATAATAAGAATTGTAATGCATTCTGCTGTCATTTATTTATTTATTTTTAAATAAATTTAAAAAAAGAAAAAAAAGGAGATTTCTGAGAAGGATAGAAGGAATTCAAATTCATGGGGAATTCAAAATCATTAGTAAGACAAAATGTAAAATTGTTATCATTGACCATGTTAACTAATTTGATAAACTTTTGTTTTAACTAATGAAGTCTCAAGTTTCAAATTGTGAATTACAACAAAATTGACAAAAATCTATTAAGATAGATTGGTATTCATAATGTACAGCCTATAAGTAAGTAACACTTGAATATTAATTAATAGTGTTATATAATTATGTTGTTAATATATATATATATATATATATATATATATATAATACACACACACACACACACACCATGTTTAAATTTTATACTGTTTCACATCTGGAATAGTGGGGCAAAATGAGTTAATGACTCTGACTTACTCATCTCTTTTGGGAAGTTCGAATACAGTCCTGGAACTCACTTAAGACTGTTTCAAGCCAAGAATGGTGCATACAGGGATTAAGCCGTCTTGGGTTCAATGCCTAGTACAAAAAAAATTAAAAAAAAAAGTTCTAGTGATCCAAGGAGAGAAATTTACTGAGGTTCTTGTCCACCCATCTCAGGTGCCTGTTATAAGACTGAGTCTTTATTTTTGCCAGTTAAGACTGTAGGTTTCTTTCTTTTTATTTATTTGTGTTTTTTTTTTTGTTGTTGTTGTTGTTCCAGGTATTGACCCCAGGTGAGCTCACTGGGCCACATCCCCAGTCCTTTCTTTGCTTTTTGTTTAGAGACAGGGTCTACCTGAGTCGCTAAGTGCCTTGCTAATCTGCTGAGGCTAGCTTTGAACTTGTGATCCTCCTGCCTCAGCCTTCCTAGTTGCTGAGATTACAGGTGTTTGCCACCACCTCTGGAAAAGACTATAGATTTCCGAGGCCATCAAACACATCTTAATATTTGAAGAGGATAATTCAAAATGTATTATAAGTTTGCTGGAAATTAATTGTTCTTCTTAAACTTTTCCCCAAATAAGCTGGAATTGAGTAGAGTGTTTTGTTTTGTTTTTTAAGCAGAATGAAATCTACCAATAGGGTTATAGCAATTATTATTGTTGGACCTATGATTTTCAAAGAATTATGGTAAAACAAACCAAATAATGACTGTATTCCAAACCTATTCATATATCTTTGAAGCTCTGTCATTTAATAGTCAACATTTCAGGATTTCATTAAAAATAACTATTATCCTTTGGAGAGAGGAAACTAGCCATATACTTAACAGATCAAATTCAAGAACATAAAATAATTGCATAGAAATATTATGAGACCATGGTAATTATACCATTAAATATTAGCAAAACATTTTCAGCATTTCATTTAAAATTATTTAGAATTGTCACTGTTTAAACATTTGGTCTTTTATGGCAATATCATAATTTTAGTGCCAAATTTTACAAAATGAGAATAATGAAAATATCCCTAAGAATATTTACAAAACCAAGCAAATGGTGTCTTCCTTCAAATTATGAGCATGAGTGCCACAATTTTATATTTTCAAAAGATAAACACAACTCTACTTTACCTTTAGAAAGTGTATGTTCATATTTTCTTATGGAATAGAAATTCAGTTTTATTTCTCATGTCTTATGAGCAATCACCTTTATAAATGGACAGACTTCAATGAGATAAATAATTTTTTAAAAATGTTTTAGAGAAACAGGAGAAAATGTTTTCTTCTGTTTTGAAATCCATAGTTTCAACATATTTGAATTTTCAGGCATAATTATTTCCCAAAAGTCTTTAAAAAAAAGGGTTTTGAAAAGAGCATGGAAATGCCAATTGAGAAGTTTTAAAGTTGAGCTGAATAACCATTTCCATAATCTTACATGTTCAGCAATATATCTTCAGACAAGAATTTATAAAGCAGTTTAATGTAGTTACTTATTTTCCAAACCCAAGAAGAGAAGAAATAAAAAAAGAAAACAATAATCTAGTGCTGTAGCAAATATTGCTTCTCTTTTAAATTGGTTGTAAGTCCTAGGCTTTCTGTTTCTCTCTTGGATGTATTGATATTTGTTGATTGAATATTCAGTGTTATAACTTTTTCAATAAAATTTGCAAAATAAGATTTTAGATAAAGGAGTCAATTTCATACTCTGTCATTTATTTATTTTTGACTATATAAGCAATGCTTATTATCCTGTGTGTGTAAACGTGTGTGTGTGTACATGAATTAGAATGAGGAAGAGAGAAAGAGAGAGGAAATGAGTATGGGTATATTTAGCCTCATGATGACCTTAAAACAGGAGTAAAGACTTGTCACACATACAATTTGATACTGTTGCTAAAATCTCATCTTCTCTTAAATAAAACTTTTATTCTCTTAAATATAATATCTGCTCAGGAAATAAGATTCACATTAAATATTTTAGGCATAAAGTCTTACATATCTGTTCTAAATATTTTCTCCAATAGGATTTTTTCTAATTGGCCATTAGTTTTGTTTGATTGACATATCTATTCTATTTCCAAAATTTTACAGTAATTATAACAATTAAATTTTTTAATAAAATGGCAAAAATTTTGTCACACAAATCTATTTCTTGCTTTGCTAGAAGCTGCAAAATGTCATTGATGCTTTTAAATTTTCACCAACCACCTAGTGTTTCCAAAGAACTGAAATAAATTCAACACTTTACTATAATATTAGAAATCTTTTAAGTTTTCATACAATATCATATGTAACACAAATGGAATTAAACTGTAAATATTCTTTATTATACTTCTGTACTTACATTGACATTTTCTTCATCCTGTATATTACTTTTTCACTGTATGTAAAATATCTTCTTGATTGAAAATAGATTTATGAGGACATTGTTCATATAGTCTACCTTTTGTTGTTCAATAAATAATGATTGAAAATGTCAAACATTGTGCTCGACATTGAGGATTCAAAAATAAATCAGATGATTTCCTTACTATTATGGAAAGGAAGAGTTTCCAGTTTAGTATTTTCCAATGGGATTAACATTGTGCCAGGTTCAATAATTATAACCTGAATGTAGACACATTGTAATACCCATAGGTTACAGATAGGATTTTAAAGTGTATATATTTCAATGCAATCAATTCAAATTCCAATGCAAACAGTTCAAATTCAAATATAGGTCTCTCAGTTTATGCCATGTTTAAACTATAAACATGTTGTAAATTCAATAAAAAAGAAAGTTAAAAAATCTTTCTGTTCCAGAATATAATTTGACCACAGTAGGTATAAGTAAGTAATACCTTAACTATATATAATTCTCCTCACAGAGTTCATAACCATTTGCTTTAATTAATAGATGATTTTTCCTGCTTCTCTGAAAGTTACAATATGGATACTCTCAGATTGATTTCAGCTCCCTAGACAACTTATTTTAAACTTGAGTTGTGGGTCCATAGATTTGATTAAATCGACAAGAGATCCATTTGTTTGTTCACAACATATTCCAATTTTACCACGATGCAGGGATGATTCAATAATGTTTATAGAAAAGAAAGGAGGGCAATATACTGACCAGCCTTTTTGAAAGTAAATGTAACTTCATTTTCCTTTTCTCTCTCATGGGACAAATAATTTATACATACAATAGAAAGAAGGCTGGAGGTATGATCAACTGAGTGCTTTTTAGGAGGGAAAGCTTTGAGACTCTGATCAATATTGTTCAAGATAGAAATATATATTTATATTCTTCAGAAGGAACAAGGGGCACCTGAAGAAGGAAATTTAACCTGGAAGGATCCTGGAATAAAGAACACGTATCAGGCAACATAGGCCTTTACTGAAAAAACAAATATGGACATTCTGTTAGATGGAAAAGGATAGAACTTAACAGAGCTCAGTCATGTACTTGAAGAATGGGAGTCAAAAATACATAGTAGGAGGGACAGGAGGTGTAGCTTGGTGAAAGAAGACATGCTTAGCCTGTATGAGGACCTGAGTTCCAGTCTCAGCACCAAAAACAAGCAAATAAAAACAACCACCAATCACAACAAAGATAAGGTAGTATCTTTGATAAACTGCATTGAGGAAAGTATATATCCACACATGTCAAATGGAAGTTAGACTCTTATCTTCTTTGATTCCAAAATATTTCCACATAAATTAATTAAAAGTTAAAGGGAGGAAATTTAACTATGTTTTGGAAGAACATTGGCTGTATTTACCTGAATGTACTGATTGAGTTTTGAATCAGTGTGTGAACTAGTGTTATATAATTTTTGAATATAATGTAATGAAAGTAATCTAGAGTGAATCTGTAGTTACTATACAAAGAAAAAAGCAATGAACCAAGTTCAGTTAAGGCTATAACTTACAACTTAATAAATTAAAGAGGAAACTAAGTTGTAACTCAGCATAAGAAAAAAAGCTACATTGAGGTCATCATGTAAAACACAACATCTATTCTCATCAACACGCAATGAATAAAGAGAAAAGGAGGATAATTACTGGTTAAAGAGGAATAGGAAAAATTAGCAAACCATTCAGAGCATTATCTCTGATTGGGTTTATTGTAAAATATCATTATTTAGTATTACTACTAAAATCAATGTTTTGATATTTAGAGTAATTTGAATATGGTTTGTATGTTAGGACATTATTAGGAGTTTATTACTGATTTTTATAAGGGCTATACAATCAGTTTTTTTGCATTACAATTCTTATTACACATATAGAGCACGATTTTTCATATCTTTGTATATAAAGTGTGTTCATGCAATTCATGTCTGTATACATATACTTCGTATTTTTTCCATTACTATTCTTATTACACATATATACTACATTTTTTCATATCTCTGTTTGTATATAAAATATTTTGACACCCAATTTGTGTCTTCATACATGTACTTTGGATCAATCAGTGGATTTTTAAGAGATCCATATGGAAACATTTAATGTAGAAATAACATGATATCTGGGATTTTCTTCAAATAATTTAGAAAATAAAAAGATAAGCAAAAATGACAAAATATAAAATTTCATATTTTAAAATATGACTCACAATCATACAAATATTTTATACTATCTATAAACAATACATAAAATTTATACATAAAATTAAATTTAAAATGTAAGGAACTTGAGGCTACCATTTCACAGCCTTCCATTCACTTTTTTTAAATAATTTTTTAATTTGTTTTAATTAGTTTCACATGACAGTACAATAAGTCTTGCTATTATATTTTATTACTCTTTCCACTGTTTACTTTAAAAAGCTTTTTGACACTAGTATTTTATGTGTCCTTATTTAATACTGTTAGTATTTTATCTTTCATGAAGTAGAAAGTTATAATTCATTTTCAAATGCTGTTTCTTCCTTATTGGTTCATTTTCCTTTGTTTATTCTCCAATGAGAATATAAATAAAGCTCCTCAATCTACCCTCTTTTTTATCTTAACCACTCTTCAGTAATAATCATCTCTTTACATGTTCTTGAGAAAATACTGGCTCATCTTCCAGTTACTGGGTCTGTACTTCATAAACTTTTTTTTTTATAATACAGATTTCCTTCCAGCTAGTGAATTTTTAACTTTAATGGGTATAGCTTTTTTAATTATAGACATTATATATTTTAATTGATATCTGACTTTGAAATGTATTTTGTTCCCTTCTCTTTAAATGATTTTCAATTCTACAACTTCTACCTTTAAAGAGTTGATTCAAAATTATCACTTGGATGTACCATCTGAAATTTTCTGAAGATCTGATTTTGGTTACTGTTGCTCCTTTTCAGGTAATTTTTCATGCATTTTGTAGGTGTATGTTGCATGTAATTAGAGCATGTAACTAGAGGCCATGCATATTCAATGGGGCTTAGCCTGTGCATAACATGACAGGACAGGGTAGAAGGTCTTTCTTCCTTTAGGACTTTCGTTTCCTTCTTCCAAATACTGGACCATATTATTTAATAACCTGCATTGACATTGCTGACATCACAGTGGTAAAGAAAATTTGATCATAACCTTGGAGTGAATATTTATCATGAGCCTGGAATGAAAGACAAACACAATTTCAATATGCCTGCACATAACCTCAGTGTATGGTTCAACTTTCCTTTTATATTCTTACTTCCTATGCTGTCTTTGATATTTTCCCATTAGTAGTTTTCTCTGAACTCAGGAATTCCTTAAAAACAGAATGCTTTCAATATATAATGCATGTATTATGTATCTCTTTATAAATTATATAGATGATGAGGTTTTTCAGAATGTCTTATTTTCCTTGTGAACTGAAAGGGATGCCCTAATCTTTTGGTTTTTGAACTCTCCATAAACTAGAGTCAAAAGACTAGCAGTATGTTTCATGAACTTTTCCTGAATGTTTCTACTTTTTCGTGTTACAAAGAAGGCAGACAAATTAAAGAAACATCTTGGATAGGGGCTCAGACACAATTTAAGCCTCCTCCTTGGATTGCCTCTACCTGAAAGTTTCCTAGTATTTGTGTTCCAGACATTATCACAACTTCATTGTGAACCACAGAGAGAATAAGTTATGCTATTTCTTCTACAAGTTGGCTTTTGCTTTCTGATATTGAATAAAAGACAGAAATCTTTCTGAAGTTTGACAGGAGTATCATTATCACATATTGGGCATTATCATTGCTCCATCTCACAAAGATGAGATTCATATTTATAGGTCCTGCAGTGTAACCAAAGTTTAATTTTTAAACACAGATGGTATCTTCAATTGACCCATGAGATGTCATAAACAAACATTTTCTTAACTACATTTGATTGAATATTAATATTGGAAGATTTTAATAGTATTCTTAGAGAAAACAGTTGTTTCAATTTTTTGATAAAACACTAAATTGAATAAAAATGTAAGCAGTGTACATTAATGAGCTGTGTATTAACAGTACACGAATAAACAAGGATGATAGTAGTTATCTTGTGAGGTCCACACTCTTAACTGTACTTCTCAGATAATGACTAAACTTGCCTTTTTCTCTTTTCCTTAATCTTTAAATTCTTATTTGGGTTAATTGTTTCAAAAGAAAATATATAAGAATGTGATGTTATTTTGTATCAATTAGTGTGCTGATATTTATTAGTATGAATTTTAAATAGAATACCTAGGGTTTTCATGTGGATGGTTTATGCTTAAATTAAGAATGAATATAAAACATTAAAAAAATATTGAAAGTATGCAGAGAAGTTAGATTTAGCAGAACCATAGCAATTGGCAATGCTGTATACTATAAGGAATACCATATATTCCCCAGTCACATATGCAATGCTATAAAACCCCTAGATTGTATTTCTTTTCTATGTAAGCCTCAGAATCCTGTAAAAACAATTACTTTGAACAGCATTCAAAAGTTTTACTATTCTATCATTTATACCTTAAGATTACTGAAAGTCATATATTTTTTAGTGGCAGATTTTGTTAGATGACATACAGTAGAAGACAAGTCACATGAGGCTAATTAGGGGAGCATATGTGTCAGAGTATACAGAGTGAATTGATGCCAATATATACAATCAGGAGCCAAAAGAATATTCACTACTCTTCACGAACTCAACAATTTTGTCCAAAAACAGGATAGTATACAAAGGCACTACTAAATAAAGCAGTGAATGATGCCACATTAGAAGAGCTAGGTAAATTTGTTCAGCTGCTGCTGCTGCCAAAAGCTACAATTAGAGTGTTTGTATGTTAAAGGGCAAGCAAATGAATCTGCTCAGAATGCCACCAAGAAGACTGTGGGCACGCACAGCTCATCACAGATGCAATTATGACACCAACATGCCTTCATTCCTCCTTGATATGGTAACAACTTATGGCTATTGGACTGTGTTTGTTTTTTGGTCTTGCAAGTAGAAAGCTGCTTCTAAACTGTATCTGTAGGTGGGGGAAAATGCTGACTGAGAAAGGAGACCCAAGGATAATGGAAGCTTCATGGCTGCAAACCATGAAGATTGCCTTTTGAATAAACCTATCAGTCTTATATAATAGGTAAAATCATTTCCAGGGACCCACTTCCTCAATGTTTCTTATGCATCAGGACTAAACCTGATAATTCTTGTTCATTTTCAAAAAAATGGGAAATGCTTCTTGCATTCTCTAAGAAGTAATAAACATATTTTCAGCTGAAAAAAACAATTGGGTGCAGGAAGTATCTATTTCTGCATCTCAATATTTCTCTAGTCATTTGCTGCTGATATTATTGAAATTGAAGAATTTATTTCTGCTGAATTTGAGTTTAATGTTGCTGAGAAATAAAAGGATATTGGAAGTGTGACACCTCCAACACCAAATCGAACCATATATGTTGTAATAATATAAGAATCGGGATGAAAGAGCTTAGCTTTCTGTGGGATTGATGAGATACAGCATTGCATCAAGTCTAGATGCACAGGTTTGTGTCTTAAAACAGTAAGTTTTTAATCAAGTGTCTATACTCCACTGAATGATGTTCTTGATAGAGAAGGTACAATGTGACTAAAACAAAGACTCTACCACAGGCAGCTTATGTTATAGTGTTATATATGTTATAAAAAGAAAGGCTTTTATTATTAATAAAGAATACAGGGGCTGGGGATGTGGCTCAGCGGTAGCGCGCTCGCCTGGCATGCGTGGGCCCGGGTTCGATCCTCAGCACCACATACCAACAAAGATGTTGTGTCCGCCGAGAACTGGGAGGAGATAAATGTTAAAATTCTCTCTCTCTCTCTCTGTCCCCCTCTCTCTCTCACTCTCTCTAAAAAAAAAAAAAAAAAATACAGATTTATTCAGCTCAAAGTTCTGGAAGATGGGATTTCAAAGTGCAAGGAGCCACATCTGGTGAGCACATTCTGCTGGTGAGGATTCTCTGCAGAGTCCTTATGTGGTGCAGGGCATCATATTTCAGGAGACACAAGAATCAGAAATCTGAACCAAAGGAAAGTCAGAATCACTAGTTGGAAGGAGACTCTATCTGTGAATGACAATGAAGATCAAAGCATAGACAGGCTGTTCCTAGGAAAGAATTGAAATAAGATGACTTTAAATAAGGTGGTTACAGAAAGATTTTTTATCTAATGCATTTGAGAAGAGACTTGAGGGAGGTGAAGGAATTATTCATTTAGATACATGAAAGAATGGATTTTTTTTCAAACTGAAAGCCAATGAGAAGAACCTCAAGAAGACGAATATTTGCATAAGTAACATTAATAAGTCAGTAAGGATATATGGAGTCAGGACACACATTATTTGAAATCTTGCAATTAAAGCCAACATGATTTCTAATACACTGAGTATGGAGTTGAAAAGCATCAAGGATGACTAATATTTTCTTTGTCGTAGATACATGGGTATGTCACTTAGGTGGAAAACACTGCACATAAGAGAGTACTTTGACCTGATAAGTGGATGCTAATCCATAATGGGGGAGGATGGTCATGGGAAGAGCAGAGGAACTTTGGGGTAAAGGGGAAGGCGAGGTTGGGGAGGAGACATAGGGGCAGGAAAGATGGTGGAATGAGATGGTCATCCTTATCCAAGGTACATGTATGACTGCAAATATGGTGCAATGCTGTATCATGTACAACCAGAGAAATGAAAAATTGTGCTGCAATTGTGTACAATGAATCAAAATTCATTCTGCTGTCACATATACCTAACTAAAATTAATTAATTAATTAATTAATTAAAAAGTACTTTGAGGAGGTGGGCTGTGAGAAAGGAGGAGTGTGAGTTAGAATTGCTGATATGAAACAATAATAAACATTGAAGTTGAGATACTAAGAAAACAAGTAAATAAACATGTAGATGGAATTCAGAAGACCTCTTTTTGAGTCATCGAATTAGGTAGTTGTAAAGAAAAGGAAATGTGTACAATTCTATAAAAGTGAGTATAGTTAAAAAAAAAGGACATTTTAAGACACACCTGCAGGCATACAGTTATGAGCAAAGCAAACTCTAAAACGGACAGTGAGGTAGAGAAAGGCAAGAGAGAAAGTGGGAGGGGGAGAGATAAAGAGAATTGAGTCTCAGAAACGTGATATAGTTTCCACAAGAGTCGTATTGGTTTTTCATAGTAGCTGGAACAAATTACCGTAAACAGTAGTTTAAAACAGCACATATTTATATGTCACACTTCTGCACGTCCAAAGTAGAATTCAAGACAGGAGAAGAGCTATGTTCACTTGGAGAGCTCTCAGGGTGACTCTTTTTCTTTGCTTATACTGGTTTCTAGAGCTGCTCTCTTTCCTTGCCTAAAGGCTCCTTTCCTTCCTCATGCCATGAGAGGTCAGTTGAATCATTCTCAGGCTGACACTGACCCTTCTTCTACCCTTTGCTTCCACTATTATTGGGCCCACACAGGTGATCTGGTGCAATCTCCCTAGTTTAAGATATTTGATTATCAGTCTTAATTTTTTTCCATATAGCACAGCATCTTTACAAATTCTGGCGATGAGGATATTGCCATCTGTGGGGTTGTATTTCTTTTTTTTCCACCTATTATAGAAATAGGGAATCAATGTAAAGGTAAACCCTGATGGTAGGAAAGATATGCGTCTTTAGTGATTTCCACAAGCAATGTTTCTCTGAAATAGTTTGTGTAAACTTGAGTGAAATTTATTCGCAAGAGAACAAAAAAGAAGAGATTTAGGTAAAATAACCATAGACAGGTCTTTGGAGGGTTTGCTAATGGGAAATGGAGATTGGAGTAGGAGTTGGAGAAGGGTATGGGTTTCAGGATGTTTTATTCTTGAGAAGGGAGGCACAATGCTATGTTATGTACTGATAAAATAAATAATTACACAGTGAATTATTGAAGATGTAGGAGAAAGAGAAAAACCATAGAAGGAAAATCTTTGATTAGGGGAGGGATGATGGACTACAGTAAGGAGATAAGGAGGTGGGTAGATTAGATAAAAGCTTCATCCTTTGCCCAAGGAAGGAAGGTAGAGTGCAAGGTAATGTTCTAAGTAGGTTGGCTTATCTCATAGGAATGATGATGACTATTTTCTGTTCTGTTTATTTATTTTCATTAATTATTATTATTAGTGTTATTATTGTTATTGATACCAGGAATTGAACCTAGGATGCTTAAGCACTGAGGCATGTCCTATGCCCCTTTTTAAAATTTTTAAGTTTTTTTTTTAATTTTCATTTTTTTATTGGTTGCTCAAAACATTTCAATGATCTTGACATATCATACATTTTATTCAAGTGGGTTTTGAATTCTTATTTTTACCATATGTACATATTGCAGGATCACATTGGTTATACATCCACATTTATACATACTTCCATACTAGTGTCTGTTGTATTCTGTTGCCTTTCCTATCACCTTCCTATCACCCCTCCCCTCCCCCCTCCCATCTTCTCTCTCTACCCCATCTACTTTAATTCATTTCTATTTTTTTCCCTTTCCCCTCACATCCTCTTATATGTAATTTTGTATAACAATGAGGGTCTCCTTCCATTTCCATGCAATTCCCCTTCTCTCTTCCATTCCCTCCAACCTCTCGTCCCGTTCCTATTTAGTGGTAGTCTTCTTCTCATGCTCTTCCTCCCTATCCCATTTTGAGTCATCCCCCTTATATCAGAGAAGACATTCGGCATTTGTTTTTTAGGGATTGGCTAACTTCACTTAGCATAATCTGCTCTAATGCCATCCATTTCCCTGTAAATGCCATGATTTTGTTATTTTTTAGTGCTGAGTAATATTCCATCATGTACAAATGCCACATTTTTTTTATCCATTCATCTATTGAAGGGCATCTAGGTTGGTTCCACAATCTAGCTATTGTGAATTGTGCTGCTATGAACATTGATGTAGCTGTATCCCTATAGTATGCTCTTTTTAGGTCTTTGGGGAATAGTCCAAGAAGGGGGATAGCTGGGTCAAATGGTGGTTCCATTCCCAACTTCCCAAGGAATCTCCATACTGCTTTCCAAATTGGCCGCACCAATTTGCAGTCCCACCAGCAATGTACAAGTGTACCCTTTTCCCCACATCCTCGCCAGCACTTGTTGTTGTTTGACTTCATAATGGCTGCCAGTCTTACTGGAGTGAGATGGTATCTTAGGGTGGTTTTAATTTGCATTTCTCTGATTGCTAGAGATGGTGAGCATTTTTTCGTGTATTTGTTGAAAAATCATATATCCTTCTCTGAGAAGTGTCTGTTCAGGTCCTTGGCCCATTTGTTGATTGGGTTATTTGTTTTTTTATTGTTTATGTTTTTTTTGAGTTCTTTGTATACTCTGGATATTAGTTCTATGTATACTATATCTGAAGTGTGAGGAGTAAAAATTTGTTCCCAGGATGTAGGCTCCCTATTTACCTCTCTTAATTTTTATGTTTTGAGACAGGGTTTTGCTAAGTTGCTTAGCGCCTCACTAAGTTGCTGAGGATGGCTTTGAATTCACAATCCTCCTGCCACAACCTCCAGAGCCACTGGGATTATATGCATGTGCCACCATGTCTAGCTTGTTGTGTTTATTTTCTAGAGACATGATCCTTATTATACCACTGATCAGCATAGAATGAGGATGGGAAAGAAACATTTAATATTTGCGTATAAAATCATCATCTTCAATAATATTACCAACTATTTTTTACATTGTGGTATACATAGATAATGACTTTTAGACAAAATATTGGAACACATTTGTAAGACTTCTCAGAGATTGAGGTGACTGGGAGAAATAAAAGGTAAGACAGAATTCTAAGTTACTACATATATCACCTAACTTCGATGTATGTAGCAAATGTTTTAAATCCTATTCATATCTGTATACCATCTGTGGTACAACAGTGCATGGTATCACAATGGTTGGGAAATTCTATAACAGAAAAATGGAAGAGTAAATACATTAGAGAAAGTGTTGGTATTGACAAGCAGTTCTAAGTACAGGTGTGTTTACCCAAATGTGTAGTTACAAAAAAGAATAAGCAAAGTACACACTAATTAAGGTTGAGAGAAGTGGAAAGAAAGGAAGGGAATGAATATAGAAAATTGGTTGAAAAATGACGTCTGAGGAACAGTGAGGAGTGTTGCAGAAGTGAAGGAATCAAAAGAATACTATCATAATATCACAGTTCTGTTAAATCATTGCTTGTGTAAGAAATAAAGATGAGATTACAGCACAGTTAAAGCTGAGATGATTGTAGTTATTGGTACTGGAAAATGGTGGCTGACATCTCATATGGACAAGGTAACTGGAGAAGAAGAGAACATGAAAAGTTATAAGAATTATAAACAGGACTTATGACAAGAGTAGTGTTGAAGTGAGAGGGAAGGACCAGGAGATAAAATTTCTAATCCTAGATACCAAATGTGTCCTCAGGGCACCTGATCTGTATTTCTCTTCTTTGCTGACCTCTCCCTAATCTACTGCTTTGCCTCCTACCTTTTCCTCTTGTCTCAAATGGATAATACCTCAGATGGAAGATATCTGTCACATTCTAGATGGAAACCATTCTTTCTAATTTCGTGAAAAGTTTAAAGCAATTAGAATCGGAAATCTGTGTCCCTCCAGCAGATACACACACTTACCAGTCACTGCCTTCTTTTCTTGCATTTCAGTTCTTTGAGATGAACTTTGCAGCTCCCACTTAAAATCAGTCTCATCAACGGTATTCTAGATCCAAACCTTTGTTTTTGTACTTAATAATGTTGCTATAGCAGCATCATTTCTCTGTGTCTATTGGATCATCCAAGATCCAAAGTTTACTAAATATTTATTCCTATAAAAGTAAAATAAGAATATTTGATACTATTTCCTCTTAAAACAATAAACTGGTTTTGCTTTCTTCTACAAATAATCTGTTTCTAATAGCTTTCTACGTTCACTTTTTGCAATTCTTTTCTCTCATTTCCTTTTTATTTCATTTTATTTTGTTGCACTATAATTTACTATGTTTACACACTATTGTATAAATAATGTATATATAACAGAGTAGAAAGATTTTAAGTTACACTTTGGTGAATCTAAACATGCACATTCAAGTTACCCACAAGTCTATAACAAAAATTCACATCACTATAGAAATTTTCCTAATGTCCAGTTTCAGTCAACCCATCCGCCCCCTCAGAGCCCAACTACTGTTTGATGGGTAATCATATTATTACCAATGTAAGGGGAGGCAAAGATGGAAAATATCTGTCAGGACAAGATGATGAAAATATTTGAATGTATAAGGATTTTCTATGTATTATATCGACAGGCATGTATTTTGTACTCTATGATCAAGTGAAGAGACTCTTCAAAAAACCGATTTACCCATTTTTATATGCTCACTTACTTAGAAATACCTGTTGTACATGATATTGGCCTAATAAATAGGCCGCCCATCTAATAGAGTGATATTACTCGGCCTGAAAATTTTGAATTTGGTTTTTATTGTGAAAACTTTGGCAAATAGCCATCATATTTGTTTGTTTGTTTGTTTTACTGTAAACAAAATCAATGTTGGAAGATCAAGGGGCCAAAGCTCAAGGTGTGCCCCTTTCCCAGGTTCTGTTCATGTGCATTACTCATCCTTCCTCGCATGGCTCTTCTCTTTTCCTTTTCTAAGTCCTACATGAAAATTCTGACTATGTCTTTGAAAGTTCAATCTAATTCTGATATAAAACTTTTGTTTATTTGATGTCACTTGATGTTCCACTTGGTAGATATCCTGTAAATGTAACTAATCTAAATTGCATGCCTTTGGGAAAAATGTTTTCAACATTGGATTATTAGTTTGCACATGTGTAATTTTCTGGGACTACTTACTGTTTACTTACAGTCCTATCGATTATTTCTAGCTCAGTTTCCATAATATTTTTATTATTCTATTTACTTATTTATTTGGTACTGGGGATTAAGTACATAGCCACTTTACCAATGCACTAGATCTCCAGCCCTTTCTATAGTTTTAATTTTGATACAGGGTCTCACTAAAATCACTCAGGTTGGCCTCAAACTTGTGATTCTCCTGATGCAGCCTTCTGAGTCCCTGGCATTATAGGCATGTGCCACCAGGCCCAACCATGCTTTTGTTATTTTGTTTTTTAAAATTAATCTTTATTTAAGAAGTTGATGAGTAAATAATAATATTACACTAAGTAAAATTTCTTAAAAAGTGAAAATATGATTAGAAGAAGAATAACTTGTTTTTTGTTTTTGTTTTTGTTTTTTTGTTTTTTTTTTACATCCAAGTACAAGACTAAATTTGAAGGAATGCCCTTTGTTTCTCCCTTGTCCATCGACATTAAATCAAGTTGCAGAAGCCTGAAACACTGTACAACCTCTGGAGATGAAGCAGAGAAACAGAAGACAGATACCAAAAACATTGATCTATTAACTTATTGTCCCCTGACTCTTCCCAGACTACTAAATTAAATATCTTCATCTGCCTTTTATACAATCCAAGTCTTTATCTACACAGATCTTGTCATCAAATCACAGACTTAAGCATGATTCTGTAAATCCGTTACTTCCCAGCTACAGTGGAGCATCCATTTAAATGGGCTCTCAACTCAGCCTTCCTGAATGTGTACTCCAGGTTTGCCAGTGGGAATATCTCCTCTGGTAAGCTGCTCAAACTCTCCTTTCTGGAGAGATTATTATAACTGACCTGGCAGGATATAGAGGGATATTACTCTAGAAAACATGAGTAAATCCCTTCCACCAGCCCTGCTTCTTTGTAAGCACTAAGTGTTAGGTGCTGTTACGAAGGTGGGAAGGCAGGGTGCCCTCCACAGTTTCTGTATCTCTCAGTTCTACTTTCTTTCCATCGTGTTCCCAGCATCATCAAAAAGCATAACTTATTTGGGTGTGTCACTGCCTTGTTCTTTTTAACCACAGTGTTGTTATTCCCTTACCATTTCCCAAATAGCAACAAATTCATAATTCTCTTGATAACTAGAGTGGAAGGAGCCCGCTATCTTATTATAGCAGAATATCCATGAAAGAGAGAAGCCAAGAATTCAGATTATACATATGGGAACTCTTCTAAAATGCTTGCAGAGTATTTCAGATACAAAACGGTGAATAAACAGGGACACTTGAAATAAAAATCTGTCAGATCCCTGAGGGCTCCCCAAGGTTCTTCAGATTCCACATTCAGAAAATAATTTCTAAGGAGACATCTTCAAAGAGGGCAGCTTCACATGCCAGATTTTGTCTGCCCCTCTCGGAAAGGCTGCTTACCCTCGGGTGGGCGATAGACAGCTCCTATCATGACTTCGGTTGTCTAATCTTCATAGTGATTTCATGTGGTTTTATCTCTTTCTCTCAGAGCCCTGAGCAGCTGCACTATTCTCTCAAATAGCCCCAGCTTGTTTACTACTGAGTTTCCTTTTCCTTGAGACCAAATCCCAGATAAATTACTGAACATCTGTGAATAACAGACATCATTACTAATTGTCAAGTAGTTCTCACTCTTAAATCTTAGGTACACAGTGGGATTGTTCTTCTTTTTATTTTTAATCTCAGTTGGCAACACCCACTCATTTTGGCCAGTAAACTGTGACCAGCTATGGCATAAGACACTTCTGGTCTACAGTTTGTTCTTATAGGTACAATACCCTTTAATGCCCTCTCCTCTTCTGATGTGGTCATTGGCTTTACTGGGAATGATGTCTCCTCTTTCTGCTTTTATTTCTGTGTAGTGATAATGGCAGAGTAGACTTGCCAACCCACAGCAGGCACGTAATGTAAGAAATAAACTCATATTTGTTTCGAGCCACTGAGTCAATAGTCTTGTGTTTATGATTTCATTTTTTTCCCCCCACCTTGAACTTTGGAATACACATTGCATCAACAATCAGATAAAGCATCCACAATGTATTTTAACTTATGCTATTGTAGCACCCTAGGCAAGGCTACGGATATGTTTTATTTTTCTTGTGAAAATGCAGGCTATATAGTAAGATTGCAAAGAAACTGGACTTAGACTTAAGTCTTCGGATTTTGGACAATGATCATTATCAGTCAGCATTTTTCACTTAACCTTTTCTGCATCCTAAAATAATTGCTTTATTCTGGATTCAACCCTGGACTTTCCTGTTAAGATTCACAGCTGCTGTGCTGTCTTCCAGGTTATACCAGATGTCTTGGACCCTTTATGTCTTACTTGGAGACCATGAGGAAGTCTGTTATTTCACTAAGCCATCTTAAAGTCGTAGTGAATATAGGGAATAGGTGGGGGTATTTCTAGATGTGTGGAAGGTGATTTTCCCATGATATATATCTGAGGAACTATTTTATTATGATTGAGACAAAAAGAATGGATTTCACAGAATTTCCAGATTTATTTGCTTTTAAATTTTCATGAATTTTACTTAATGCTTAAGTTCACATGTTGATTTATGTTTCCTTCCTGCTCTTCAACTATATAAAAATACAGCATGTCCAAATGACCAATGGGTTGAAAATGAAATTCCTGGTGATCAGACTTGAAACTGAACAAGAAGTACTGGGTTGGGTTTTTCCTGACCCAATTCAGTGTACACTTTTATACACATAAACATCATTAAGGCAATCACAACCTTGATAACTTTTACTTAATTAAGTACACAATTTTAAAAGGCAGTTTGATATTTGGTTTTCAGAAATTGGAAATTGTGTTTGATTTTTTTTTTGATGCAAAAGTTAGTGTCCAGCTTTGGATTGATCAGAAGTTGTCAAACCCCAGTCACCTCATCCACCATAATCAAGACCCTTGCATATTTAAGTAAGATTAAATATGGTATGCAATCTTCTCACAAGAAACCATTTTGTGTGTGTGCATGAAAAAGATTCTCTATGTTGCCAAAGATTGTAAATATCAGTACTGTGATATGGAGACATTTCCTGCGGCTATTCAATATGATGTTTCAATCATGTAGAGTGGCACTGATTGATTTTGTACCAAGAACTAGAATTAAAAGCTACAAGATTCATATATATGGTTATTTGTGTTCTTCCAAGTAGTACAATGCTTCATCTGAGATCCTACCACCTCTGTACTTTCCTCTCTCTGTAAATAGTGCTATGGTTTCAATTTCAAAAGTTCATGGACAGTGGTTGCCAAACTGCCTTATCTTCTGTTTGGGACTAACTGTATTTACTTGGCAACTGTCAAAAAAGTAAAATTGATTTCTGAATCCCTTGAAAGGACACACACACACATACACACACACACACACACACACACACATACACACTTTATTCTATGGAGTTCTGAAATGATTTGAATGCTGTCAATCCATGCTTCATATTTAGAAACATTGGTTGAGGTACTGTCATTACTTATACTTTGGAAAAAATGTAGTTGATAAAAAGCCCCCTCCAGCGGGGTGGGGATATAGTTCAGTTGGTAGAGTGCTTGCCTCACATGCACAAGGCCTTGGGTTCAATCCTCAGACCACACACACACACACACACACACACACACAAATAAAAAGCCTCTTCCTCCACAATGAAACAGTCAAGTGATTGATATATTTATTAAAACACATGTTTAAGAGATTTCTTACAGTCGTTCTGTTTACCTCTCCTCATAGCACAAATTTTTATTTAACACTCCCAAATTCTTAATCTTGATGTTCCTTTCTTCTCCTTCCTTTACTCTGAATGCTTTCCAGAAGTTTGTTCTTAGTATCCTCCCTGGTAGAAACCATGAAGGGAGTATGGATAGGCAGATTTCACTCACAACTGTATTAATGTATGTGGCTTCTGCACAGAAATCCTGTCATGTTTAATAGCTTTGTGACTTCTAACTTCTTTCCTATATTACTGATATTCACAAAATATTGTCTAATCGTGCAGGGAATGTCTTACAATAGTATGTTCTCACAATAGGACCCCCAGACTTTTCTAGTAGCATATGAGGTTCCAGGGCCAAAGACTTTTTAAATGACTGTCTTATCCCTCCCTCAACTTGAAATAAATGTACAGCCCACGTGATCAAATTGATGCTAATAAAATATTGAAAATACATTAGAGGTCATTGAGCTAGCCTGCAAAAATTTCAGTCTTATTTTACAAACCTGTATGTTTATTAACTCTCTTCCAATGTGCTTTGATTAGTCACACTGAGTGTTTCTTCGGATCATGTCTGGTGGCTCCGTGGATTACAACAGCAGAGAACATGGAGGCCCAGAGGGAATGGACCCTGATGGTGTCATCGAGAGCAACTGGAATGAGATTGTTGATAACTTTGATGATATGAATTTAAAGGAGTCTCTTCTTTGGGGCATCTATGCTTATGGTTTTGAGAAGCCTTCAGCTATTCAACAGAGAGCTATTATTCCCTGTATTACAGGGTGTGATGTGATTGCTCAAGCTCAGTCAGGTACTGGCAAGACAGCCACATTTGCTATTTCCATCCTGCAACAGTTGGAGATTGAGTTCAAGGAGACCCAAGCACTGGTATTAGCCCCCACCAGAGACCTGGCTCAACAGATCCAAAAGGTGATTCTGGCACTTGGAGACAATATGGGAGCAACTTGTCATGCCTGCATTGGTGGAACAAATGTTCGAAATGAAATGCAAAAACTGCAGGCTGAAGCACCACATATTGTTGTTGGTACAGGTATGTTAAACAGAAGATATCTTTCTCCAAAATGGATCAAAATGTTTGATTTGGATGAAGCAGATGAAATGTTGAGCTGAGGGTTTAAGGATCAAATCTATGAGATTTTTCAAAAATTAAATACAAGTATTCAGGTTGTGTTGCTTTCTGCCACAATGCCAACTCATGTGTTGGAAGTGACCAAAAAATTTATGAGAGATCCAATTCGAATTCTAGTGAAGAAGGAAGAATTGACCCTTGAAGGAATCAAACAGTTTTACATTAATGTTGAAAGAGAGGAGTGAAAGTTGGACACACTTTGTGACTTGTAGGAGACACTGACTATTATGCAGGCTGTGATTTTTCTCAGTACAAGGCGCAAAGTGGACTGGCTCACTGAAAAAATGCACGCCAGGGACTTCACAGTTTCTGCTCTGCCTGGTGACATGGACCAGAAAGAAAGAGATGTTATCATGAGGGAATTCTGACCAGGGTCAAGCCGAGTTCTGATCACTACTGACTTGTTGGCTCATGGTATTGATGTGCAACAAGTGTCTTTGGTTATAAACTATGATCTACCTACCAATCATGAAAATTATATTCACAGGAGTCCATAGCAACAGTTGATGATGAGATGGCGCTCAGAAACGGCGTTGACGTAATTTAGGATGTGGAATCATAAGCAAAACAGCACACTGCTTGAATAAAGAGCCAAATTGGCAGAGGGGGTCAATTTGGAAGGAAAGGTGTGGCTATAAACTTTGTTAAGGAAGAAGACAAGAGGATTCTTTGTGATATTGAGACTTTCTACAATACTACAGTGGAGGAAATGCTCATGAATGTGGCTGACCTTATTTAATTCCTGGGATGAGACATATTTGAATGCAGTGCTCGCTGTTGCTGAATAGGCGATCATAATGTGCATTGTGCTTTTTTGGGAATATTTGAATCTTGTCCCAATGCTCATAACAGATCAGAAATACAGATTTTGATAGCAAAGCGACCTTAGTCCTGAGCTCTTGTGAGGAAAGTCATTGGCTTTATGTTCTTTAGAGTTAGACTGTTGGGATGGGTATAAAAGATGGGGTCTGTAAAATCTTTCTTTCTTAGAAATTTATTTACTAGTTCTGTAGAAACGGTTGTATTAGATGTTCTCTATCATTTAATAATATACTTGTGGACTAAAAGATATAAGTGCTGTATAAAATCAGCCAATTATGTTAAACTGGCATATCTGCCTTTATTGTGTTTGTCATTAGCCTGAATAGAAAGGCCTTTAAAATTGATTTTTTTTTTAGAAAGCATTTGAATGCATTTTGTTTGGTATTGTACTTATTCAATAAAGTATTTAATTAGTGCTAAGTGTGAACTGGTCCCTGTTGCTAAGCCCCAGCAAGCAATCATGTCCTAGGTAGGGTGAAACCCATAGTAAAATTGCCATATTAATGAAGCTTGAATGTTAAATAAATTGTATATTCACCTTAAAAAAAGAAAAGCAAAAGTGAGGGTCAGTTTTACATCTGGACTAGGTCCGATGCTCAGGGATTAATGACCTTTAGGTTTAATAAATGCAAGTGGCAAATTTCAGTGCCCTGCTGTGAGGCTTTATCTGTCAATGGCACACCTTCCTTTATCCTCAGTTCTTTTACTAGCAATGCAAAGACCTGTCACAGCAAGGTTGTATGTGTTGAAGGGGGATGGGTGCATAGACTGACTTCAGCTGCTAGGAGCTGCTGACTAGCTTCAAAGAATACTAAGAAGGAATTTATGCACCAGCACAGGCTTCAAAGATGAATCTCTCTATACTTCCTTTTCCTTGCCAGTTTATGTGGCTAGGTAATTTATTGAGAAGAGGCTTGTAAGTAAGGATTTTATAGCACCCGGTTGGGAACTTGCTACTAATCTCCTTTGGCATGTCAAGCCTATGCCAGTCTCTTTGGTTCTCCATCTTCCCTCTGTCCTCTCTCTATGTTCCCCTTCACTAAATTGATCCTTACTAAATAAAAGAACAAAACATGTTGATGAATCAAAAATGGGTTTAACTTTAATAATTTACTATGTAATTTCATGGCAAGCCGTTTAATGATGCTTAATTTTCTTAATGCTCTTAATCCTCTGTAAGAAAAATGTTGATAATGCTACACATGATTATATTTGAGGGAGGAATGTGTTCCTGCAAGTAATTGCTTAATTACTTTAGTGGATTGTGTACTGCTGGCTTGATGTGCCTCTCCATCTGTTTTCTTTAATTTATTGAATCAATGCCATTTGACAAAAGAGCAAATGTAAGTCGCATGAGATAGAGAAGAGAATAGGTCACAAGCCTAAGGCTTTCCGGAATATGCAATGCATCAGAAATTTAAGTCAGCCGCTGACGTGTTAAATCTGAACTTCAGTGCTGAATTGCTATGTTTGAATTCTGCTTCCTTTCATTCACTGTTAAATGAAATTGGTAAACCCTTGGTTTTCTCAATTATTAAAATGGAAACAATTTTCACATATAAAGTACTTTTTAGGAACTGGATAGATGAAGATGTATAGGAACCTGACTGAATCACAAACTTATTACATATATTCCTGATGGAATTAGCCAAAGTGAAAGTAATTGGGACACACATTTGACATTACTTGACTTTGGGTATAGTAATGACCATTGACCCAAACTTTGCTCTATTATTTTCTCTTCTGTTAACTAATGTCAAATTTAACCAATTTTTTTTCTGATTTGCAAATGGAAAATGTTTTTCTATGCTAAAGGAATGGAATTAGAACTGACTCTGGTTTTGAAAACAACCACGTGTTTTCAGCCTCACTAAATCTATAACTGGTATTATTCCTTTTCCCTCTAAAACTGATAACATGAATGACTTTGTTTTGTTTGTTATATCAGGGGTGCCCATGTAAAGTAGGTTTGCTTTAGGCTGGATTGGCTCTGTGTACCTGTGATTAGGTTCACAAGTCTTTTTCTGGTTTCTATATGGTCTAATACTTAAGAACATGCACTCTATTTCTTGTGATACAGGAAATTGAATCTAGCACTTCCTGCATGCTAGGCAAATGCTCTATTTCTGAGATACAATCCTAGCCCCTGAATATGTACCAAGTTAACTTGGTTCAAATCCTTTCTCTGCCAAGTGAAAGCTATAAATTTGAATGAGGTATTTAATAGCTTTAAGTCACAATTACCATCTCTGTATATTTGGGATAAAGAAATTAAGGTGCATTCAATATTTTGATATTTGGTAGATAATATGAAATTCCAAATGACATCTATGGAAATAGATAGCTCAACTTGAATTACTGAAATAAGGTTATAACTTTTGAATCTAAATTCTACCTCTCCATCCTCTATGGTACTTAAAATTAATCATTGAACTAATCATTTTGAAATTGTGTTTCTGCCCTTAATAATGAAATGGTTTCTAAATAACTAAAGAATATTTCTTAATCTTACTCTGTAAGTTTATGGAATAGATGTATCCATGCAACATTTTTGAGGCTTTGTGAAGAGCCTATGATGTTGCTTGTAAAATTTTAATGACATAAGAATAAATAAACTTTGAGAAACAAGGACTCATGGCTATGCTTGTAAAATACAAAACTTACTTTCCATGACTTAAAAAAATAAAGTTAACTAATATATATAATACATATAATTATAAATTAACTATAATGGAGGATAAATATAATTATATATTAAATATATATATATATGTATATGAGAGAGAGAAAATGAATAAAGAGACAGGAGAAGGAGTGGGAGAGGAACTGAAGGGAGGAAGAGAGAAATCAGAGGAAACAGGAGGGCGGTGAAGGGCAGGAGGTCAGTGAAGAATTGATTCTGCCCAACCAAAATGAATCCTCTCCATCATTCACTGGAAGAACTAATAACTTTATCAGATTCACAAGTTGTACCTGTGCCTCAGGAAAAGTAAAAGACCAATTACAGGGACAAGTGCATTCTAGAATTTGTGCCACCTTAAAAAAAAAAAAAACCTTCAGGTTTCACTTTTCCCCTTATGAAACTAAATGCATTGTCTTTTTAATATTCCACAATTATAGCTCATCTCATTTTGATTAATATGAATAACCTTCCTTAACTACTTCTGCCAATCAAAAATGTCATCTTTGAGCTCATGTTGAGTTTCATCTTTGCTGAGACAGCCTTGTCCAGAGATTGCTCCCTTTGCCAAGTTCAGGCTGTGCCATTGACCACTGTTTCATCAATTCTTGTGCTACTTTTAAAAATCATCTTTCTTGTCACTATTATTGCTGTTACATTGCTTCATGTAGAGAGGATGTGATTTCAATGTATACCTAGTTGACTGACAGATCTGATTGACATATATATATCTACTTACTACTAACTGATTTGCAAACAGTAACAATTGTATGTAACTTTTTGTTTGTTTTTCTTCTTGTTTAATTTTTCACAGTGCTAGGGATAGAATACAGGGCCTTGTACAAGCTAGACAAGTACATGTACATGCTAACAAGTGTTTGTTAACAAAGACTAATTCTAATTACATGATTATAAATATTAACTCAAATTTTTAGGATAGTAGATGGTAGAGATTCCATTAGAAGATATAGATTTATAAGAAATAAATAGGTTATTTTTTTTCCTGTATTCACATATGTCCTATTTGATCACTGGTTTAATGCCATATTCAGAACTCTTATATTTTCTTGTGTTCTAAATATATTGTTTTTATAAGTGTTGAATGAGAATAAGATCCTAGATAATTTCTTACAGGAACATTTTTATTTTGACACTAAAGTATAAAGAATGTAATAGTTTGTTTTAATTATGAAATTTATATTATGAGGAATTAATATTTTCTGTGTATATCTTGAGATATATACATTAAATTGACAAAGTATTTTTGAATAATGATACTATTTTATGTTGCAAGCAATTATGAGAGTAAATGTAATAATTGAACACTGAAAACTTTTAAAAATTCAATAATGCCATGCTAAGAAAATAACAGAATAAATTTTAAAAACTTGCTTTATCTTTTTAAATTGTTTTATTTTTCTTTTAAATTCTAAATTCTCTAAAAAGTTGTACACAAAGAATTATTCATCTATGAGAAATTGGTGACTGATATATAATAATAATAATAATAATAATAATAATAATAAAAGGAAATGGCATTTAAAATGACAAAAAAGCCCAGTAAGGTGGCGAATGTCTGTAATCCCAGTGGCTTAGAGACTGAGGCAGGAGGAATGCAAGTTCCCATACAGACTCAGCAACTTAGTGAGACACTATGCAACTTAGTGAGACCCTGTGTCAAAATGAAAAAGATAAATAAAGAATAAAATAAAGTGCTGGGGATGTGGTTCAGTGGTAGTTAAATGCCCCTGGGTTCAATCCCTGGTACTTAAATAAATACATAAAATGACAATGAAATACATTAAAGGTATAGATATAATTTCCACATATGAGTATATCAATATATGCTATGTAAGTTACAAAATGTAACTGCTACAAGATAGAAGACATAAAGTGTAATAAGGCAATGTATCAGACTTTTTGAGGAGAAATCTAACTTTGTAATGTTTTCCATATTTTACCTAATCAAAATTTCCCGAATAATTGTTCTTACAGTCTTGCAAAAATAATAACACAAAACAATTAATGGACAGGTATATTAAATAATTACAATAATTGAGTTATGTGGAAAGCTAGCTTTACCTTCTGCTTTTTATACAATGATTATAACAGTTTAAAACAAAGGAGAGCTGCAAATTAACTTTCATATTTAACTCATGATAGAAACTACCAAGGTGAAAAAATACTAAAACTATAAGGAAAATATTTATATTGATGTTGTAATATATAAGATTGTGACATCTATAAAGCAAATTATTACAGTTTAGAAAATATAAATAAACTTTTAGGATTCTTTTGAAAACCTCTCAGATAAAAGATGACTATATTTCACAAAAAAGGAAATAGATTAAGAATGCTTTACTTAAACATGAAATGCACTTCCTTAGTGGAAGGGAAAAGAACTAGAAACTAAGTGGTTTGAAAAACATTTTAAAAAAATACTTAGAGAATCCATTCTCAAGGGATTGTTAGACCCAGAGATTCAAAGACAAGCTATGCCAAAACAAAGAAAAACTTACAATGGTGATAGTGCATGCATGTCAAAGATACTAACATGAGCTACTAACATATAACTACTGTGACCTACAGAAGCAGTACCAAAGAGCCTGGCATAGCCACTTCTGCTATATGACAGGAAGATTCAACTAATGTAGAAATACAGAATGGACACTGGCCAAAAGGTTTCTTCATAGTCAAAGAATAAGCTATGGTCCTATTTCAATCATATATTGTATGTTAGAAATAATGCTAAAATTCTACCTAGAGTAATAACTTAAACATTACACTTTTTCATAAGAAAATAAATATATGCAATATATTAGCTATACTCTTCATTCTATAAATTATAAAAAAATGCTAGGAAAAAAGGTTCATAAAATATGAATGAGGTTATAATAGTAATCAGTGATTTAAAAAGAAACAAAACCTGCCAAACTGACAAATATATTGAAGGTTCAATAGGTATTACAGAAACAATAATAATATTTTTTTCTTGTTATTGAAGGAAAATTAAAGAAAGAATATGGATATATTTAGAATTATGAAGGATAATTTGACTACAGTCAAACTTGGCAAAGAAAATTTATATTAGGTTTTAGGTAGAAATGTGTGAACATCACAGTGAAGTATATACTTTTCTAGGAAAATATGAAAAAAATGTGTTAATTATAGCTTGGTTAAGTAGAGAACATATTGAAAATGTATAATGTAAAAGAAAAAAGAAACCTTATTTCAAGTTCTATTTTAAAACTTCAGAGATAAGACAGTGTGATATTAGCATAAAAAAACAGTTATCAATAATGCAGAATAGAGTCTGGAAGAGACCCACATAACTGTGGCTGACGGTTTTTTAACTAAGGTACACAGGAATTGAATGGAACAAGGATTTCTTTTCAACAAATGGTGCTAAACCAATTGGATACTCATGGGGAGAAACATAAACTTCATCTATATTTTGTACTTCCATGCAAAAAATTGATAGCAGATCACACACTTAAACATAAAACACTATTAAACTTATGAAAGAAAGCATAAGATAAAATGCTTTCTGATTTCAAGTTAGGAGAAGAGCTAACTATAAGGTGATCCACAGAAGAAAAGTAATTCAATGACTTCATCAACATCAAAAATGTCTCTTCAGAGACAATGTTAGTAGAACAAAAAAAAAATAAGTCATACATTGGAAGAAAATATTTGCAAATCACAAATCTGCAAGGATTTGCTTCCAAAAAAATAAATAGTTCATATTTTTCAATAATAAGATAGCAATTTAAAAATGGGATGCATATTTGATAGTCATTTTATTCTAGAGCATATACCAGTAGTAGATAAGCCCTTGGAAAAATATTCATTATTTGTTTTTGTTTTATATTTAAATTTAAATGACTATGAGATGCCACTACATACATATAACATGTCTTAAGTTCAAAAGCTTAACAGTATGAAGTAATAACAAGTAAGCAGAATAACTGCCATTTTTCTCACTGTAGGATGGCTGTCAAATAATATTTCCACTTTGGAAAAGAGTTTCACAATTTCTTAAAAACAATCTTCATGGGACATGTTGGCACACCCCTATAATCACAGTAACTGAGGAGGCTGAGGCAGGAGAATTGCAAGTTCAAGGCCAGCCTCAGCAATTTAGTAAGTCCCTAAGCAACTTAATGAGACCCTGTCTGAAATAAAAATGAGCTGCAAATATCCTCAGTGGTGAAGTACCTCTAGGTTCAAACCCCATTACCAAAATCAATCAATCAATAAAAGAAAAAGAAACTAGCCATTCATATACTCTATAATCTAGTCACTTCTGGACCTCTATAACAGTGATAGAATATGTCCATTGAATTATTTATATAGTAAATTTTCCTAAAGTTTTAAAATTAAATTTATTAAATTTATTTTTTAAAAAAACATTAATGAGGCTGCGACCATATAATATGCTAATTTTAAGTACATTGGGTCTATACTGAGGAGTGGGGTAATTGTATCAAATTGTGATTCCGCTCCAAGTTTTCTGAGGAATCTCAATAATGCTTTCCATAGTGGTTGCACCAATTTGTAGTCTCATCAGCAATGTATAGACCTTTTCCCCCACATCCTTGACAAAATTTATTGTTACTTGTATTCTTGATTGTTGCCGTTCTGATTGGAATGATATGAAGTCACAGTGTAGTCTTAATTTGAATGTGTTTAATTAATAGTGATTATTAACATTTTTTCATATATTTTTTCACCAATGTAATTGTTTAGTCTTTGAAGTGTCTATTCAATTTTTTGCCCATTTATTTATTGGGTTATTTGTTTTATAGGTGCTAAGTTTTTTGAGTTCTTGATATATCATGGAGATTAATGTTCTGAATTATAGGTGGTAAAAATTTTCTTACATTCTGTAGGCTCTTTCTTCATGTACTTGATTGTTTCCTTTTCTGTGAAGAATCTTTTTAGTTTGATACCATCCCATATTTCATTCTTGATTTTACTTCTTGAGCTTTAGGAATCTTGTTGAGGAATTCAGTACCTAAGCCAATATGATATAGAGTTAGGCCTAATTTTTCTTCTAGTTGGCACAAGGCTTCTGGTCTAATACCTAGGTCCTTGATCCTCTTTGAGTTTTGTTTTGTGCAGGATGAGAAATAGGGGTCTAATTTCATTTTGTTACATTTGGATTTCCAGTTCTCCCAGCAACATTTGTTAAAAAGGTTATCTTATATCCAATGAACGTTTATGGTGCCTTTGTCTAGTATGAGATAACTATATTTTTGTGAATTTATCTCTGTGTCTTCTATTCTGTATCATGATTTTCATGTCTGTTTGGAGCAATAATATGCTGATTTTGTTACTATGGCTTTGTAGTATACTTTAAGGTCTGATATTGTGATTCCTCCTGCTTCATTTTTCTCCTTGAGGATTGCTTTGGCTACTCTGGGCCTCTTATTCTTTTTTTTCCAAATAATTGTATGACTGCTTTTTCTATATCTAAAACAAGGCCATTTGAACCTTAATAGGAATTGCATGAAATCTATATAGTACTTTTGGTTTTATGGCCATTTTGACAATATTAATTCTGCCTATCCAAGAACATATCTATCTCTCAATTTTCTAAGGTCTTTTTCAATGTCTTTCTTTAGTGTTCTACAGTTTCATTGTAGAGGTCTTTCACATCTTCTGTTAGATTGATTCCCAAATATCTTATTTTCTTTGAGGTTATTCTGAATGGGATAATTTTACTAATTTGTCTTTCAGTTGATTCGTCACTGATATATAGGATTTATGGGTTTTAATTTTATATCCTGCTACTTTTCTGAATTCATTTATGAGCCTTAGAAGTTTTCTATTGAAGTTTGTTGAGTCTTCTAAATATAGAATCATTTCATAGGCAAAAAGGGATAATTTGAGTTCTTCTTTTCCTAGATATATTTCTTTAATTTCGTTCTTCTAATTGCTCTGACTAGAGTTTCCAAGAGTATGTAAAAATTTTAAAAATTAAAAGTAAAAATATTAAATACAACACAAAACTGACATGTAGTAATCAAAATTCCTATTTTTCCTATCCATGAAAAATAACTGGTTGAAAAAAATGCTAGAAATGAGAAAGGAAAACATAAACAAGCAAACAAATATAAACATGCATAAATGACCATGAACCATCAAGGTAACAATTCACTAGTGAAAAGAACAACAAAAAAATCTCAATGAAAAGTTAAAGAAGGATTTCCATTGGAGTCAAAATGTTCCTTGTTTCCCTTCTCAACAGTCAGGTGGGGCCTTCTAGAGGATGAGGCTTATTCCAGGGAGAGTGGGGTTGCTAGGGTGAGAGAGGTCATCTCATAGGCAGAATTTCTGGAGGTAGGGTTTAGACTTAGGTAGCTTCTAGGCCCTTCACTAGATGGTAATTGTTCTGGAGATTTTAAATCAGTGCACCTCCAGGTCCCAACATTTTCAGGTCCATGCTGGAAAACAGCATTTTAGAATCTCCCCTAGCTACCTCTTATGTGTGGGAGGAGCCAATTCTTAGTCCACACCACCTATGGACCCCAAATTTCCTGGTCTTGGATTTAGTCCCCAGACTGAGTCTCTCCCACGCCAGCCAGTTCAACTTCCTGGCCAGGCACATCTCTCCCAGCCAATCCTGTAAGCAGACTGATTAGAGGGGGAGGGGAGAGCTGGGTGGATTTTCCTGACCAGTTGTTCCCTGTTAAACCTCTCTTCATGTTTAATTTTCTCCCAGTCACTTAGGCACATCTATGTTGTGCAATGTGTGTTTGCCAGACCTGTATTTGGGACCAAACTCAAGTTTGCCAGGACTTGGCTCCCTAGGCACAGCTGCAAAATGGTCCCTTCCTCTGTCCTCCGCAGGCAACCTGGAGAGATGGTGAATTCTTTCCTGTCCACGTATATTGTTCAGTACACCTTTCAGTTTAATCAGGCAGGGTCTTTGATCTCTAAATTCTCAGTACTCAGACACGCCTCAGTCCTCCTAAAACTGTGGGTTTCTTTAATTCTCTTATCCCTCCACTGTGTGAGGGATCAATCTGGCTGGTGCCTCAGGCCACAGTCACAGGTGTGGTGCTGGAGGTTTCTTCTTTGTTTCATTATATCCAACCTCCTGAGTTCCTAATCTGCTTTGAGTGTCCAGTATTAAATTCCAGTAAAGCCCCCCCACCCTGATTTTTTTCAGTCACCCACCTTTCTGAAAAGCTGGGCAGGCACATCTCTCCCAGCCAATCCTGTAAGCAGGCTGATTAGAGGGAGAGGGGAGAGCTGGGTGGATTTTCATGACCAGTTGTTCCCTGTTAAACTTCTCTTCATGTTTAGTTTTCTCTTGGTTTCACACCATGGATCAGCCATGAAAGCAACCTGTTTTATTCTGACATCTCAAAGAACCCCCTTTAGATGTTATTCTAAAATATTTTGCTACACTCTGAATTTTAAGGAATGCAAATTCATTGAACATTTAATATAAAAATAAAATATATATGCATATTGCATATGAGCATGTTTGTAAATTACATAATATGTGATATATTTATGTAGCTTGTATGTAATTAATTTATAATAAAATTAAAATAGTGAAAAAGATAGTCCACATACAAAATAAAGGGAATAAAAAGCTATGAAATGTTGGCATTAAGAAATAAATCTTGATAGAGACAACTTAATAGGTATGAAATATTACAACAAGTATAAATGGCTTTTATTAACTTTTATTAAGAAGGGATGATCCCTATTGGATGAAGAAGAATCTAATATTACTTTTTGTAATAGCTCCATGGTTAAAACCAAGTCAAAAAAATATAAATCAAAAAAAGCAGGGACACCAATCTGATATCAGATAATGTAGAATTAGCAATGCAAAATAATTGGAAGTTTGGGCTGGGGATGTGGCTCAAGAGATGGCTCGCTTGCCTGGCATGCATGCAGCCCAGGTTCAATCCTCAGAACCACATACAAACAAAGATATGTCCACCAAAAACTAAAAAATAAATATAAAAATTTCTCTCTCTCTCTTAAAAATAAATAAATGGAAGTTTGCATTTTCATCAGTTACCATTTTATTTTATTAAGTAGAGTGCACATATTATTCTATCCTGAATGTGCAGTAAATATTAAAATAACAATTGAAATGGCAAGAAACTACAAAGTAAAAACAAAACAAAAAATGAGAGAGCTGTAAATGTATCTTGGAAATTTGAGTAATAAAGTCATGTAAAACCAATTATATACAAATGAGACAACTATTTAATCTCAGAAAAGTATAAAAAATCAACCTAAAATTAAAATGTAACTGGATTATTCTTATACTAATAGCATTTACTTTATAATAATTTTATGAACACTAAATATTTTCAAAACAAACATTTGTTAAAAAGAAATATTGGGAGATAAATTTTGTGTATGACTGGAAGTAATAGTATTGGAAAGCTGAATGTTCAACTTGCATAGTAAAATTCAGTGTATAATGTCTAAGACTGAAAAAATAAAATACAAAAGAAGTGGTATAAACAAGATGTTTTTAAATATAAGCAGATTAGAAAAAGAAAACCTGGGATCATCAAAATTTGAGGAAACAGAATGAAAAGAATACAGAAAAACAATGCAAATACATTTGGGATAAGGGAATGAAAATGTAAAGATTCTATAAGATGAATGATTTTTCGCATTTTATATCCAATGAACTTTGTATGCATATTGTAAAAATGATGCATATTGTAAAAATGATATATGTATTCTATTTAATAGATTTAAAACAATTAAATTGAAAATAATTATAAAAGCAAAGGCAAAAATTAATGTTTATGCTGTTCATATCTGAGCAACATTGAATCCTAAATGCAGAAACATTAAAACAAAAAACATATATACTACCACTAAGACTCTTCACTTACATTTCTGTGGATAAAGCAGACCCAAGAAAATGATACAATTAATCTGAATGATATGTTCTATGGCACTGATATTTTATATGCATGTGTACATGTATATTAGTTTGTGTATGTGTAAATATATCAAATATTATGTTTGAATTCAAGGGATCTTTTTATTATGTATTCTTAAAACAATAAGAGCTGAAATGCATAAATAATACTTATCAAATGTGATACACAGCACTACAGTGTATAATACACTGTTTTCCTTAATTTTTTTAATTTTAAAATTATAAATATATTCCTTTATTATTTTTTCTGTTTGTCTTTATGTCATTTAATATTTTAGACTTTTTTATAATTATTATCAGTAATGTTTGAATTATTCTCATCGAAGATGCAAAAAATCATTCATCTTATAGAATCTTTATATTTTCATTTCCCTTATCCCAAATGTATTAACATTGTTTTTCTGTATTCTTTCCATTCTGTTTCCACAAATTTTGATGATCCCAACTCTTGGTTGTGCATCTGATAGTATGAGACACTGTGTAGCCATCTGAATGTGTAATTTTAATTTGTAATCCTGTGTATATAGAATTTGATACATTTACAAATACTCATTTTAGTTATTCATCACTTGATTGACTACAACCAATTCCCTAATGTTTTCCTCAGAAATAGATCATGGGAACTCTATTTCTTGGAATTATTAAATAATCAAACATAACCATTTCTATTTTTTTTCTTTAAAAATCAGTGATATATTTCATATAAATTAATGAGTCAGCCTTTCTGTTATTAAAGACCCACCTAGCATTGATCACTTTTTTCTAGTATTCCTTGAATTATTACATTTATTCACTAAACAAATATTTGCTGAGTTTCTTACCTGTAATTATGTAACTGTCTTGGTTCTATATAATGGTGATACAGTCATACCAAAACAAGATAATGTTTTGAAGAAAATGCCTAACAGTATTCTTCTAATCTTTGAAAAAATTTGTGTGTACAGTAAGTCCTCAATATAAGATTGGTTATGATATATCAATTTTTCTTTCATATTATGAATATTTTCAATTGTTGACCCCAATTCTTTTTTCCCATTTTCATTTATTTTCTTTCTTTTTTGTTTTAATTAGTTACACATGACAGTACATTTATTTTCTTTTTAAGTTTTGCATTTTTTTTAATCGCACATATTTATGAGTTAGAGTATGATAGTGTCATGTATGTACATAATCTATATTGATCAAATCACAGTAATTTATGCTTTCATCTTATTTCCATTACTTTATGTTTGGAGGCTTTGAGCCTAGTTATTCACAAAATAGTAAGAAGTTATTGTGAACTATAGTCACCCTACTGTGCTGTTGAGCAGTAGAACTTATCACTTCTCTTCAGCTCTATTTTAGTATCCACTATCCAACCACTTTCTCTCTTCTCCCACACTTTCTAGCCTCTAGTCACTATTCAACACCCAGATAAATATTTTGTAGCATCCAAATATGAAAGACAACATGCAATTTTTGTCTTTTTTGGTCTGGATTATTTCACTTAACATAACAGCCTCCATTCCATCCATTTTGCTGCAGATGAATATCATTTTTAAATAGTTGTACAATATTTCTTTTTTTAATTTTTTTTAGTTGTAGTTGGACACAATACCTTTATTTTATTTATTTTTATATGGTGTTGAGGATCGAACGTGCTAGGACCTCAAACGTGCTAGGCAAGTTCTCTACCACTGAGCCACAACCACAGCCCAGTTGTATAACATTTCATTGTATGCAAGCTTCTTTTGTTGCTGCATATATCTTAATTATATCTTTAAAATTATAGGTTTCTACAATTTATTTAGTTGCCTTATTTCTGAGCACCATTTGAGCCCCTTTGTTTATCTGACCCAGGTACATAAAATATAGGTAGACAGCAATTGTAACTGAGATGGGTAGGGATAGTAGAGCTTGGTAATTATTCTCACCACATATAGTATAAATCCTAAAGGAAACAAGATTAATATGTATAAATACATAGCACATAAATAATTTTTATAAGTAAAACAATTTTTTTCTGAGATGCCTTCATGGCTTGAAGCTGGTCTTGTCACTGAGGCTTTGTACTGTGGTATCTTTGAATTATAGATCACATGCATGTTTTCCTTTAATAATAATTAAATTTAATAATAATTAAATAAAAGGCATAAAATAAGAGCATGGGCTATATAGAGTAGTTTCGATGAATAGGTTGACTTAAGACTGATTACAAAAAGATTTTGTAAAATGAAGCAAATCCATTACTACTCTAGTGGCATAGAATGGCATGAGAGAGTTACCTTGTCTTCAATCATTTGTACACTTTTTGTTAATTTGCTTCTATTTGTAAATAAGCCATAGTAACATAGTAACGTATGTTTGAATTCCATACAGTGTGCTCAGGATGATATATCCTTCCTTTAGCTATTCCTGTTATAGTATTTATTTCTTGAATGCCTGTTTAGTTTCTCATTCCTACTATGTGTACTCACTCATCTCTTTCTGTTGTCTTTTAGATCTATTTTAGATGGTAATTTCTTGTTGGAATTCATGATAAAAAGTATATAAAGAGTTTTCAATAACGCTTTCCTGGTTTTCCTTCTGGTTGCTTATGGATGATTTTCATGAGATGGGGACACATATATATTATTTCTGCAGTCTTAATACTAGAAGATAAATAATATGTTTACTTTTTTTCCCCAAAAACTTTAAATACAGTGAAAAGACTCCACCTGAATATTTTGGATTTATTTTAGTTCTTATATCTCCATATGAAGAAAACAGAATAAATAGATAAACAAGAAGACATAACACAGAATATTTTAAAAGATTATATTTTTTTCTATATGATTGTATTTATCATTTATAAGAATAAAATCAGAAAAATAAAAGAAAAAATATCATTTATTTAGATTAATGAAACATGAATTTCAGAAACAGAAAATAAAATATGGGTAGCATTAGAGTCACATTTACCTCATAAACTTTAATGAGTTGTGGATGGTTTAAAAATTATAAAATAAATCAGAAAATAATTTTAAAAATATAAATGAATATTGCATTTTCAGAAGGAAATACTTTTAAATATGATAGAATTCTAATAGAAAAATCTAATCAAAAAAGGTAAAATGTAGAAAGTTTATATCTGCCAAAAATGACAACAAAATTGAGAATATTGATCACAGAGGAAATTTGTGCAAATTATTTTTTAAAAACTCTGTAATCTAATGTATGTACAAAAAACATTAACAGGCAGCAATGATGTCATGATGAACAAAATGATTACAAAGAACCACACGGCATTACCACTTTCCACCCTATTTAAATTATGCTTAATATTTGCTGCTAATAATACAAAATGGTATAACTTTAGAATATGATTTGATGACACGATAAAATTTATAAAAATCTAAATCCCCATGAAATCTATGTCTTTGATCCTGAGAATATTGCTTTTCATAAAACATTTTAAGGATTTGATCATAAAGGTAAGAAAAGAGTGAGAAAATATGCTTTGAGAATTTTAATCAATGGAAAAACTGCTAATACATTCTTTTGATATCATAGCACTCATTTATTGCAATAATATAAAACAAAAAAATCATATATACAACCTAGTTACAAAATTTTATATGTTCTGTTAGGATTAATCTGTGTACATGAACAATGAATTAGGTAAGCATTTTTAGTATTTAATTTCATCTAAATTATTACATTATTTATTAAATATGGGTATATTTATTACTCATGATCAATATAATTATGAATTAAATGTTCCATTAAGTTGGTTAATTTTCGCAGGTTATTTTATGGTTCACCTCTAAATTAGGATGGAGTGGCCTCATTTAAAAAAATTAGAAGTCACTGTTTTCTTTATATTTTAAGAACAGTAAAAAATCATATGAAGATAATAAACCACATGCACTTGCATTTATCACTCAGCTTTAATAGAATTATTTCAATACTTTGCCAAAATTTGCTTCAGCTTTTTTTTTTTAATTAGCACTGTTATCTGCTTTGAAAATGCTGCTGTCCATCTATGTGTGTGTTTGTGATCATAAAAAAATTTTTGGTTTTCACTCAGCACCTTGAGATGCAAAATGAAGGAATTTATTCAATTTTTTTAATTAAAATATTTTAATTTTTAACTCACACATAATTGTTCATATACAAGGGGTACAGAATGACATTTCAATACATGCATCCAGTGTATAATGATCAGATCAGGGTAATTGGTATATCTACAGCATTAGGCATTTATCATTTCTTTTTGTAGGAAAGAATCAAAAGCCTCTCTATTATTTATTTTGAAATATTAATTGCTATCAAATGAAGTTATCATACTGTGCTGTAAAACATTATGAGTAATTCCTCCTATCCATCTGCTTCCCTATGCCCATTAGCTGTTTGTTCTTCCTCTCTGTACCATTATTAGTAACTATGACTCTATTTTTTTTTCTTCTTTGATTTCAACAGTTTAGCTTCCATATCTAAGTGGAAATATGTGTATAGCTTAGTTATTGTAACATAATGCTCTCTAGTTCTATCCATGTTTTTGCAAATGCCATAATTTTATAATTTTTTGGCTATAGAATAGTCCACCACATAGACACACACATACATGGGAATAAAGAATACATATTTACACTACATATTTTTTATTCATTCATTCATTGAGGGAAAACTACATTCTTTCCTCATCTTGGCTATTATGAAGCGTTTTATAATAAACATGCAAATGCAGATGTTGTTTTTACATACTGATTTCAGCTCCTTTGCATAAATACTGTGTTGGATGATATGGCAGTTCTATGTCTTGGTTTTGAGAAAACTTCATACTGTTCTCCATTATGGCTGTATTCGTTGAAATTCCTCCTATCAGTGTACCAGAGTTCTCCTTTCTCTGCATCCTTGTCAGAATTGATTTATTTCTCTTTATGATAATTGTCATTCGGACTAGAATGAGAATGACATTGTTGTTCTTATTTGAGAATAGAGGGATTTTTACTCCTCTTTTCTTACTAAGTGATAGGCCCCAATGGATACAATCATTTCGTGTCATATTTCTGAGACATTATTTCCTGCTATTTATCCTGTTCTATCTAAATGACCATTGTAATATCTCATTGCTGTTACTCAGTGATATATTTTTATACCAATATTATTACTGAGGACATTTTCAAATTTCCATTCCACAATCTCCAAAGTCTCATCCCTTTGATGTAAGATGAATTTGCTAGTCAGTAAAGCTGCTTACCAATTTCTGTGTTTTCTCAATTATTTTGAACATCCTATAAAGTACAATGATATTAATATTAGAAATTCTTAAAATCAGAGTAATTTAAATATATTTGTTAGATAAGCTAAGAAGCATGAAGAATTTGAAATGTTAGGCTAACTGCAAATTAAAACATTGTCCTATTACAGATTCATGGATAACATAAATACATAAATGGTTGATTAGATACAAAGGGCTATATATCAAGAGGAATACAGCTCAGAATATTTGGTTTATTTTCCCTTTCCTCAAGTCCTATGAGTAAAATGCTGACGATCCTGGAGCTTATGGAAACTGCCTACCACTTCTTGTTTCAATTCATCAGAAAAGGAATCTACTAAAAAGGTATTAGGTAGTTCACAGAATAAAACATAAAACCTGTGTTAAGGGTCATGTCCAGTGGTTTCTGCTTCTTTATATTAACAAATTCCAATGTCAGGTACATTTACCTGGTACATTCTGTACTTTTTTTTTTCTACACAGAAAGAAATAAAAAGTTTTGATTCTATAGTCAAAGGATGGCTTTTCCACCAATTAATATTAATTTAGAAATGAACTTTCTCAAATCTAGGATTGAGTTGCAATACCAGAGAGCCAAATAATATTATAGGTGTCCACTGCATTATTTTTGGAAAATAAAATGTCTGAAGTTTAATTCCAGAATTGGAATAATTTGTTTTCTCATGAGTTTTATTTCCCATGCCCTTGGTTACACCATGAATACAGCAAAAAAGACTTTGCTGATGCAATTAAGGTCATAGATGTATTGACCTTGAAATATGGAGAATTTCGTATATTATTAAAATGGGACCAAAGTAATCATGAGTCCTTGAACCAAAAGAGGAAAGCACAGGATGAAGTCCTAACTTTCCAGACTTAAAAAGAAATCATGTATCATTGATGTCTCAAAAATGGAAAGACCCATGAGGAAAGTACAGGGGGAAATGAATTCTGCCAACAGGATGCTTCATCAAAGACCCCGAACCCTTGTTGGAAACTAAATATAGGGAAACTAACTAGTTAGCCCATCCAAACCAATATGTCACATCATGCCAAGCTTCTGACCTGCAGAAATATGAGATAATAAATTTGCATTGTGTTAAGCCCCTATATTTGTAGAAAATTCTTATGGCAGCAATATAAAATTAATATGATCTCCATGCTAGGTTTATTTAAGAATCATTCCGAAACTCTTAATATGACTGACAGCACCATTTTCTAATTGTCTCTCAGTCTCATTTACTCTCACTTCTAACATTTCATCTCCTTTTTCATTAGTCTCATTTCTTATTATAACCAATCTAAATTAAACCTTTCTCTTACTGTTTTTTTTTTTTTGTTGTTGTTGTTGTTGTGGTAGCGGTGATAGTTTACTTTTTATAATTTTGAAATCAATAAATGCAGAAGAGCTCACAAAAATAAAATACAATTTGCATAACTCATCTGTTCTCACTCCCAGATTCCTTTGCTAGAGGCAAGCACTTACAACAATTATGCTTTAAGAGATCACATGGTGTTTATCCCATAAATATAAATAGCATGCTAGTACTGGCAATCTTGATTATCATTTTTAAATTTTCTTTCAGATCATAAATGAAAGTAGAAGTCTTATTTCAGTATATCCATCTCTACTTTTGCAAATTGTTGACAGTTTTTTATCCATTTATTTTTTTCTACTATTCTGCCTTTTTGAATTGAAATTACATAATGCCATATCTCTAGTTCTCTTTGCTTCAAGCATTATCTCATGGCCACTTTATAGTGTAAGCTATGGATACTTAAGCTCTTCAAATTTCTCTGCCTCTCTTTCAATTCTATCAAAAAATTTCAAATCTTTATTTATTTTTAACCTTTTTCACATGGATTTAAAATAACTCCTTTCTGTATTTACCTATACTAAATTCTTCTGTGTCTCTAGGTTGAATATAAATGATGAAGTGAAAAGAAACAGAACTTTATTATTTAGTGTGTAAAACATAATAGCATGTATAATAAACCAAAATTTATCAAGGAAAGTTATAAGCAAAGAAATAATAGAGAATTAGAATGTGTTAAATAAGGCAGACCTAAAGTAGTTGCTGGTGCACTATAGGAAGGGTCTTAAGAGAGTCCCTACCTCCTGCATAGCAATGTGTATTTTTACTAGGAAAGTGGGACTGTGATACACCTAGGAAGCTACAGAGCCCAAGGACATTTCTACTGAGAAATGTCAAGGACTTCTGGGGCTCAGATACAGGAATCTGTCAGAGGTATTGCACAGATCCAATTTTATTATGACCTTTCAATGACACAAAGCAAATATTATCCACCTACTCATCCAATGTGGATGTTCTTTTACGTGTTCCATAAATTGATGGAATTTTTGCTGCATTAGACTTGGCTTCAAATTTGAAGGAAAAAATCTGTAATATGCACTTGTTGCTTTTATTGTACCTATGATTTCTTTTTACTTATTTTATATCAGATATAAAATAAACATTCTTTTTATTTCTTCTATTTTTTTCCCTATTATTTATACCAATATTATTACTGAGGAAATTTTCAAATTTCCATTCTGTCTGCATGTGTATAAATATTGTATTATTAAAAATATTGTACTATAAAAATTGAAAATATTTATACAGAATTAATGTACAGAATCAATGTACCACATGCTGATCTCTCACAGTTATTTTGACTATTTCTCTCCCTCAATCCAGAGTTACATTGAAGCAAATCCCAGACATCAGATAATTTCATCTATAAATTTTCCTTATGTATATGTAAAAACCAAAAAATTCTTGTTTTCATTTTCACTCTTTTGCAAGGCTGTCATGGTAGGAAAATTTCTTACAATTTTCATCATTCAATTCTATTTTTTGTTCATTAATTGATATTTGACCTCTCCCATTTTCACTTCCTTTCACTTATATCTTGATTATATCCTGAAATCAATTCATTTAAAAATGTAAATAAAAAATTTAGTTCAAGTACCTCTTATTTGAAAACATGTTTACCTTTTAGAGATTTAATATAAAATTTGTATATTAAAGTCTTCGAGCTAATAAATTTGTTACTATATTTATGCACTTTTTAACTAAACATCCAATCTTATATATATTTTTTTAATTTATTTTTTAGTTTTAGGTGGACACAATGTCTTTATTTTTTTATTTTTATGTGGTGTTGAGGATTGAACCCAGAGCCCCGTGCATGCCAGGCAAGTGTGCTACTGCTTGAGCCACATCCCCAATCTTATATAAGGCTACTCTTATTTCCTTTTTTGATTATTATTTCTTCATTCCAATTGTTATCATTTTCTCATCAACTTTGATGATATGACATTCAATAGGAAGAAGCTTTATGTACACTTTTCTCTATCCTATTATCTTTTCCTCCTAATTGGAGATTCTATTAAAAATAAACAAAAAAACTTCTAGAATCGCAACTTTTTTCTTATATGTACTTATTTTCTGTAATTCTAAGTAGTTGAATGTTGCATGCCTTGAAATTGTTCTTTATTTTTAAACTATTTTCATTTTGACTCAATATTATTATTGAGTTTATTAAAGTTTATGCTTAAGTCTTCCTATAATTATCTTTATTTAAACAATGCTACTTTTTATTTCCTATGATTTTCCTAGTAGTTTCTCCTTTTTTAAAACATTCTTATATGGACCTAATTCCTTCCGAGTCCCTAGGAAAACTATTATTTTCTTCATAATACTTATAGAGTTTTCTTCCTTGAACAAAATTTTTTCTCTATTCATCTGCTAATTCTGTTTTTATGACAACTTCGTGATTTATGCTGTTGTATTTTCACTTCATATAAATGGTTGGTTTTCTCTTCGTGCATAACTATGTAGCTCTGTGATTTCAAGAACTGCTGTTTTACAGTACCGCTGCTTGTAAAACTGAAGGAGTTTGGAGTCATCCTGCAGGATTATTAATAGGCCCTGCCTTAGGTTTCAACCTGAGTTCTGAGCATAGAATCCTCTATCAATGTCAGAAAGTGCAAAATGCCTATTGATTAGACACTCAGTCTTTATGTTAAGTAATTTAATAAATATCTCCTTGACCACTATGAATATGTTACTGAAACTCTCCTAAATTTTAGATTCTGGAGTTTAAATTATTTTATGAAACACATAAACATATTCTAGATTGAGCAATTAGTTATTTTATGTGGTCAATGAGGGAAAAATCTGATTTAAATGCCAGTGAGTTTAGTATGACTTATACGGGAACTTAAATTCTGAATTTCTAATAGTCTAGAAATTGATAGTATTCACTAATTTGGCATGCATGCTACATATCAAGCAAAAGTTTAATATATCTGGATATTTAGGAGGTTTGCTGGGTGTGACTCATTGGATTAAATAAGGATTTTAAACCAATTAGCTTAGTTGGTATTTCTTCTAATGTAAGTTTAATTAGTTTTTACATTTTCTTGATTTAAATTTATAAATACTAAAAATAAGTAGAGGAGAAGAAGTTCAAATCACCTCCTTCAACATTAGACTTTACTCATATGGCATTATATTTAATATGAAAATGGTAAATAATTTCAAAAATAGTATAATTGATTTAAAAATAAAATATAAAAATTAATAACTCCACCTAGTTATTGGTGAGTATATAAAAATATTGTTTTAGTCAGATTTTTTTCCTACTGCAACTAAGTGATCTGACCAGAACAATTTTAGGGGAGGAAAGTTTATTTAGGGATTCACAGTTTCATAGACAGCAGACTCCATTCCTCTGGGAGGTGAGTCTGAACATCATGGCAGAAGAGTGTGGCAGAGGGAAGCAGCTCACATGATGATCCAGAAGCAGAGATAGAGATTTCCAGTTGCTGGATATAAATATATATATCCCAAAGCCACACTGACAATGCCCATCTCCTCCAGCCACACCTTATCCCTTTAGTTACCACTCAGTTAAACTCATTAGGGGATTAATTCACTGATTGGGTTAAGACTCTCACAACCCAATAATTTCTCTAAACATTCTTGCATTGTCTTACATGTGAGCTTTTAGGACACCTCACATCCAAACAATAACAAATCTAGAATAATGGCTAAATCATTTTTTAAATTTTTCAAATACTTATTTTAAAACACTTGAATATATTATTCAACGATAGTACAAAATATTTGTAACAATTATGTAAATGTTATTTGAAAAGAATTTGAGAATAAAATGTACATTCTATACATTATACATAAAAATATATTTTAGACTATAATGGCATTAAAATTTTATTTCAGAAAATTCTAGATCTCATCATTTTTTGCCATCATCAAATAATTGTATGGTATATAGTTATTATGACAATAACCTTAAAGTACATGTTAAAGATATCATATGTATACACAATGTTTACAAATTCTGTTTCAGTGATCTTTCAATTGATTTATTACATATGAGAAAAACTCTTATCTTTATTTAATACATTATATTATTCTTTTAAACAAGCACCAAAAATAGGTAGATGCATAATGTTATGATTTAGATAGAGTTTATTTAATCCTCCCATCCCAATCCCCGCAGCATATTATGAATCAGCATCCTTAAATCAGAGAAATCATTTAGCATTTGTTTTTTTTTTTTGATGGGGGGGCATTGGCTAATTTCACTTAGCATTATATTCTCCAACTCCATCCATTTATCTTCAAATGCCATGATTTTATTCTCTTTTAATGCTGAATAATATTCCACTTGCTTAACTTGCGTGAGGCACTGGGTTCAGTCATCAGTACAACATAAAAATAAACAAGTAAAATAAAGGCATTCTGTTCATCAACAACTACAAAAAAAATAGCTCTCAGTTTAGAGTTTTTACTGACACTTTTTAAATTTTTTTTTCTTTCTTTCTTTTTTTTTTGGAGATACATGACAGGAGTGTGTATTTTGACATTTTATATGCACAAGGAGTATAACTTATTGTAATTAGGATCCTATTCTTGTGGTTCCATTATGTGGAGTTTCTCTGTGGTTGTACATGATGTGGAGTATTCATGTATGAACATAGGAAAAGTATGTCTGATTCATTCATGTTTTTTAATATTCATATTTTTTAATCTTCATTAGCTTTTCCTACTTGTCGGTAGGACTAATCAAGGAAATATTTCCTTTGCTGATCTCCCAAATTGTACTTTTGTACTTAATTATTTCCCATAGTTATCTTTATTATTTTCCTTTTATATATTCTTTTGATTAACTCGCTGCACTGCACACAACTTCTTGAGTTATATTATTCAATCACTAATTTTCTATTTTCCCTCTTTGCGTGCATGTTTGTGTGTGTGTGTGCACTTACACACACACACAGTCCAGGCTGTATTGTATCATCAGTGTTGAAAATGTCTCCAGGTTTTCTTTTGTAGCATTGTTAGTATCATTTAGTGTAATAAATTTACTCAATTCCATTGTAGTCTTCTTTTTGACCAGTAAGTTATTTATGTGTTGGAGAGTTCTTCACTGAATTATGATGTCTCCAGAGATTTCTGACTGATACGTTTTCCAGTTTTCTAATTATTTTTGGCAATATGTTTGCTCCAAATTATTCAGTCTACCAGAATCCACATTTATTTGAAGTGCCTAAAATTTATATATTTACATAATTTATTATAGAGATCCATAAAAAATTAAGGACAACAAATATATATATTACATCAAAGTCTCCTTTTGCTTAATGTTGAGAATGAAGCCATAGCTCATGGCAGATGTATATCTAAAAGGAAATTGTTCATGAAATGAAACAGTGATTTCATACAGAAGTAACTGGAAAAACATGCCTAGAGTGACAGTTGCCATTGTAGGAGCACATATTTCATTGCAAAAATACCAAAATAATAATATTTTAATGCAAAATCATACAGTGTGTTATAGGACAAACCCATTCTCTGTAAATTAATAATTCATTTTTTGCAAAGCTGTACTTTGTATCTAGCATTATATTTATGATAGCCTCTACTTAGCTAGACAGATACAAATTGCTTATTGTAAATATGTTAAATCCCAGGATATTTCAATCAATTTTATGTCAACATGCTTAATTAGTTAACGTGACATGTAAAACTGTAAATATACCTCATATTTATGATGGTTTTAATGTTCTGTCTAAACTCTTGTATCCTCAGATTTATAGGCATGTGCTCTGGCATTTTTTCATTTTCATGCAAGGAGGAGAAATTATTGCCAAGTTGTTTATTTGTTAGCAATAAAGCAATTCATTTATTTTCAAAATTACAACAACAAATACATGCCCAAGTGAGAAAATGCATTCACATCAACCTCTTGATGTTATCATTTATGAAAATTATCACTTAACCAAATCCAAGATTTAAAGGAATTGCAGACTTGCTCCTAAAATATATTCTAAACCAATGACTATATTGCATGTTCGTAGTATTGAGGCATTAAAGAAGACACTGTCACTATAGAAAATATGACCCTATCAGAGAGTTCTGTTTGAATCTCTTACAGTAGTTAGGGCTATGATATAAAATCAGCAAAAATAATAAGCATTTGGAGACCAGTTGAGACTTTAGTGTATGGCTCAATAATAAAATGAAGATAAAAGAAAAGCATATTGAATTCTTTGGTCCTGAAATATCAAGAATATCTTATTTATTCACAGTTTGAGTATATAGAAATTACTTCACACAGCAAACAACAAGATAAAACTAATTACATTGAAATATAAGGCCAGACAATGAGTTTTGTGCTCTTCCTCATGTCCATTATATATATGTACATATACATGCATATATATAATAGATTTGTACTTAAGTATGTCATTTTTGATGGAAGTTAAATGCTTTTGTGCTATTGATATTAAATTACAATTATATTTCATTAATACAAAAAAGCAACTGTATGAGTTTTACTATTTTATCCTGAAATTTTGCTTAAAATGCATATTAATTCCTAGATAATTATAATTTTTATCAAATCTTTGGAATTTTTCAGATCTGGGGATATAGCTCAGTTGGTAGAGTGCTTGGATCACATGCACAGGCCCTGAGTTCAATCCCCATCACCACAAAGGTAAAAAAATAGCATCTTCCATATGGATAATCTGTGAACAACGTTGCATTTCTCCTTTCAAACTGATATCTTCTTTATTTCTGTTTTGTTTTGTTGTTGCATTATTCATGATTTCCAAGTTCATTTTAAATTGATATGATCTGAGGTGATAACCATGCCTTGTTCTAAGAAAATATTCAGTTTTTGAACATTAAGTGCGAGGACAACAGTAAGATTAATTTTGAAGAAATCACTTATAAAGTTGTGGAAAAGCCTTTCTATTCCTAATTTACTGGAGTTATTATCATAAATGTGTATTTGATTTCCTTTAATACTTGCTCTGCATTAATCTGTAAGATCATATGATTTTTCTCCACAACCAGCTTATATGGTAGAATACAATGATTGGTTTTAGAATGTTAAGGCACCCTTGAAACTATCAGTCTAATCATCTTAGTGCACATAATATCATTGTTTTTATATAGTACTGGATTTAATTTGATAATATTTTGTTGAATATTTTGTACCTATATGGATAAGAGATATTGCTGTAAATGTTTCTTTCATATTGCAACTTCACATGATTTTGGTATTAACAGAACATCATATGTGTAGAGTATATTAGGGAATATCACCACTGCTTTTTTTTCTAATTCTGGAAGAGTTTTAAAATAATTTATATCTTCTTTTCTGAAACAAGGATATTATTTATAGCAATGGCAGCATTTATTAAGCACTTATTTATTTATTTAAAACACTTTCCAAGCCAGACACTTTTTAAAACATAATGTGTGTTTTAATTCATCTGATTTTTTTGTGTGTGTATGTGTGTGTGTGAGTGTGTGTGGTGCTGGGGATTGAACCCAGGACCTTGTGCGTGCAAAGCAAGCACACTACCAATTGGGATATATCCTCAGTCCTTAAGTCATCTGATGTTTACAGAAAATTATTTTATTATTTTATATTTTATATTTTTTATTCTAATTTGTTATACATGACAGCAATATGCATTTCAATTCTTAGCACATGTAGGGAACACAATTTTTCATGTCTATGGTTGTATACAAGGTATATTCACACCATTTGTGTCTTCATACATGTATTTTGGAAAATAATGTCCATCTCATTCCACTTTCATTTCTAACCCCATGTTCCATTTCCTTCCCCTCCTACCCCTTTGACTTATCTAGAGTTCCTCTCATACTCCGCCTCCCTACCCAACTATGAAGACTATGAATCAGCCTCCTTATATCAGAGAAAAGATTCTGCATTTGTTTTGGGGGGATTGACTAACTTCAGTTAGCATTGTCTTCCCCAACTCCATCCATTTACCTGAAAACGCCATAATTTTATTCTCTTTTATTGCTGAATAATATTTCATTGTGTATATACACCACATTTTTTGGAAAGTAGGCTTTTAAAATTACTATTTTTATGTGCATAAATTTTGTTAGTTTATATCTTTTAAGATACAAGTACATTTTATTTAAATTATTATATTTGTGAGATAGAGCTAATAATAATCAAGTACATTTTCAAATAACAATTCCATTTTCAATGTAGTATAGGCAACACAGAGTGTTCCAAATTCTTCCCTCCAGTCTCTCATAACATTGCTATCATTAATTTTACTTATCCATATACAACAGTCTCCCAACATATTATTGATACTGGTGGTTTCAAGAGTTATCTGTTAAATTAAAAACCAAACATTTACTTAAGCTTCATTCATATTTGTTCCTTGACAAACAAATTCAGTATTTCTTTATGAATAGAGTTATTGACTAAATCATTATTTTTTTTCTAAGCAGAACTTATTTTAACATTTCTTGCAGGACAAGTATACCATTAATAAACACTTTCTTTTGCTTTTTGCCTAATGTATTTATTTCTGTTTAACTTCACATGGATAATTTTGCTGATAATTTTGATAGTCTAGGGTGTTTTGATAATTTTTATATTCTAGATTGTTTTTATTTTCATTTTTGCTCAACCCTTTAAATATTTCAGTCTTCTTACATACATGGTTTCTTTTCATGTATTTAAATTGTTTTCCCCAACTGTTTTAGTCAGCTTTTGCACTGCTCTGACCAAAAAACCTGAAAAGAACAACTGGAGAAAGAAAAGTTTATTTGGGGATGGGGGTTTTAGAGGTCTCAGTCCATAGATTGTTGACTCCATTCCTTGGGGCTCAAGGTAAGGCCAAACATCATAGTGGAAGGTGAAGTGGAAGAAAGTGGTTCAGGACATCACACCAGGAAGCAGAGACTAAGCTCAACTCACAAAACATATACCCCCAAAATACCCACCCCCCAATGATGTGCCTCCTCCAGTCACACATTACCTGCCTGGGGTTACCATTCAGTTAATTTTTAACAGAGGATTAAAGAACTAGTTGAGTTAAGGTTCTCTAACTCAATGTCTCTCCTCTAAACCCTGTTGCACTGTCTCACACATGAGCTTTTGGGGAACATTGCATATCCAAACCATAACACCCACCATTCTACCAAATTCTTCTCATCAGTTGACCACTGATCTGTACATTGCAAAATCAAGGGTCAAATTTTAGTTCATATGACTTCTTCCATTAGCAGCAGTGGAATCAGTAGAGAATTGGTGTCTTTTTAACATTCTTTTTGCATAATTTTTGAGACATCTTCTTTTTCTAACTATGCTTCTTCTCTTGGAATTCTTTCTCTCGAAATACCACAGCTCTTATTCTTTGCAACTCTCTCCTTTTTGTTTTAGAAGAATTATTTTCCCTCTCTCTATAAATAACTTAATGTCTTGAAAATTTCTTCAATTCTAATAGTTTTAAATAAAATATATGCATCAGTGATTCCTAAATTTATACATTCAACCAAGATCTGTCTTTTGAATTAGATATTTAATAAAGATATACCCTATAGTAAAAAACATGTCAACTGCTTACAACTTAATCCTTCAGCTGTTCAAGCCAAAATATTTACAGCCATTTACATCTCTTAGCTTTTCTTCTTCCCTCCTCCCCTTATTTTTCTTTACTTACCCACTAACTAATCCATTTTGAAATATGCCTGGCATTATCTATAAAATTTTTCCACAACACAATTATTCTGATCTCCTCATTGGCCTATCACCATGTTCAAGACACAATCTTTGCTTTTTCTGGATGATTGAAATAGACATCTGTTTTCCTTTTACCTTCTTTAATAGGATTACTCTCCTCCCAGCAACACCCAATCTCAGGTTGTATTTTTAATATAAAAATGTAGTGATTTAGTTTTAAATTAAATTATGGCATTCTACTTACTCAGGCTTCTAATGCCTTCAATTTATTTAGGACAGAAGTTAAATTTTTACCATAACTTAGAAGTTATTATTCTATCTAACTCTGCTATATTTTCTGACTTCACTTAACTATATCCAAGGTATTTCAGAATCACACAAAGGCAGAACTATTTCAGTGACTTAAAACTTTTAAATAGGTATATGTGTTAATAGTTTTAAATGAAAGATAATTCCAAGATTTCTTTATCAGGAACTCAGTATAATAATATATAAAATCATTTCTTAAAAATAAAAAAATAATTTGTATATTTTGGTAATTAATATATTCTCCTATTTCACAGTTTAAAGAAGAAGAATATGATACTACATTAAGATGGCCACATCCTTCTCCAATGTGACATTATTTTCTTGATACAATCCTTAAAATATATTGGGAAAATAAAGTGTACAATTTTGAAATAAATAGCATACATGGTCTCATAAATCAAATTTGGCTTTATGTATGGTATAAATGAAAAGTTTTTAAAAATCTATGAATCTAAATATTAATATTTTAAAGGATTTCTTCACAGAAGGCAGACGGCATAAAATATTAGAAAGAGGACAAATGGGTCTCCATTTCAATGTCAAGTTTAATTATTCTGTAGTGATTGACTCAAACATTGTTGATTGTAAATAAAGTCTTATCAGGCAGGAAGTGATTCACATGGGACTAAGGAAAAATGGAATCCAGTGCAGTGCTATTCCCTATTCAATATATGGCCCATCAATGTTGGCAAAGTCAGCTCATAACATTTATCTCCCTGTAACATTCTCTTCATATTTTTAGCCAAGAAACACAGTTCTAATTATAAAAAGAACACAAGCCAATATATATATATATATATATATATATATATATATATATATATTATCTGCTTCTCTGTTTGCAGCCTGATAGACATTTGAGTATATTAGTAAAATGTACACTTGTCATTCAAAAGTGAGTATGACAGACTTTGAAGTCAATATCTTTCCATGATGCCAGTTTTCTTTTCTTTTGATGTCAATCCTCTGTACTTGAGTTTTGAATCTATAACATGCTAAATATATGATCCTAGTAAAGATTTTTAATAAAATATGAATAACTTCCCTATCCACAGGAGAGCTTCATGGGGGGAAAAAGTGGCTTCAATAGTATAAATAATATCAAAATGAAGTGCTAAAAATGAAAACATTTTAAATATACCTCCAAATAATAGACCCACTTAATGGTTTATTTTGCCAGCAGTTATCATAGAAATTGATACTTCATTTCCTGGGGTCTAATCTCTTATTAAAGATTGAAACTTAAAAGTTTCAAAAGAGAGGTCTAGGTCTCACTTTGTAAATTGATCTTTGATTAGAAAGATCCATACTGTTTATCACTTTAAAAACCAGTACGTTTGGGCTACGCTTTTGTGGCTCAGTGGTACAGCACTTGCCTAGCATGTGTGAAGCACTGAGTTTGATCCTCAGCATCCCATAAATATAAATAAATAAAATAAAGGTATTCAAAAAAGTAAATTTATAAATTGCTTAGGTATAACTTTTTCACTTTAAAGATTGCTATTTAAATTTTCTTATTAATACCAGGTTAAAAATATATACCAAGAAGTGTTCATAACAAGAAAAAAATTAAGAGTAAAGCAGTGTTCTTTGATATTCAATATTTATCTGTGGTCCAGTTTTAAACTGAAAGGAAAAATATACATATTTTTATCCATAATAAATTATTTGCCTTAGATTTCAAATGATTTATTCATCCTAAGCAGAAATTTTATTGAAAATCACATAGGCCCAAGAATATGCAGATTGTATTCAAATTTGCAATATTGTATTTCCACTATTTGTTTTGTGAAAAGTAAACACACTCAATGAAATGAGGCATTGCAGTCATTTCTGAAGGATTAACAAAGTACTATTCTTTCATCATCCTGTATTATTTAAACTGCTTTCCAAAAATACAAAGTAGAGAATGATGCACGAGTTAGAATGGAAACTACTTAGATGAACGTACACAGCACAGGTCACCTTAGAAATGTCTTTTGATTATTTAGCACCTTTAAGTTAAAATGCTTATGAACTGAGCATAAATAATCATTCTAGTTACTTTATTCTTGGATAGAAATTGAAGTTCAGTAGGGATAGGCCAAACATCAGGAGGCCCACACTTAGCATGGCCAGAACTAATTTCTAGGTCCTGAATCCCCTTTCCACTAGTAGATCATGATCAGTGACAAGAGAAAATTTGTCTGAAATTGTGAAGGCACTTATTTAGGAAGCAGGGAAGATCTGAAGGAAAATAAAAGCAAGAGATGCTTCACAGGCTCAGAGGGAAAGTACAGTGGCTCCAGGACCACCAGAACTTGGGTATTTTGCTGATTAAGAGCTTGTGAATTAGGTGGCTAGAAATTCTGTTGAATAAATAAGTGCTGGCCAGAGTTTCACCTACCGTGCTTAGTAATTTGATGACTTCTTCATTTTTTTAAGACAATAAAGAACTGTTGAAAAAATAGCAGAAATAAAATATTTAATTTAAATTTCTTAATTTTATTAAGATTGCTTTGACTTGAGTATAAAGAATAGTTAGCATGAAGTTAAAATAGAGGCAAGCAGAATGATAAAGATATTGCAGTGCAGGTGAAAGATAATTATGAGGGTGTTTACAGTGTGAAGATAAATTGACAGATTAGACAGCTAGAATGAGTTTTGAAACTTGGGAACTCAATGATTCACTGAATGTTAGACATGAAGGTCAAACTCATACATCAAGGTTTAATGAATGTAAGAAATATCTAGGGCTTATTGAGTGAGGTAGGAAGCACATCAAGATGAGCAAGAAACCTCCTGTTGAGATGGTTTCATAGCTATAGCCCCATTTAAAAATTTGAGCACATGACTATGGATATTCCCAGTAATGTGAAAGACCTGAAAACCATTTCTGAAGACTGACTAATGAATTTAAATGTGCTTTATAATGGGTAAAAGAGTAGGGTCTTCTAGGCATTTCAACAGCTGTTCAATGAAGATGAGGAATTTTATTTTTTCCAATTGAACAAATTAGTAAACATTATGGAGAAAGATTTTTTAAGTCTGTATAAGAATCACAGCTCTTCATAACTATCCAGAGGTGAAATTGTAATAAAATAATTTCCACCATGTGTAAGAGAGGTCAGATTATGAAGCTGCCTACCTCTCAATTCTATAATTCTAGTGTTATTTAATTCTGGTTACTATGGTTATATTTGGAGAAGCAATTGGGCCAATTCAAGTGTTTAAAAAGTTTCAAGCTGAGGAAAATTATGGGGAAATCTTTGTTTCCTCTAGTAATAGTCACGTAGCTCTGCCTTTCTCCACTGGCGTATGAATGGAAAAAAAAGGACGTGAAGCAAAAAAGATGTGGAGCAGTTCCCAGCCCTGTTTCTGATTTGTTTCTTTGGGGGGTTTTGCTTCTATAATCCACTAATTATAAACTTATAATTACATTTTGCAACAATTTTGAAGTGGAAAACTGTTGGCAATTCTTTTGTTTAATTCCCTATTAACAACTTTGAAGAAAAAAAAATTCCAATAAGCAATAAGTTCCAATAAGCAATTACTACCGTCTCACGCGTCCTACTGTTGCTTTTTGTTAGAGTGTCTTGAAGTTAAATTGTGACTCTCAGTAAAACTTGGTGGAATTAGAGTTCATCATGGGTATGGAAGTTTGAAATTAGGCTAATTTATAATGTTTCTTTCAGTTTCTTCCCACACCAAACACCTCAAACCTGACTGCTCTACTTCTTGGATGAATCTGATTCTCTCTACTCATCTTCATTGAACAAAAGCAGCTACTCAATTCCTAAGACTTATTGTGAGGTAAATTGTGGTTCCCCAGATCAAGCAAAATTCTTTTGCCTATGAAGGAGACTGGAGAGAAGATATCACTAGAGCTGAGCTTGAGGAAGAAGAGGAAGGAAAATGTACCATTTTGATTTCTCAATTCCAAAATGTTATTGTTGCCACTAGTGGACACATACAGTTTTCCTGCAAAGCAGAGATCCCATTATGATACAATCTACCTACCATTTGGGCCCTCACCAGAAGCCAGATCAATTGGGTTCTCAGAAATTGGGGTTTTAGCCTCCAAAACTGTGAGCTAAATATACCTCCTTTCTTAAAATTAAGTAACAGCTTCAAGGATTTTATTATAGTGTTGGAAAAGAGATTAATACAAATCAATAATTTGTTAATTGAAAACAGAATAAGTTGAAAATTCATTGAATGCACCTAACATTCTGAATATTACAAACTTAACACATAGCATATTGTCTTTTGTGTGTGTGTGTGTGGCTAACTGGGAAAATGACGAAAATTCACAATTCAACAAATGGTTTCAACTATATACATATTGCTACTGCATCTTCATAAAAGTTGAAAAATTATAAGTTTAGCCATTATAAATCAGAGAAGTCTGGCCACATTGTGGATGATCACCACAATTAAAGCCTATGTCTATGAAAGGCAAGAATGACTTCTTCTCATCCTAGGTTCCTCATGTTAATAGACAAACCTTAAGGTCAATCAAGGAATACATGATCTATATAAGAATACTCCACATCAACAACCTAAACAAGCTTTGACACTTCTAATTTATCAGGAAATCTTTGGTAGACAAAAAATTTTCTAACCATTGTCACTATGTGTCTCTTTGACTCATATCTTATTATTATACCCAGAACATCTTGGATAGCAACTATGTGAGTAAAGACACTCCTGTCAGAAAATTTATGGTGCATGGAATTTAATGATATAGAAAGTTTAAAGTTTAAAAAATTAGTGCTTTCTTGTTGACTAGATTACCTTCATTTGATTTCTCTGTGCCTCATCAAATAAAATATTAACCTCAGTGCCTACAACACATAGTTGCTGCATAGTGTCAATCACAATATTTATATCAAGTATTTACACAGTACACAACAAATACATTAATCATTTGATCAATGTAATGATGGCTACTAGTATTCCTAGTATTAGAGGGCATAACATTTTACAATGGAAGTTCTGAGAACTCTGTATCCAATTTCAAATTTGAACACACTGGTTATGTTGATGAGTAAAAACTCTTTCTTAAAGCTTCTTTTTTTCACATATCACAAAAAACTCTCTTGAATTACTTCTAAAGTATATTAGAATTTTTATAGTCTTTCTCTTATAGTAAAACGTTTTCCCATTATTTAAAAAGAAAATCTTTGCTTATTTTTTTATCAAATCATGTCCTTGAAGTTTTGCCTATTTGAATAAGTCGGGCTAATAATAGTACAGATTTTTAAGGTTTAGATGTGAAGATTTACTAAAGTACTTAGACTGACAAAATTATAATGCTAATTAATATAATCAGGAAAAATGCAAGGCATTATAGGAGTTAAGAAGAAACCTATTTGATAATTCAGCCAGAATATGGTATCACTTTAATGTATTTTTACAAAGAGGTAAAGCATTAAAATTGCTTCAAAAATAGTCACAAATACTATTGTTTAGTTTAGTTTTTATTACTGACCCTTAATTGTATGCCTTTGAAAATAAATTAAGCAAGAATTCTCATACATCAAGAGAAATACAATTTTTTTCAATAGGTGTATATCTTGTTGGGATTTATTTTAATAACTGGATAGGTTAAATTATAATTATATATGCATACCTTAAATCCTAGAAAATTTGTACATTCTCTCTGATGGAATTCTTTGTAAAGATTTATTTCTCTCAGGACTCGGAGTCTGAAAAAGGTGACAACTGACATATTCCTATTTAATACCAAGTCTTCCTTACTCTAAAATACAGAAAACCAGCCAAGAAATATATATTAAAATAATATTCAAAATTCTTTGATATGAAATATTATAAATGTGGACTAAATCCTTATAATAAATATGGATTTCCAAAATTGCACTCATATCAATTTATCAAGTCTGAGTATGAATTTATTTCAAATAAGAAAAAAATAATAAGTATGGTCAACATTCTTCATATTATACATTTAATCTTCACAACAAATATTTGAGGTAGACACATGCATAATCCATTAAAAAAAAAGAATGAGAAAGGCTAGGAATATATCTCTGTTGGTAGAGTGCTTGCCTTGCATGCACAAGGCTCTGGGTTCCATCCCCAACACCACACACACAAAAAATAGTGAGAAAGAGAGAGAGAGAGAGAGAGAGAGAGAGAGAGAGAGAGAGAGAGAGAGAAAGGACAAGGGGAGGGGATGAAATTTCATCAATATAGAAGAAAGATCATTGGAGTAGACTAGCAGAAATGAGGTGGAGGGGCGAGGTACAGGAAAAGGAAAGAACAGTAGAATAAATCTCACCTAACTTTTCTATGTACATGTATGATTATACCATGGTGATTCTCACCATCATTTATATCAACAAGACACTAATTTAAAAAAACTAAATAAATAGCATAAATATTAGTAAAGGGAAGAGAATAGGAGGTAGGAAGAAGGGAAGGAGAGGAGATGTCCTGGAGAATGAATTAGAACTAATTATATTCTATGCTTTTATAATTATGTCAAAATGAATTCTAATGTTATATATAATAATAAAACTATACATTATATTAGTTATCTCATGTATTTAAAATATCACAAGACTTAGTAGTCTTAAATAGCACATATTAATTGCCCCGTATAGTTTCTGTGGGTCAGATATCTGAGCAAGGTGACACTGGGTTCTTTGTTTCAGGGTTTCTTATAGACTAAAATCAAGGTGTTGGCTTGGGCTGTGATCACCTCAGTACTTTGCAAGGCCAATATCAGCCTCCTTACTCCCTTATGTGATTGCATACCGGGTTCAATTGCTCGTGTATTGTTAGACCAAGTAACTCAGTTTCTCACTAGCTGCTGGATGGAAATTCCCTTCAGTTCCTTGCCACATCAAAATCCTCAACATGATAGTTTACTTCTTAAGAACAGGCAAACTAGAGGGCAAGGGAGAATGTGGTCAGAGAAAACAGCCTTTTATGGCCTAATGACAGAAGCAGCATCTCATCATTTGTGTTATATTCTATTGGTTAGAAGCAAGTTAGAACGTCAAGTGTCATAAAGGGGATGAGCAGTGAAAGCAAATGTCATTGGGAACCATTTCAGAAAACTACCTACCACATCCATGTTCTGAAGACTAGGGAGCTATAATTTCATTTGGATATTTACCTTGTCCAGTGTCATATGTCCTATTCAATAACTAGCACAGTGAGTAACTGATTTCAATTTGAATCCACTCTTAACTGTTAAACCATTTTTTATATATTAAACAACATGAAGACAGAAGGTCAAATCAATTTTTTTCTCAAAAAAAGAAGATTGAATTAGCAGTCTTCATCTAATTCTCTAAAAAGAAGATTCCACTGTTATATCATTCTAATGAGAGGCACCATTTTGAAGGCAGTAATTATAATTAAAAGAGGAGCCCTTGATTTTCTTTTCTCTTCTGAGTGAATTCATGTGTAATTACACAGCAATAAAATGTAAACAGCAGGATATGGTCTTTTCACATTGGATCTGGCAGTTCATTACACATATCAGAATCTTAGATGCCATTGTAAGATGGTTTAGCTTTGCAAAGGGAAGTTGAGAGGGTTTTTCCTTTGCATCATGAAATCTTCCTTTAACAGATAAGATTGTTTCTCCTTTGAGAATTAAACATTATCTCATAAAAGATAAAGACAGTTCTTTGGTCTGCAAGAATTTCCTTATAACAAAATTGCTTGTCTTAGCACTATATATGTGATAAATTTCTTCTGTTTTCAATAAAAATGAAGTAACTTGCTCAAAAATAATTAAATTCATGTATATTTCATCCTGAACCCACTGCTGTTATTAACAAATTTGAACTCCTAGAACTTACTCTCCTTGCCATAATGACATTGTCCAGAGTGCTTAATCATAAGACAGCATCCTCATTATTCCCTTCCTCTAGGAGTTGAAATTCAGAATTAACAATTTAAGAAGAGGAAAAATATCATACAGTTGCAACCAGGCAAAATTGCCGTCAGTCTATAGCTGCTTCCAGAGACATTGCTATAATTATTTAACCTAGACAGGTATCTGACAAAGGTGAAATTTGAAGAAAGTCTTTGTCTAATGATGTCAAGGTATCTCAGGCAAAGTCTAAAGAAAGCACTGTGTAATACCTAGTAGGGATGTCTGTGGACAATACAAGGTGGCACCTATGTTCACTCCTATGATGAAGTCTCTGCTTATCTGCCAGCTTCTCTCTGCATTTAGTATCAGATCCCAGTTGCAGTGGACAGAAAGAGAAAAAATGGCCCACTTTATTGTTACACATACTGTGTTTTCTCCTCAAGGGTATACTTTTACATTAAGAGGTCTTGACTTTACAATCACCAACATTGTCTTCAATCCCCAAAAAGTTCATGGTCAGATTCTTTGCTATCCTATTTGGTGCCTTAATTCAAATTAGATATAGATACTATTCAAGGAGGATGAAACCTCTTAGCAAGGTTAATTGGTGATTAAAGTCGGGTGGATTTTTAATCTGTACTTATGGGCTGGTTTGAAAATTAGGCCAGACTTACCCCTTTTTTTCTAGGACGTCTCATCCTGTGTGAAATTGCACCTCCCCCTTCCACATAAGTCCACTCACACCGCAGCTAACACCTCCACTCTCACCCACTTATACCCTGACCACAATATCTCTGAACTATGGAACCAAAGCAAGTTTTTTTGTGTAGGTACTAAAGGTGTGATTTCTGAGAAAACATGCTTTTCATTACATGAAATGTATCTTGTGATCATAATTGCCTCTCCTGCCTCCTCCCCCTTGTGGGTTTAGCTCTTGTAAGCTGAATTCCCACCCCCAATTGGGGTCAAGGGTTGCAGAACTGTTTGCTCTTTACTCCCTTGGCCCTGTCCAGAATAAATCCTTTGTCTTTTACTTCAAAAGACTCAGAGTTTTATTTGGGACTTTGGAATAGTACCTTAACACTTATCCTATCCCTAGCTGAGTGTCTATGTGAAGTGCAACAGCTTTGATGATCTTTTTTGGTGTTCTGTTTAAAGTTATAAATGTTAGATCAAGAGAAGTCTTGTGTTTCTACTGCAAGCTAGTCATAGAACCAAGCCTTTCAATATCTAGTTAGAGTGTGGAAGTCAGTTTATCATTGCTGAAATCTTAGAAATAAAAAAATCAAGCACTGAAAGGTAAAAGACAAAGAATCCTGATCCCTTCCCTTATAAAATAAGGTTCTTAGTTGTCTGAGCAAATTTTACCAACTCTCTTTTTAATATTCATAGTTTAATATGAAAAGGGTTATGTGCTAGAGCAGACATTTTCAAGTTCAATACAGGTCCTTGAGATTTTCTACAAGCAGTTTAATCATCCTTGACACCTTAAAAAAAAAGAATCACATCATCAAAGAGCAGCAGTTACTGCCTAGCTCTATGTAGGTGAAACGAGTGTTAGCCAAAAATGGATTGTTCTTGACCCACCCGAAATTCAGCTCTGTGGTAGAGAGGTCACTATGCTGATTTTACCTGATGCCATTAAATTCTTAATTAGGTTTCACACCTGCCCTATATAATATAGTTTATCAGGTTCAATTGCCAACTGTGAGAGAACTGATCAATTTAATTGGTGAGAGATTTATTTAAAATTATACATTTCAGAGTCAGCATTTGAGTTCATACACAGAATCCTTAGGCATATAAAAAAGAAGAGTGTTTAGCTCATGTGCAGATAAAATTATTTCAGAGTTTCAAGACTGAGGGTAATGTTTGTATATAAAGTCACTGCAGTAATTAAAAAGTGGAACATCTTTGCTGCCAGACTACCACTATTGTTGATTGTACAAAAATGCCTAAAGGGAGAAGGTATTATATCCCATTTGTCCTGCTGAGCATAGTAATACTCCTCTGAACAGTTACCCCAGTCATAGATGGTCCTCTACTGTGGTGTAGCTTATTCCTGTAGCTGTGAAAGGTCCCTCCTCTCAGATATCATGAGCCTCAGATCTCCTCGAATATCTAGAGAACAGTTCATTGATGAAAAGGCAATGTTCACACATATAATCTCATTTCATCCATACTGTACAATTACTATGATAATTAGTATTGATTATAATCCCACCAAGGCAAACATTTCATCTGTGTGGATCAAAGACTCTCTTAGGTTTGCAAATATGCAAATGCTGAGTACAGTACAGGTTGGAGTTCTTGAAACAAAGGCTCTGAAGTCTGATACCAGTTTTATGCTAACCAATATTCCTCCTCTTTAACATGTGGATAATGTGCTACTTATTCCCTTAGAATTTTTATAAAGATAAAATAATTATCTTAGCAATGTGATGGATGTTAACTATACACTAGATAGTGTCTATTATGGGAAATCTTGTCTTACCCTATTAATTCATAGGCAGAAAGTAAGACAGAACAATAGAATGGATTTCCATATAAAGTCCAAATGAAATTACTTTGCATAAAACATCATGAAAATGAAAAGGACATTGAAATTGTGATTCTTATCTTCCTGTAGCAATCACCTTTACTTATTCTGTAATCATATTGACTCATCTAAAGAGAAAGAGATTTAGACAGATGAATTTTTCAAATGCTGACAAGTTTTATAGTCTCAGAAGAAAAATAAGGAAAAATAACAATTTCTATTCTCATAAAACTAAACAATTTCAAGAGCATATAGGAGAATGCATTTGCCATTTTATCTTTTGGTAAACATCCAAGTTTTCAAATTAGTAATGAAGGCTTGCACTCTTGAATGAACCTCTAAAAGTACTTGTATTGAAATCAATATATAGAGATAGCCTTGGAAACTCATAGAGAATTAAAAAAATCTTTCAATTTTATATAAATTTAATAATGAAAATTGAGTGATAATATTCACTAGAAACAAAACATATATTGTCCCCTATTATTTATCATTATCCAAAGTATTATTTAGCATCTTGTAATTGATGTATTTATTTATACCAGGGATTGGAATCCAGAAGCATTTGACCACTTAGCCTCATCCCCAAAACTTTTTTTAAGAAGCAACATTTTTCTTTATTTGTAAAACGTGTTTGTACTTTTGTATCTGAGAACATCAAAACAGTTCCTAAATTGAAAAATATAAATTCAATAAAATCTATACTAATCATATTTCTAAACAAAGTTCAATAACATAGGATATACTAATTTTTTAATATTTCAATTTGAGAGAAGATCTTGCTAAGTTGCTGAGGCTAACCTGAACTTGAACATCTTGTAATTTAAGGCAATACTTTTGTTCAGGTTATTACAAGAAAGAAGGCTTTGGGGAATCTGAGGCAGCACAAAGATCGCCTTCTTCAAAAGTCAGTTCTTGTGATCAAGTCAGAAAGAGTCCATAGATGACTCTCAGAGTAACAGGCATGAATTTATTAAAGAGATACTAAAAGGGAAAGGAGACATTCTCAAGGAAGAGGGTGGAGTCTCTCAGAGAGGAGAGGTACAGTGTTTCTCTACTGAATTCACACTTTACTGGGGAATCTCAGAGGATTTTCCAGAGTGTCAACCTCTTGACATTTGTCTGACAGCAAGATGACATCAGACTTTCAAGTCCCCATTGGCATGACAAATCTAGGTAACTTTGGCCCATGCTATTTGGTTCTAGTTGGATTATTAACCCATGTTCTTATGAATGATAGATAGGAGGAATTATCCTTAAATTCCCTGAGTTTTGGGATCTGGTCTGTAAAAAGAGTCATAAAATTTCACCCTTCAGCATAACTTGGGTTCCTCTTATCAACATTATTTTGGGTCTGTATTTCTCTTGCAGATAACAGGTATTTTTCTGAGGAATGTGACATATCTTATAAACTTAAGCCAGGCAGAGCTACAGGTAAATTGCTTCTTGGAAATCAAAGTATATGGGGTCAGCACAGTGGGAAAATTTTTATGGACTTATTTCCTTTTGCTGTGCTTAAAACATTCACATCTGTCTGTCCTTAATATTGATCAAGGGGAAGCTGTAATATTTATCATCATATTTTAATTTTCCAGCCAACACTTGACTACTTTACAGAATTGCATTACATTATTAATTTATATGCATTTATTTGCTCAATAAAATGTGTTATTCTCAGCTATTGCTATAGGCTTAGAGAAAGCCAACAATAAAAAAATATAGAATTTCTGCTCCATTTGAGATTTCATTTTGCAAGTCAACAAATACTTTATAAATTAAGGAAAAGCACACTTTGTGCAAAAATACTTCTTATTAACACTTTCTTGGTCAAGTTGCTACTACTACCACAATTATTAGAAATGGTAGATGCTAAGGGAACATAACATTGCTATTAAACCAGAAATTATTTTTCAAAGCCTGTAATATGATAACATAAATTTTATTGAATATTTAAAGTAATTGGAAATGCTTTTGCTATAGTATAACTCATATAATAGACACATGCACACACATATATAACATTTATTTTTGTTTATGTTCAATTTAATTTAGCTCATTTTTGTATTTTCCTTTAAATGATAAATCAAGGACCTAAGCTGCTCCTATCCTGCAATTCTGTCATGTCAGAATGCATGTTCAGACTGAGAATGTGAGATCAGGGAAAGTATAAAAAATATTTTCTCAGCAGCATTATATAGTAGGACTTCTGACTTTTGCTATGTTCTACTGGGAAGCAATATTGGTACTTCGATCTACCTTGATGCAAAGTGCTACATAGTATGGATTATATGGAAAACCTTGTGATCCCTCCCACTGCCAATACTTGCAATTTCCAAATACCATTTTCTTGTTCCTTCTTCTGTTTGACTAAAAATCTCAAAAGATAAGCTATATATTCTCCTCTCCTCATATCCAATATTTGGAACAAGAAAATAATGTGTTTGCATACATGTTAACATCAGGAAAGGATAATGATAGGATATATTCAGCAAGAACTATTCTCTAGCAATCTAATCTTGCCCAGACATGGTGGTAAAAATCATGTGAGTTTAAATTGAAGGTAGGGAACCTCTTTGATTTCAGGGATTACCCATGGCCACTATCTTTGACATCTGTGTTCTGTAGTCTTTCTTTTTCATATTACATTTGTCTCAATCTAAAATGACTGTTGGACTTTGTGTGCTCTTGTGGGGTTTGCACAGCCTTTAAGCCTGCATCATGCTTGTTAAACATTAGAAGCAAATGGGGTGTGTGTGTGTGTGTGTGTGTGTGTGTGTGTGTGTGTGGTATTGGGGATTGAACGTTTGTGGACTATATCAGTGAGCTACATCTTCCTTTTGCCTAGGCTCTCCTCAAACTTTGATCTTCCTCTTTTAGCATTCTGAAAAGCTTGAATTACAGGTTTGTGTCACCATACTTCATGGTTTTTAAAAGAGTCAAATTAGTTTTCTAGTCCAGCTTTGGCAATATATTTTATTGAAATTTTAATAGATACAGTTTAATGCCCATTTTACATAATAGTCTCTCTTTCTCTCTCTCTCTCTCTCTCTCTGTATGTGTTTAACATATATGTGTGTAATATATATAACATATATAGATGTGTGTGTGTGTGTATATATATGTATATATATACATATATATATTATTAAACATATATAAACATATATTAAACATATATAAACATATATTATTAAAAATATATATAACATATATAGATGTGTGTGTGTGTATATATATATATATAATTAAACCACTTTAACATACCCTGAATCTAATACTTCTGAGTTATTCCTATTGAGATGAAGTTTCTTTATGGTAAATTTTATTTCTGTATTTTTTTTCAAGTTCACACAATTTTTGCAAGAGTAGTGCAAGGAGCCAGTGTGCATGTTTACCCAAACTCACTGTTGTTACACCTGTTGGTCTATCATTCTCTCCCTCTCCCATATACCGATTTTGTTTTTCGGAATATTTGAAAATAAGCTGAAGACCAGAGGGTCTTCAACCTACCCTTTTGCTATCAAATGCTTTCATGTATATATTCTAATAAAAAATTACTTCTTAAATAGCTTTCATACAAGAGCAATTTTGTATGTTGGAAAATTTAATATTGGTAGAATATTATTATGTAAATTATAAGATTTATTTCTAAAACAACTCAATATGAATACTTACACTAATGGAAAACTACATAATTTCAGGGACATATGGCATGTGTACTTGGTGAGAAGTTGTGTAGTTTGGAGTATTATGAGGGAGATTTAAAAATTAGTATTTTTTTAAACACATAAAAGATAGATATATATAAAATATTATTAGCAAAGAAATGAGAAAAATGTAGAAAAGCTTAAGGAGAACTTTTGACTTAAAACAAACTTTTAAGGAATTAAATTCGTGTTTCTTTAGTGTAAATATATATATATATATATATATATATATATATATATATATATCTCCACTTATATTTTTGTGTAAGTATGCCTTTTTATGTTTGTATATATTTTTGACCTGTCAGGTTTTCTCTCTCTCTCTCTCTCTCTCTCTCTCTCTATATATATATATATATATATATATATATATATATATATATATATATATATATACAATTTGTTCCCTCATTTTAAATATAATTTCTTAAGAATAAATATTTAATTAAAATAATATTTTAATATTTTCAATGCATCATACCCCAAAATATTATATCATTCCCATGCTGTTAAGAAATTTATTTTTAAGCTGTTTGGTGTAATAAATAACACCAAAATGAATACCTTTGAAAATAAACCTTTCTCCTAAATATTTCCTTTGGGAAAATTATTTAAAAAAGAAATTTCACATTCAAATCTTTTGAAGATTTACCATATATAGTAAAATCCATCTTCAGAATTATATCCCTTGATATATTCATTTATTTTTTTTGAAAGTATATTATAAGCAGTTATTTTATTCAAAGAATATGTTTGAGAATGTAATAGATATTTTTTCATTCAGAGAAAAACTGGTAGGATATATGTGATATTTGTATTTATTACAATATTATGTTTATATTTCTAAAAATATAATTGTATTTCTAAAAATGCAAAAATGATTATACAACACATTTGTACTTACCACATTTCTCAATCTATTGCAAATATTTTATGTTTTAGATCAATTTACAACAAAAATATTAGAGAATTATTTGAAGCCACCTTCATATCTCTCTTCTGCTCAGCAAAAGAACCTGATCTTTACCATTCCTAGTGTATCCTGTAAGTCTTACTTCATGCAGTAATATTCAGTTCACATACATAAGATGATTTCCATGTTTCATTTCAAACTAACAAAATTAAGTTTTTATACTGTGGATATTATATTCAACTAGGATTATTCTTATATAATTTGGACATATGTCATTAAAACTTAATGCTCTACAAGACTTACTGTTTAATTAAGAAAAAAATTATGCTTCCTATTTACTTTGGTGAGTAAAGAGTACAGTCTTAGATTTGGTTATTGTTGTTCATTAAGCTATTATGTGTATATGTGTGTATATCTGTGATTGTCTATGCTGTTACAATGTGAAAAAGAATATTTTTTATATGGGCAAGAATTTAGGAAAAAAATGAAAAGGCTTATTTAATATATGTGTTATTTTTATTTAAGTAGATATTACCCAATTGCTACCCCAAATTATTTTAACTCAGTTCTGTTTAATTTTTATAAAGTATGTATTCATCAATAAATATATATTCATTTTAAAATATATATTTAAAAACATAATATACAAATATATATTTGCACACACATTATACAGATACACATTTATATATGTATATATGTGTGTGTATACATATATGTATACACACACACACACACACACACACACATGCACACACACACAGTATCCACTTATATTTTTGTGTAAGTATGCCTTTTTATGTTTGTATATATTTTTGACCTGTGAGGTTTTATCTTTTGTTTCATTATCAAAATATCCAATACAGTGTGCTTATGTTTTTCATTTCTCTTCCTGAGATTGTCTTTTTATAGTTAAATTTAAATGTTATTAGTATAATTTGAAATCTAACCCTTCTTTGTTTGGAATGTATGTGTGTGTTGTCCTAGAGACTGAACCCAGGACCTCATGGGAAACACATTCTCTACCACCCCAGTCTTTGAAATATCTAATTCTTTACTGTTATAGGCCTGGTGATGTTTTCTGGCTGACTCAGTTATGGCATGACTTCTGAAGAAAGTTTTACCATTTAGCTTTGTTATATTTAAATGTACTTTATTATATTCTTAGTGTTTCTATCCATTGTAACAAATTCTACTCCACTTTCAAAGTTTGTTCATTGAATATATTTCTTTCCCTCTTAATGTATAAAGTTATCAACTTGAAAGTGGATCTTTCTATCCTTTCCAGTCTTAATCCAAATATCACACATTTTTCTAATTACTTAGTTACATTCAGTATCACAATAAACTTTGGCAGTTAGTAGGATAATTTCATTACTTTGCTCATTTTGGAAACGATCTTGTCTGTTCTTGTCCCTTTTAATCTTTTTTTACGTATGTTAGAGCATGCTTGAAAAATCAATAGAAAAACACCAGTGAGATATTTATTTGATTTGTATTGAAGTAGAGATAAATTTAGAGAGAATTAAGGCTCCAGTTATTTTTTTTTTTAATTCTGAGTTTTTAAAATCAGTCTTCACTTGATTCTCTTTATATTGTCTTTAGGCTGAAGTGGTATCTCTTTAAATAAAAGGCTCAACCAATTCCAACTTTCCACATAGATTATGTAGAATTGGTGACTGACTAGCATGTGTTATTACTCAGTTACTCCTTCCATGTTTGGTACATTCTTAGATAACTTTGTTATTTATAGCTAAGTAAAAAGTGATTCCACAGCAGGCCACAGTACTCTCACTCCCCATTTGTTATCTATCAAAAGGAAAAACAGGTCCCCAATGGGCCACAATTCCAGAATTCCTTGCTGAAACTTGTCAGGTCCTGCAGTATGGCATCTTAATACTTGACTTAGAATCACTCAGATTTTAGGTCCACAGCTTGAAATTCAAGGACATGTGATGTGACTTGAGATCAGTCTATTTTGTGCCCACTCTGTCTTTCCAAATCCACTACCACTTAGAGGTGTATCTACTACAGAACTGATAATTAACAAAATAGCCCAGAAACTTTAATCAGCCAGGGCAACACCAAAACATGGCACAAAAAGTGTTTTTAGTGAATCATCAAAATATAAGACAGGCCAGATTTGAATTTCACTGTTATTCTCCTAGTTTTTAAAGGTTAATTCTTTTGTCAAAAAACACCAAGGAAAGATCATTAGGCACAAACTAACCTAGGCCTTATGTACATGTAGTATTAGTGATACCTTGAGACAACTCATTTGTAGCAAGTTTTTAGTAGTCTTAAATTCTGAAATCCTAAATTTAGAAATGACAATATACTAAGTAATATGGAGACATACCTAAGTAAATGGAGTAGCAATATGTACAAGTGGAAATAAAATCACTAATTAATTCACACCAGGTTACTCATTAGTTTTAAAATATGTTTTCAATCCTTGTATAGACATTATCCTTTTCTCTGAATTAAACTACCTCAAATATTAATGCAACTTATGTTCAAGGCAAATATTTTCTGTTGCATTTATGAAATTGTTAACAAAAGTCAGATGACAGTTGTCATTTTCATCTCATTAAAGTTAAGGGTAGGAGGAGAAAGGAGGGGATAAGAAAACACGGTGAACATTTTGAACAAAATAATATTTAATTCTCATTGTATTCTGCTACAAAAATTTCTGAAAGAGTAGGAGGGGAGTGAAAATAGCTAACAATTGCACATAATCATGTGAATTAGACATGTCTAGACTTTATGAAATTCCCCAATGTTATGGAAGATCTAAGAACTCACACATCAAGAAATTAAACATGAGAAATAATAGAAACACAAAGGGAATTAAAAGCAACTACTAAACAAGACAGAAAATATTACAGATATTGTGCTTGATAAAGTCTAGGCTACAACAGCCTTGAACCAGTGTTTTAATAAGCTCCCTAAACAGAAGAATTTGTTATCAAAGCAGCTAATTATCATCAGAAAAACAAATTCTTTTAAAATGTGTAAAAATTCAGTTTCACATTCCAGATGAAGTTATTTTTCAGAAGCAGTTAAATTAGTGTAAGAACTATATGCTTTGAATGTTGACAACAGCTTTACTGAAATATAATTCACACATTTAACATGTAAAATTTTATTTTTTGATATTTTTACTACTATTCAAATTATCACCCCAACTAATTTTAAAATATTTGTATCACTCTAAAAGAAAACCCCTTTCTTTAGCCATCACTACACAGATTATATAGTCTTCAGCCCAAAGCAATCTTAATCTATAGTCTATATAGATGTGTTAATTAAGGACATCTCATGTATGAACAATTTTAATGAGCAATCTGTGACTGGTTTACTTACCTTAGTAATTTTTTCACATCTTATAGCATGGATCAATACTTCATTCATTCATGGCTGAGTAATATTTCATTGTATGACTATATGGCATTTTGTTTATATCTCAGTTGATGCATGTTTAAATTTATTTTACCTTATGGTTATTTGAAAAACTATTGCCATGAACATTCATAGAGAATACTTGTATGAGCCTGTTCATTTAAATCATGTTTTTGTTCATTTGTTTTGTTCTTTACTGAAGTGCAATATGTGTACAGAAAAAATGTTACAAGTGAAAGGTTTCAAAGGGTCTACAAATCTTCACAAACTCAGAACACCTGCATAACCACCATCCAAATTAAGAAATAGAGAATTGAAGGCACCGAGAAGCCATTTTCGGCCACCTGTTAATCATACTCCTCAACTACTTCCATGACTATGTTGACCTATAACAGTGAATTTTTCTCTGTTCCTGCACTTTTTATACAAGTGGGGTAATACAGTTGCCCTGTTTGATTTTAAGCTTGTTTACTAAGTTGGCAAAAAACTTCACATTTTTATGTGAATATAAATTTATGTGAATATGGTTACTTGTTCAGTTTCTTTGTTGTATAGAGTCTCAAAGTGGGATGCACACACTGCAACACAGTGCAGGGATTTCTGTAACATTTTCTGGGAACCTATAAGGGTTTATCATAACACTAAGATGTTATATGTCATTTCCTTCTGTATTTCCTGAGTTCATACTGCTTTCTAGAGGCTATGCAATGGCATAATGCTCATATGTTCCTGAGTTTTAAAACTTCTCTATTTTAATTTTCAACATGGTAATATTAGTAGTCATAACCCACATAAAAATTCCTTGGATTTCTTTTGGCATTTCTAGTAAAGTTTTTAAGCATTTTTCCCTAAGATTCTAGTTAATATCTTTTATTTGTTGGAAACATACATATTTATATCTTCTTATTTGTGAAGTACAGCTTCACCAGGTATCATATTTATGGTAGGCAGTATTTTGTTCATTTTTTTTAATCCTCAATGCTTCAAAATTATCATTGTTTTCTTTTTTGGCTTGCAAAGTTTCTGTTGTAAAATCTACTGATAGCCTTATAGGTAGCCTCCCATCAGCTGGCAGTCTGAAGGGGCGGGGAAACAGCTCAATGAGCATCTCCAATGAGCATCACCACAGAGGAGCCAATCAGCTAGATGTTGCTGGGGCCGCTGTGAGCCAATCATAATTCCAGCTGCCAGCAGCCTCCCTTATATGGGAAGAATTTCTTTTCATTTGTTTCTTTCAAATTTCTCTGTTTGGCTATCTAATTTTGTTTGTCTCTTTCTTTCTTTTTATTGATTATTTTTTGTCATACATAACATTATGCTTCATTTTGATATAATTACAAAAGCATGGAATATAATTGGCTCTATTTCAGGCCCTAGTATTTCCAATTTCCCTCCCCTCTTCCTTCCTCATGTCCCTTCCCTGTAGTATATTGATATTTCTACTATTTACTTAGAGGTTTTTTTTTTCTTTTTTATTAATTAGTGTCTTTTGGGTGTACATGATGGTGAGATTCACTGTTGTACACTCATATATGTATATAGGAAAATTAAGTCAGATTCACCCCACTATTCTTATCCCATCCCTCCTTCTGCCTTTTCAAGACCATTTGCCTATTCCACTGATCGTTCTTCTATTTTTTTATGCCCCCTCCCCATTTTGGATTAGTTCAAAAGAGAGGTTTTGGGGACTGGCTTATTTTACTTAGCATGATAGTCTCAAGTTCCATCCATTTACTAGCAAATGCTATAGTGCCATTCTTCTGTATGGCTGGGTAGTACTCCATTGATATATATGGAGTACTCTCTCCTGTGTTGTTCTTATAGGAATACTAATTCCATTTATAAGGGCGCTCCTCATGGCCTAATCATCTTCCAAAGCCCTCATTTCCTAAAATGATCATACTGGAAGTTATTTTTCTATGTATATACTTTGTGCACAGTACAAAAAATTTTGTCTTTAAGATCATAGTTTTTAAAATAAATGTAAAAATCTCTTTACCTTGTACAAATAATTTATGATTTTAGGTCACAAATCTTAATACAAGGTACAAGATAAACCTCCAATGAGTCAGAAAGGAGAAAAGGCAGATAATTTAACTTTAAGGAAGACATAAGGGGGCTGGTTAGATAATCTGGAGGTGAAGGTGCCTCTTCAATACATATAATGACTGTATTTAGCTGACCAAAATGACTCAAAAAGTCTACATATATTATCCATATGTATGTATTTTGGGGATCATATGACATGAAGAAATAGCAGATAAACTGGAATGAAGAAAAGGTAAGCATATAAAATAAGAGGGACTTGTCATAAGGAGGATATAGAGAGCTGGCCCTGTTGTCTACGGTTCATGCAAAAATTCAAATCACATATAATTAATTGAGAATAATAAAATGCTTCATTTTCAGTGCACAAAATGACGTGCTATGAAAGTTCACTGAGATTGTATGTGGACTAGAAAAACTAGGGTGTCTTGAATAAGCAGAAAGAGGTCAGGCCTGAAGATGTGCCAAATGGATTTGTTCACTTTGGGAGCAATGCCATTAAGATGGCTGTGGAGAAAAGGTAGCCCCATCTGATTTTCTGGTACATGATATACTGTGAAAGGAACTATTTGCTTTCATAGTCTTTATTTTGTATGGCTGTTAGATTTTTCTTGTCTGAAAAAAAATAAACAATTTTACCAAGCCTCAAAATAAATTGAGCATTGTTTTGTTTTTGACAATCCACAAAGCAAATGTTCTGGACTACTATATATCATGTCTTGTCAAATATAAATTGTTTTTTATCTACTATATGGGAATTTTACATAAGCATTCTTTCTGATCCTTTCTTATTTTCTCCTCATTTTATACACATTTTTCTTTCATACATACATGCTTTTGAATGGATATATGGGAGAATGAGTAAAAATTCCAAAAGAGGCATTTGAAAGAATTTGGAAAATGAGCATCCTACTTAGAATAAGTGCAGAAGACCAGGGATATGGATATGAATAGCAAAAAAATATATATGAATGCAGAGAAAATACCTGTACTGAGATAAAATGGGATATCTGACACTCCATTCATATGCAATGAATCCAGAATAATAACGCATTCTATTCTCTCTAAGCTATCTTAAATAATAAGTCAGGTATATGGCATTCAATTCCATGATATCATCTTGATTTTCCAGAAATTATCTTGTCACTCTTATTTTTCTTCTGAAATGAAATAGCTAAAGATGATTTTATAGAAATTACACTATTAGAATAGTTACTTAAAGTAACTATCAATAATTTAATCATATTATATGTACCCCTTTAAGTTAATAAATTTTTGTTTTGCCAAAACATCCCACCTTTCTTGTAAGATAGATGTGTATAAAATTAAAAAGAGGAAAACTATTAAAAATATTGACCTTCTAACCTACAATCAAATTTTCATGGTGGAGAAGAATAAAGGGTTTTCACATTATTTATGAAGTAACTATCTGCATTTTAATTTCAAATGCATAGCAACTGTTATATTCAAACATATGAAACTTACCTGAGAGAACAGAAGTCTTTTAAAATATATAGTATTCATAAATTGTAGTAACCAAACTATAATTACCGATCTGTGTTAAATTTCTTTAAAAAATGTTTATACGCTGCAACTTTTAAAACAAATGTTTGTGTATTTTCTCTTATTAAAAGTAACTAATTCTGCTGAAATTACTGAAAATTTTTTTAAACTAGTGTTTTCAATGGTTCATAAAAGCTCATACAATGAAATATTTTTCTCTATACAATATCTGTATTACAATGAAACACATACAGAAAGTATAGGACAACATTAAGGAGATATTGGAAACAAATCTAAATGGCTCTCTCCATGATTGTCATATTTATTCAGTGTCTCAGAGGGCATATCTATCCAATGGGTCCTTTGAGTGGCTAGAAGTAAGACACATCCCCAGTTAAATGTGTCATACATGGAAAAAGATCAGCATAGAACTATCTTTCTATAGAGAAAAGTCCCTTTCCAGTTCTTGATTTTTTATTTATAATCAAAAGTTAAGACCTTTCTGAAAATCCTCTTCATGCTATGGGCATATTTTTCATGTGTTTCACTTAAATTTTTATAATAAATATTTTCTGAAGAGGTCCTCCCATACATTCCAAAGCATTTTGTTTAATATTGTATCCATTGTCACATTGCATTGGAAACATTGTTCATTCATTTGTGAAATTTTTTTCACCAAAGAGAATAAAAGATATTCAAAGTTTATTTATAGCTCATAGAAAGAGGACACTCATGCTGTAACAAACATAGCTTATTTTGTTAAATAGTAATATATTTAGAAGATAATTAAACTCAGTTTCATCTGAGAGCAAAGTACCTCTTCATTTTTCTCATTGTAATTGCTTTCTGATTGGCACTTTTTTTAATCTAAGAAGTAAAACAAAACTGCAACAGCTAATGTTGATCATCATGCTAGATAACTGTTTAGGTACTTTCCATGTTTACCTTTCAAAATTTATACAATTATAAATTGTATAAAGCTCATCTGTGATTACCATCCTACAGAAAAGTTCACTGGCATTTCTAGAGATTTATTTGTCCAGTGTCAGAAAGCCATTGGGGGCTGGCATTTAAATGCATGTCAGGAGGACTCAGAGCTATGTTTCTATATATTATGAATTCTATGGTCTCTTATCAGCTTTATTCTTCATGTTACAACTAATCTCAATGCAGTAGTCATTTTTACTGTTTAGTTAAGCTCTATACCCCTCCTCTTTCCAACCTGGAGTCTGTTTACATCTTCTGTCAACTTAACATGGTCAAAAACATTAATACTTTTAAATTTGCATTTCATTTTTGTTGTTCCTCCACAGATATCACATTTTTAATCAGCTCTGCTCTTCCTTTTCCCAAGTCAGTATGAATATTACAAGTATAAATCAGATAGCAAGGCTGAATGTTTAAATCAGCATTTTAAGGCTCACAGAATACAAAATTTTTAGATAAAGTAGTAATACCTAGAAAATGATAACATTTTTGTTTTATTCAGAAATGAATATATAGATATATGTTTAAGCTGCTATTTCTTTTCTTATTTGTAGAGGTAAAATATCATAACCATGAATAAGTACAAGAAATATATATTAACTATTTTTATTAAGAGATTTTGAGTTATACTTTTTTTTTTAAAGAGAGAGGAGAGAGAGAGAGAGAGAGAGAGAGAGAGAGAGAGAGAGAGAGAGAGAATTTTTTTAAATATTTCTTTTAGTTATTGGCGGACACAACATCTTTGTTTGTATGTGGTGCTGAGGATCGAACCCGGGCCACACGCATGCCAGGTGAGCGCGCTACCGCTTGAGCCACATCCCCAGCCCAAAAAAAAAAGAAAAGAAAAAGAAAAAAAAAAGAGATTTTGAGCTATAGGTTGGATATATAAATTTGAATTATACCCAGAACTTGAAAACAGAAATAATAGACTCAAAATTGTATAATTAATCTATTTTTACATTTTTTGCTAAACTCTAAATGCATGCATCTTTCACGGGAAATATCAGTTTTATCTGTAGTTCTCATTATTATTGTAAGACAGAGATCTTACTTTGTAGAACTGTCTTTGCCCTTAACCCAGCTGACTCACACAGTGTTTTATCCTTAATGATTTTCATCACAAAAATAAGAAAAAAAGTTCTAGTTTGCTTATTTCAGACACACACACACACACACACACACACACATCTCATTGTTACAGAAAATAGAATATTAAGACAACATCTGATCTTTTTATGTTGACTTCTTTTTGCCTTGTTGAAAATTTTTTTCCTGTTTGAATCCTTTCCATTTGATTGTTCATTATTTAATTTTGTGAATAGTATAATCAAAGCATTACACTATATATTCTGACCAATACACACATATGATATTCTTTCATTGTATGAGACAATATGAGGTATAAAAGCATGGTTTGTGTTTGGGCTGTTTCTGCCACATATAGATAGAGTCGTCTTGTAAGAATTATTTACAATTTTTTTGAGCTTTGATATTCTGATATATAAGATTGGAGACTATAATATATATATTGCTGGAAAGAATAAACAATCGAATACTAGCATTTACTTAAAGCAGTGCCTGGAAAATGTTGAATTTCCAAAAACTGTTACAATGCTTGTGATGACTGGACTCCATAGAGGCATAATGTGAGATTATAATATTTTACTATAAAAAGGTAAAGGGCCATGAGACTACGTGAAGTTCGAAAGATAAGGAATGGTTGGGTCCAATAAAAGGGATTTGCTTTAATCTAACCTCTCAGTTTTATAGATGATTTAAATACAGTAATTTGATAAAGTGATAAAATTAAAGAAAATAAGGAATTTCATGTAAAGGATTTTAAGCTATTCTTAGTCCAGTGGTAGTCCAAGAAATTAAACTTAATCCTGCTTTTCCAGTGCAGAGTTAAACATTCTATGACATTTATTTTTTAAAAGCATATATAAATAAGCTAATGAAATATGTGAGACACATTTTTTTGTTTTACTGAAACAAACTTAATCTTTGCCCAGTCAAGAAAATTTGGTAATGATTATATGACTCTTTCATCACAGGAGCTTCTGCTCTCTAATATGCTGCAGTGTTTCTTTTTATTAGAATTCTTCTAATTTTACAAATTTGTAGGCCACAGCATGGCAATTCAACACATTTATAGAGTGTGGAATGACCGAATCAGGAAAGTCAACATTTCCATATCCTTGATCATATTTTTAAAATTTGGATTAACATCTAACAATAGACCTATTTATAAAGTACAGTGTAAAGATTCAAAACATGCATATAATATATGCAGCTCAAATCTGAATTATTGGTGTTGCCACAGTCTGGCTGGGCACAAAATAACCGAGCCACCACAAAAGCCTTATAGATTCAAACAGCAACTCTTTATTCCCAAACTCTCACGGACACTCTGCCCACACTTCCCATGAACACACTGCCTCTACCAGGCTCCACGCACCAATTCTCTCAGAACCCCGAGAGAACTCAAAGTGAACTCCAAAAAGCTGGCACCTGAGGCAGCAGAATATGCCCGAATCCTGGAGCCGCCTTATTCCCAGAAGGATCCACCCTAAACCTGGAGCCACCCTAATCCCTGAGCAGGGTCACCTTTAAACCCAAAAATGACATGCGTCATTCCTACTTGGCTATGGCTCTCAGCATCTCCCCCTTCTGTTTAAATAAACAACAAGCAATGTGGCTTAGAGACCGTGCCTGTTAGGTTGTCCAATTCAACATATGGTCCTTACCCGTCATTAGATGAGCTGACCTCTAGGCGTCAGCCTCCTGTCTTAGGTTGGTACCATTGCAATAGGATCATACCCGTCACTGACTACTGGTCCAGCCATACTTGTGGATATGCCTTTGCACCAGTGGGGGTGTGAGGTTCTTTGCCTCACCTCTGTTGGCCCCCATATTTGGCCTTGGTGCCAGTGGGGGGGTGAGGTCCTTTGCCTCACCTCTGTTGGCCCCCAAATTTTAGACCATCTCTAGCATAAGGGAGGAGGATACAGAAATGCCATGACACCAAGCCAATTGAAGGCTCCTTTGGAAAAATTGTATCACCAGTGACACCATCAGCAAAGATACGCCAGCACTACCACAATTCGCTGCACCAACAGATAGTTCACAATGCATACAAGTGATCCATAGTCCAGGCAAGTTCTGCAAACATTTCAAAGCTGAGGAATCTATCAATATGTCCATTTCCTTCCAAAGTAAATTGACTCCTTGATTGAGCATTACTTGTTGAGTTATTATTCATTGATGCATCAGTTTATACAGTTTACTGTGATGGCTATCAAAGAAGCTATAGTTTGGTTTTATCTTTGTCTTCACTGGCACTGGGATGAAGATAGGAATTCTGGCAATGATGCTAAAAAGAAATTATGTAACATTACATTATCTTGAACAGAATTATTAAATATAATGAAAAGGAAAGGTGAAAGTAAACAAACAGATCTGTTAAACTCCTTATTTGTACACATATTAAAGAATCCTCAACAGCTGTTTACCCAATTTAAATTAAACCATTAAAATCACGTGAATTAAAAAATAATTTGGATCCATTTTTTCATGAGTGCTCTTCATATATGATCTATGGACATATGCACATACAGACATACAACACAAAACAGAAGTGTACACAAATAACATACAACACATAAGACAATAGTAAAGGCCTTGCAGCTTTTCACAGGTGAAATCTCCAATGCAATGTTTAAAAACTCCACAGTCAAAAAATAAAACTGATCAGAAAAACATTAATCTAGGTCTGTATGAGCTCAAAAATAAAATAGAACTTTATGATGTGGGAAAAGGCAATAATAAAATAGATATTGAAAAAAAGCATCCTGGTTAATCACTGTCACAGATCTAATAGTCAAGCTAGAGCTCTGGATATCAGCTGTTATGGATTTGATTCAAATCATCTTCTTTTTGGTCTGTAGAAATCGCTTTGGTTAGTCTCTCTGGAATCCCAATTGGCTGCTGTTCTCCCTATGGAAACACACAAACAGAACCCCGACTCCAGATAATCACTGGGTCAGGACCTTTCCATTGTCCTGTTAGAATATCCTTCCAAATTATCTTAGGCTTATGTACATTTTTTGGACACATATGCCTTTCCACAGCACTAAACCCTGATGAATCCAAATTTTAAAAGTTTAGAGTAAAAAGCGTTATTTTAAGTTTATCTTTGGGAGATATATACCCCTTTCCAATTCCCTCTTTTTGCTTTAATAAGCACATTTTAATAGTTTGATGAGCTCTTTCAACTATGCCTTGTCCCTGTGGATTGTATGGGATTCCTGTTAAGTAAAACATTAACTGATTTTTCTTCACGGATGATGTTCCAAAACATCCTATATGCATCCTTTGGAAATTTAAAGATCCTCTTAAATTCAAGTCTTCCAAAAACATTTTGCCTTAGTTTTTAGAATTGCTTTAATCCTTTTAATTTTTTGATGTGGTTTTAAACCAATTTCCTTCTAGTTTAATGTTTTCTAAATTGGCTCTTGTCTATAAATTTTAACACCCTCATCTGAGACTTCTAATTTCTGCTCCACCAGAAATTAAAGTTGATGGGCTTTTTGAAAAAAAATTACTAATAATCTCCTTGTTCTTCTATTTTATCCAATATTTGACTTTAAACTTCTCTCTTCTACCTTTTTCTATCTTGAATGTCTGTATCTAATAGTTGTCTTAGCTTTTTGCATTTTCTATCTGAAATACCTTTACTTGACATTTTCAAGCATTTTCTATCTTGTTTCTATCTTCTAGCTTTTTTAACGTTTGTACATTCACCCTTAGTTGATTTTTTTCCTCCTAGTTTTCTTTTGTTTCCTATTTTGTGGGTTTAAAATTGTCTTCCTACATCTTCTCTATCTTCCTACATCGTTTCTATCTTTTTTTCACCTTCCTGTACTTCTGTCTTCAAAGTTTTTCACTTCAAATATCTAATATTCTTTCTCCAAATTGCTTTTATCCTATTATCTTCCTATTTTCATGTTTTTTTTAAGTAATGCTTTTGAGATTAATTAGGCTTTGAATGACGCAATCTTTCCTCCATCATGAAGGCATCTTAACCACCTTCAATTTAACCTTTTAAAGCCTTTTGCAACTTACTTAGAAATTTTACAACTTTTTACTTTACCACACAAAGATTATCTCATCTAGAAATATTTCTTTTTCTTTTAAACTTCCATATTAAAATATATTTCCACATCTTGAATCTTTTAATATCTCTTTTCTAGCTGTTAACCCTTTTTATAAATTCACATTCTGAAACAACTCTTATAAAATTTCTGATTTAGACAAATTACTCCACTTTAATAGGATGAAATAGTTTCATGTTTTTTTTATGGTACTATAATACTATAATTGAAACCCAACTGAAACTTCTTATACTATTTGTATATAAATTACACATGATAGAATCTTAACTCTTAGTAACTTTGTTTTAGCAAAGACACAGACACAAAGCAATATTAAACTTTTGTTTTTTTTCATTTACCAATTTATGAAAACACACATAATGTTTAAATATATTACCTTATGTAACTTAATAAGTAAGAGTACATGATTTTATATTTAGTGGTTGATATTTAAAAAATTTAGCTTTGTAAATTAGTCAGATGTCTGTAAAAACCAAGATCTTAGACAAATGTAGAGAACAGAACTAGCCATCTCTTTCTTGTTGAAGAAAAATCCTTCTACAGGATACCATGATGGCCCCATTGATATACTTAATAACTCGTCTTTAAAAAGCCATGGGCTACATTTTTGTATTGTATCAGCATATGTCCTAACTGTTCTTGGTCTTACTGGGGTGCCTCCTTCCTCTAACAATTTCTCTTTCTTGGGGGCGAACAACTTCAAACCTTGAGCCAACTATTTTCCCCAGTTTGCCTGAGAAAGTTCTAGGGACAGGCAACTTGAAATAAAAACAAAATAAATCAAAACAAGAACACATTGTTTTTTGAAATGGTCACCCATTTTTTTTATTTAAAAAGAAGCAGGGAGATGCTGAGAGCCATAGCCAAGTAGGAATGACACATGTCATTTTGGGGTTGAAAGGTGACCCTGCTCAGGGATTAGGGTGGCTTCAGGTTTAGGGTGGATTCTGCTGTGAATAGGGCGGCTCCAGGATTAGGGGTATTCTGCTGCCTCAGGTGCCCGCTTTTTGGAGTTCCCTTTGAGTTCTCCGGGGTTCTGAGAGAATTGGTACATGGAGCCTGGTGGAGGGAGTGCATTCCCAGTTGCCAGAGTGTGGGTCAGAGTTCGGAAATAAAGAGTTGCTGTTTGAATCTACAAGGCTTTTGTGGTGGCTCGGTTATTTGGTTATTTTGTGCCCAGCCACACTGCAGCATAGTGTTACATTCTTCTTATTATTACCTGGTTCTTGGGAAGTTTAAGATAATGTTTCCTTAGGGAAATTAAACACACCATTTAGTTACAAGACATCCTCTTCCATGGATTTGTTTTGGGGAAAACATACCCATACCCTCTCTACACTTTTTTTATTAATTTTTTTATTTATAAATTTATTTTATTGGTTCTTTTTAGTCATAAATGACAAAAGAATCCATTTTGATATTATTGTAAAAGCATGGAATATATCTTGTTCTCATCCCAACACAAAGCTTTTTTTTTTTTTTTAAGAGAGAGAGAGAGAGAATTTTTTAATATTTATTTTTTTAGTTTTTGGTGGACAGAACATCTTTATTTTATTTTTATGTGGTGCTGAGGATCGAATCCAAAGCCCTGCGCATGCCAGGCAAGCGTGCCAGCACTTGAGCCACATCCCCAGCACCCAACCCAGAGCTTTTTTAAAAACAATAATTTTACCTGCGACAGAATCTAATCTCTTTTATTACTAGGGAACATATTAGAGTTTTGCAGTGTCAATCATGGCTTGACACTGCCATCATGCTTGAATATTTCTGGCTTCATTCCAAATGGACATTCTGATTAGTAGTTATGAATAAAAAAGGGGAGAAAACAAAATTAAACCAAAATTTTCTTGTTTAATATATTTTCTTTATATGGTTTGGATGTGGGTTGTCCCCTAAAAGCTCATGAGTAAGACAATGCACAAAGGTTCAGAGGAGAAATGATTGTGTTGTAATAGTCTTAATCAAATCAGTGAATTAATCCCTGATGAGATTAATTGAGTGCTAATTGGAGGCAGGTGGGGTGTGTTGGAGGAAGTGGTTAACTTGGGGTGTGGCAATAGGACATATATTTTGTATTTGAAGAGTGGAGTGTTAGTCTCTCTCTCTCTCTCCCCCTTCCCTCTCCCCCCTCCCCCCTCTCTCTCTCCCTCCCCCCTCTTCCCTCCCTCTTTCCCCCTCTCCCCCTCTCCCCCCTCTTCCTCTCTTCCCTTTCCCTCTCTCCCTCTCTCCCTGTCTCCCTCTCTCCCTCTCTCCCTGTCTCCCTGTCTCCCTCTCTCCCTGTCTCCCTCTCTCCCTCATCTCCCCCTCTCCCCCTCTCCCTCCTCTATCCCTCTCCCTACCTCACTCTCTCTCCCTCCCTCTCTCCCTCTCCTTTCCTCTCTCCCTCTCCCTCCTCCCATTGTGAGCTACTTCCCTCTGCCACAGTCTCCGACCATAATGTTCAGGCTCACCTCAAGCTCTGAGGAATGGAGCCACGTTTCTATGCACTGAGACCTCTGAAACCTTGAGCCCTTAAACTTACCCTTCTCTATAGTTGTTCTGGTCATATCCTCTAGTCATTGCAGTTAAAAAAAAAACTGACTAAAACATTCCTGTAGCCCTCTTCTCTTTTCACCCTATCCCCAGAATATTTGCTACCAATATTATAAGGAAGGTATTGGAAATAAAATTATTGACTCTAAGGATAGTCTCAAAGTGTGATTGCAGCTTTCACTTTTAATTCAAATTTGGGAAGTTCCCTTCCAAATTATTTTGCTAATCTCCAAATATACAACACGTTGGCCATTAATAAAGAATCTGGAGTTTGTTTCAATACTGGAAAAAGTTTAGCAGAATAAAATTTGAAAAGTATATAAGTTTCATGGTTCCTATGGAACACATAAAACTATTCTAAAAGGATCCTTATTTACTATCTAAAGTTATTTGGAGCCTGGACGAATACAAGAGAGGCAGCAATACCTAGATGTACTTTAAATGACAGAGCTCTAGTTGTTTAATATGAAGTCTCCAGTTAATATTTAAGTACCAAAATCATTAAAAATTATTCGCAAATCTTCCTTCATTACAAATGTTCACAATCATTTATTCAACAAATTCATTTCAATCTATCCTATATTGCTGGATAATTAAAAGACAATGAGGGCATGGCAGAGAATAATAATCAGAGTACCACAACATATACAAAAAACAAGATGTCCACCTCATATTGTCACACTCATCTTTTTTAGGCCATTCAAAAATACTATGAATTTTTTTACATTTGAGAATTTTATTGGTAGTAAATGGACCTAAATCTTGGGTCTTTAGATACTAGAGAAACTCTCTTTACTCCATCATTCATTCCCTATCTGGAAATTCTTAAAATAGTAGTGCTATTTTCCATACAACTGCCCTTCTTGATCTCACAAGAGCAAATGTCCAAAGAAATCAAGGAGCAGGCATATGTTACTTTTAAAAAAAAATTTTAACATCTCTGGACTCTAATATGCTGGTTAGAATTTAGAAAGCATTTAATAAATATTTGATGACAAGCATCATTATAGAAAAGTTTCTTGAGTCTCCATCTTTCATTTTCGTGAGAAAGGACTTTCTATGGAACTGTTCTATAAAGAAGTTTTATGTAACATTAAATCAAGGGACTTGGCGTCTTGATCATGAAGGACCACAGACAGGTGATGAGTCTTTTTTGAAAGTGGAAGAAAGTATATGTTCTGTATTTTTCATTCATTTGTGCTGTCTGCTATAGAAGAGAACATTCTGTAGATAAAAGAATCAATATTTGTGAATTGCAGACTATGCCTCAAATGTGAAAACAATACCAGGGTGCAGTGTTTCAGGGGGAAAAAAAAGGAAGAAAAAAGTTTATAAAATTTCAGTATAATTTTTTAAGAATACCTTTTCATTTCCTGTTGATAACATTACTGGAAATAAGCCACATCCTAACTCGAGTATCATAATAATAAAATTAACATGAAAAATGCAACACGAATAAAATAGAACATAGTGTATAATTGCTCAGAAAGAACTGTGATTACCTTCATGATGACAGGATTAAAAAAAGAAAAAAAGAAAAGGAAAAACCTCTTAGATTAGCATTTTAAAGGAACTAAATCCTTTAAAGGATTAAAGCTTCAAATTCACAAGTAGATTAAAAGTGGATAAACCATGGTGATAGATGCAGTCAAACACCTTACCTTCCTGTGAAATATGGTTTACAAGATATTCTCAGGATAAATATGGTAAAGAAGATAAGGTGTTTACAAGGACTTTAGCAAAACGTAACTAGAATTTTAATGTTACTTAATGCTGACTCCATCCTCCCCTCCCTCCCCTCCCTCCCCTCTACAGTGTAACACACACACACACACACACACACACACACACGTGTACACACACACACACACACACACACACACATGAGTTAGGCTTTAGTCAAAATATTCATTACACACTTATTTATCATTTTGTTCAGCCCTTCATATTTTGTCATTATCAAGCATGTTTATTCTCCTGTGAGTTTTTAGTTTATTTTTGTTGGATAATGATACCTTTTTTTATTATTTTTAATACCCCTTTCTTCCCGGTGGTATCCAGGGCACTTAACTCAGGATATTAAGAAAAATCTTCATAACTATCAGCCAGTTTTCTTCCCACCTTTTCCAAAAAATTCTCAAGGGATCACAAGTTCAAATAAGTGTTTACTTTCTCATATAATTAAAAATTATTTGAATGTTTCACACTACTTGAAAGTTATGAAAGACATATGGAAGTTAACCTTCTGAGGCCAAGCCATCCTCCCTATTTTAAAGCAGCCTGCTTTCCTCTTAGCACTTTAGGACACCATATTTTCTGTTACTTCAGATGCCCAAGTTCCTGAAATTTTTCTGACTCTCTCAACTTTTTTTTTTCAATACCTCATTGAAATACCTCATTCTCACTGAGCTGTAAATAATTTTTGAAGATTTAAACTTCATGGAGATTTGTGTCATCTTAAATGATATGATGAGACTCACAAAATTACAGGTGTTATCAGCTTGAAGGAGACATCAGAGAGGCTCCCAGGTGATGTACATCTCAGCTGGGGAGATAAGCCATGAGTCTGCCTCTTCAGTAGGATGATAGAGAAATCCACAGCAACACTCTTCACCAATCTCCCACCAGCACCTGTGCTCTAAAGAGCTTTTAACTTGCCTGACCTGAAGGAAAGTCTCATCCCAATATATTTTCTTAGTTAACATTTACTTATCCCCAAAGGTTATAGTGTTACCTTCTTTGTTTAAGGAGAACTTTCTGGAAGAACACTGCTGTAAGATCAATATTAATTTTTATCATGAGCAACACACTCTTTATTATTTGCTTGCCATTTACTCTAGGTTTAGTTATGAAACGCCCTCGTGAAATCAATGAATCTAGTGAACTTACAACAAAATCACAGCATGTTGGTGAAAATCAACTAATCTTTCTGCATCAAAGCTCTTCAGAGAAATGGGATACTTCAAGTAGGGTTTGTCTCCTAGAATGCAATTGCATTTTTTAACTTTTTAAACATTTGTATGTCTTATGGTGTTTAATCTTTAAAATAACTTTGGTAAGAGATGAAATGTTAATTTCTGTTTATAAAGCAACAAAAGAAAATGTGCTCAAAACAGAAAAAATCGATTGAGCATCTTAATATTGGTAGTTTTCTCAGGGGGAAATGAAGAAAGGGAAGTTTGATCAGATTCAAGAAAGCATGTGGCTCTTTGCCTATGTCACAATCTATATCTTAAATGATCTTGGCCCTTGGTTATCGTGACCCAGTGGCTTATTAGCATCCTCACCCCTTTCATTATTGTGATGACTACTATTCTTGCTGTTCCCAAACACTTTGCAAGTGTTATTTCTAAAATATTGTTGAGATATTTTTATTCATGTTCCTCACTGGTTCCAGATGTCAATCCAATAATGACCATTCCCTTGTTGAGGACTTTCCTTTTCACCTCTCCCTCCTCTGCCAAAGATTCTCTCTCAAGTTACTATTTTCCTTTAACATGTGGCCAACAGTTTAAAATTTTAGTGTATTTACATGGTATTTTTTAATGTTTATCACCTCTTCTATCACTTAAACTCCATGAATATTAGAACAATTTATTTTTCAACATTGATAAAAATGTGTAGTGTGTGCTGCAATTTTTCACAAAGAGTTAATGCAAAATGGGAATGAATGAGCAAATGAGGAACATGTGGATGCCCTCATTGGTACCTCCATACTTTTGTATATTTGGCTAGTTTATCTATTCTGCCTAAGAAAATAGGGTTTTGAAATACCTCTTTTGGGTTGTGAGACACATATATTTCCATCCTTTTATTTAAAAAGTGTTATTCTGCATGTATCTTTTCATCTTTTGAGGTTTTCATTTCCTAATTCCTAAAATTAGGATGCTAAATTTCATGACGTCTAAAGGGGAGTAATCTAGAACCCTTTTTTTTTCAACCCAAGAGACTGGTAGGTAACACTCTTAATCTCAGAACTTGAATCCAAGCTTGCCGTTTCTGTATGTCCTCATTGAAAAATCAGCAGACAGAGCTACATTTGCCTTCTAAATTTTATACTTTGGAAAAGACACCTGAAAATAAACGCATCAGTCAATTATGTAATTTTGAATACAGTAAGGTGCATGTTGTTTCCTTGAATTGTTTATTTTATTTACATATACGTATATTATTCTTTCATACTTTTAATCAATGATCCATATGCAAAAAACAACTGCTCTTGGTTTAAAGATAAAATACAGCCCCCATGTGATCAATAAATATGTGCTTTACATGAGAGATGGATACAAAATATCCAGAATTGTAGCAATATGTACATATATGAGTAAAAAAAAGAGATCTAGATAATCAAGTTATGAGTTGATGTCCCCAAAATCACATTAAAATACCTATAAGTAGATGAATATACATAAACACATGCATAATTTAAGTCAATGTGGATGGAACACATTTCTGATATTCTGGAGATATAATAAGAGTTAAGAAAAGAGGAGTTGGTTACATGTCAATTTCACCTAAAAAGCAAAAAACACTTGGCAAAAAAGATATGTTATTTCCAAATATTATTCTTTCTAGGTAAACTATATTTTACATTAAAATGTAAATGTGGATATTTTCTTCCTTGATATCAAATAATAATTTTCCAACATAATAATTATTGATTATTTAAATAAATAGATGAGGGGACTGGGGATATAGCTCAGTTGGTAGAGTGCTTGCCTCGCATGCACAAGGCCCTGGATTCAATCCCCAACACCATACACAAAAAAATTAAATAAAAATAAATAAATAAACAGATAGAAGGTCACAAGTCTAAACGAAACTTTAAAATCATAAATTATCTAGTAGCAGATATATGCTGAATTAAAATTAATTTCAATGGGTCTTAAAATTATATTCAAAATAATAGTTGAAATCATATAATATCTTTGCACATATATATACATTTATAAAATTATATAGGAAACAATATATCATATATTATATATGCTATTTTTTCTCATAAATAGAAAATAAAATTCTAAATACTTAAAAAAATTCCTGTTATAAACAAACACACATATATACGCAAGAAAGTTGAAGATGGAACTAAAAAGTCTTGTATAAACCTAATCAGTACATTTTGTATGTAAGTAATTTTAAACCTGTTAATTCACTCTTTATGCCATACCATCTTGCACTGCATTGCAACACACCTATGCAGTGACAGATTGCAGATACGATGATGGTTCTATTAGATTATTTTACCTGGTGACATATTTAGTTTTATTTAAATATTCTCTGTGATACACAAACAACAGTGAAATCACCTAAGGACACATTTCCTAGAATACTTCTACATGGAGACAAGTGTCTATATGTATAAAGCAATATGTGTATGTCTGTGTATATATAATTGTACATTAGAAATCCTGTAAAAGCATGACTTAATATTTGCCATTTTATCACTCTAGGGTAGCTTTGATAATGACATTTAAATTTTATAAATATGTACATAATAATAGAGAGTGTATCCAATCCAATCTCTGAAAATGTTTTTATATTTCACTAATAGTTATTAAATCCATAAAGCCCTCATGCCCCATCCTATTTGAAGACAGCCCTCACAGATAATATATTCTCTCCTTAGCATCAATAATTCTTCATCTGTGACACTTTAATAGGATTTTTCTTTTACCTTAAAGTTCATGTATAAGTTGTGCTTGCAACAAAATTTCCAACAGGACAACATCAGCTACCCTTTGGCTCAGTAGATGACTAAAGGTGTAAATAATTTTTTAATCTGCAAACTGCATTTAGATAAAAATAATTTGTCTTATCCCTGAGACCAAAATAGTCTATAAATCACCATTTACTTTATCATCCAAAGTTACTGAAATTGGTATGGAGTTTCCTGTTGGACATCAGGATTCATGAAACATTGTTGCAAAAATTATGTACAGGTTTTGTACATATGTTATTGAGATCATCATATAATATTGCCTGTATTAAAGCTTCTAAGAAAGATTACATTTCTCCTATGTAGCTGGTCTGCCATAGGAGAATCTTGGTCACTGAGGATCCTATGGATGTATTCCTTCACCCTTTCTATGTTTTCTGGTAGTTTTGTAACCAAATGCAACAATCCATCTTAACACCTATGAAGGATTTTGTTTTACCTTACTTATGTAATGGCTTACTTGTTTTGAACAAATTATTATCCACTTTATGCCATAAACAATGAGATGTCAGAATCCACTCATATTCCTAATTCTAAGTCTTGGATGGATCACTGAAAAGAATGAAACAATTTACCATATCAGGCTCTAGAGAAGTCCCAAGAATTTTTGAGATCAAGTGGCATGACATAATCATTGATTTATGACATAAACACATTTAATGGGTATACAAAGACTCTTTTTGCAACTAAGTAATTAGTTGTCCTTCAAAACTGCATCCCAAAACAACTATCAGGTTTGGACCCAATTAAACTATATAGAACATAATTAGTTATTTGAATGCAGTCAGCATGGTTGCTCTTAGTACATCAATTACATGAATATCTCACATGTGATTAGCACAAAGAAGACTGAAGATAGCCAACTAGGAAATACCAGTCTGAGATTGGCCTCCCAAGCCTGGAAATGAATGGTATCATGCTGGCACTTGTAACAGCATCTGAAATGAAAATCAAGGGCTGAATACATGAACTCAGAAAAATGCAAAGTACTGTACCACGTCTACACACCCTTCTACCTGCCTTCTCCTCAGCCAGTCATCTGGGATTATGAGAGGGTAGATAGCTGTATTTTACACATTTATCTATTTGTTTAAATTTTATCTGTATCTTCACTACATAACAGACCCAACTTTTTCTTATAAAATTGTTCTTTTTAATAAAAAAGTACCATATTTCCAATGTAGCATTTATTTATTAGGAATTCTATTTTGTAGTTGTGCTTTTTATTTGGAATGTTATTGTGTTAGCACCACAGTTATAAGGTTGTCTAGATTTTTATTATTCTGTTTATAGCCGTATTCCTCTCATAAGCTCTGATTTTTTTAGTGTGTGATTTTGTAGAACATAAGACTTTTTTTTTTTTTTCAGGAGCACTTTCAAAATAACTTAGCAAAAATACCTGGCTTTAGTTGTGGAAAATCTGCCCATAAATTTTTAAAATGCTCCTTTAAATGACAGAGTATCTAATTTGTTCATTTGATAAAGTAATGTTTTCAATAAAATATAGATATAAATCTTGAAAAAGCTTTATATATAATATATATTTGTAAATGTGAATTAATATTTTAAGTAGCTGTTTGTAGAGATTGTGAATATTTGAAATATGATACTAACTTACTATTTGAAATTTTATTTTTTGTTAGTAGAAAAATACTAATGATAAATATCAATTCATAGAATTCATGACTAAAATAATCATCACCATTGTTGTTTACCCAATTATCTCCTATTATGAATACGCAGTTTTCTTCTCATACCATCTCTGAGGCAGAACTACCCTAATCATCAGCTCAGTGGTAAATACTTCAGAGTTAAACTTATGCATGACATCTTGTTAGTCAGGTGTATGTGATGCAATTCTCTTTGAAAGCAAAACTGCATTTGGGGGAATTTTTATTCACTCTGATAGAAATATGAACAGCCTTATTTCGCATCTTATTCTCTGTCAATCAAAATAGCAGGGTATGACACTAGTATCTCAAGAATAAGAGGTCCCTAAACCAAGGACTATCTGAAATTGTTGGATAACTTACAAAAAACTGAGTATCCCATAATAACTCAACTACCCAATACTGGAGCCATCTACTGATATAGTTAATTCTGAAGAAGTAAGCCACTTCTTCTATTTTCTAGATACATCTTTTTTTTTCTTATTTTCAAATTAAAGACATTGATGAAACACAATACTGAACTTCTTTCTCTTCTTTCTATATCCTTTCCCATAAAGAACCAAGTTTATTAGAGTTTCAGCCATCTTGTCTAAGTAACGATGGTGAATGTTACTCATGTAATTCCATCTCTGCAAACTAATTTACATTCTAGAGTAGTGTTTGTCACAGTCTTTAACCACAAACTGCCTTTGTCCTGTGTAATCTCAATAGTAACAATGCCTACATTTCCATTCTAACTTTTTTCAACTCCCCAACGTGGAAAACTTAACTTGTGCCTTTGGAGCAATATATTTGTTACTATTTTACATCTTTAATATCTTCAACAGGATTCACTTGCCTTTCTCAGATTAGACTTCCTAAGTCAAGATACATAGGGGCTGGGGATGTGGCTCAAGTGGTAGCGTGCTCACCTGGCACGTGTGCCTCCCGGGGTTAGATCCTCAACACCACATACAAACAAAGATGTTGTGTCTGCCTAAAACTAAAAAAAAAAAAATTAAAAATATTAAAATTCTCTCTCTCTCTCTCTCTCTCTCTCTCTCTCAAAAAGATACATAATCAGATATTACCTCTATATCTATTACTAAGCATCTACTATATGACTGAAACTCTTGAAAAGTATTGGTGATGTATCTTTGGGTAAAAAGCCCCTATCTCATAGAATTTACTTTTTCCAAAGAACTTTTATTAGGACCACACAGTATTTTTTTCAGTTTTTCTCCGAGTATGCCAAACATTGAATATATATCTTAAAACTTCATATTGATTCATATCTTGTTTTGTCTAGAAGTCTGACATAACTTGATGTTTTCCCAGCATCAAGTATCAGTTGCCTGTTATATATAAAACAGATGGCTACTCCACTTGTGAAGCTTAAAATGTAGGGGAAAAGAGAAATGTAAGTCAACTATAGTTTATTGAAATAAACACTTGAAAGAGATCTCAGATTCTCTATCAATTATTTTAAAATGGTTATCACCAAGTGACTTAGTAAAAGGAGGGACTATTTAGTTGGAGGGTAATTGTGTATGTTAGTTGTTGATTCTAAAGTTAAAGGATGAGCAGAAATGTATAATCTGTTAGAAGAAAAATATAACTTCAAATTGAAAATAACCTAGGGCTTTAGAAGAGTTTCACTATCTTCCTACAGAGTATAGTCTTTATCCTGTACGTAATGATAGTCATTAGAGATTGTAAAGGGAGTTATAGAAATATCTAGTTAACTGTAGAGCAAGGTGACAACCAATCCACAGTAGGGTGAGAATGGAGGCAGGGAAACCATTCATAAGTTACTGCAATCGACAAGCCAGAGATGGATAAGGGTCTAAAATACAGAAATAGCAGCAGGCACTGATAAGGGATAAATGTGATAAATATTCATCTAGGAATTTCTAATATGTAAAAAATCTTTAGATTCTAGCCTATAAGTAAAAAATTAGACAAGTCGTCTCTAAAAGCATAATGGCTTATTTCATATCCTTGCTATGATTACAGTCTCTGTATGGTTTTTGCTTTCACTAGTATTCTACAGATAAAATTAAAAAACACCAACATCATACTAAAACATGTTTTGAAAGTTTTCAATGCATTTTGGAGAGGGCAGAATTGTTTATGTAGCCTTTGGTTTTGCTATTCAAACAACACAGCTGGCAAATATTCTGTGGTTATTATGAAAATGGAAATCATGGACTAAGAACCATTATAATAAGTAGTCTCTAAAGGTAGGAAATGTTTTATAGGTGCACTTGTATGTATGTAATCAAACTGTGGGGAAAATTAAAACTACCTTCAGTGATGGATACAACAAATATCCTGCTCTCATAACTGTCTAGAAAAGCATTTACTCCTGGTGTGTGGTAAAGAAAAGGAGATTTTTAATTTGATTTTCTACTCACTTTTCAGCAATGCCTAAGTTTCTTTTTTATTTGTTTATTTTTAATTTTTAATTGATTGTTTAAAAATAAATGACAGCAGAATGCTTTATAATTCTTATTACACATATACAGCACAATTTTTCATATCTCTGTTTCTATAAAGTATGTTCACACCAATTTGTGTCTTCATATAGGTACTTTGGATAATGATGTCCATCACATTCCACCAACCTTGCTAACCTCCTTCCCCCTCCCTTTCCCTCTCACCCCTCTTCCGTATCTAGAATTCGTCTATTCCTCCCATGCTCCCCCTCCCTACCCCACTATGAGTCAGTCACCTTATATCAGAGAAAACATTCAGGATATTTTTTTTTTGATTGGCTAACTTCACTTAGCATTATATTCTCCAACACCATCCATTTACTGCAAATGTCATGATTTTATTATCTTTTATTTCAGTAATGCCTTAGTTTCTATATTCATTAATTCCTTTATTCATTTATTTATTCATTCATATCTATACGTACTGCACAAATGATTTTCCTATAGCAATCAGAAAGTATAAGACATTCCCTTACTGCCTGTGATCAGTCATGTGTGCCATTTTATAGCTAAATACTACTGAGGGATATTAAGTTGTCACCCAAACCAGAGAACAAGCAACAATAAAAATAACTACATGATTTACAACTTGGCTTAATGTAAAGGGCAGAATGTGTATCTATGCTGGGTGACACTCCAGCCCCAAGGACTCTAATCCAGAGATTGTACAAATGCACTGCAATTTTCCTCCTTCATTTGGGGATGTACATTACATGATTATTTGAGCTTCATGGTATTATTTACTTTCCCAAAGGTCATGAGAAAAAGAAATAGCAACTAATGAGTTAGTTCTGGAAGAGCACCATATTTTTATTATACTATGTTCATGCAATTAAGCAAAAATTAGACCACAATGCATTAGCATTTATACCGCTTTTACAGAGATTACTAGAGAGGACTGTTGATCAGAGGAGGTATAATATGTTGATTGTCTTTATGAAAGGGGTCTTAAAAAAGCCTGTATAAACCTTTTTTCTCTTAAATTCCTTAAGTTTTTTTTTATTATTTGCTCATTTTAGATTTACATGACAGAAGGGTGTATTTTGGTATATTAAACATACATGGAGTATAATTTATTCTAATTGGGATCCTATTTTTGTTGTACATGATGTGGAATTACCCTGATTGTGTATTTTTATATAAGCATAGGAAAGTTATGTCTGATTAATTCTACTGTTTCCTACCTCTCCCCTGCCTTCCCTTAATTCCCCTTTGTCTAATCTAATGGACTTTTATTCCTCTTCTCTCCACCTTCCCTTGTTGTAGGTTAGTATCAACAAAATAAAAACATTTCATGATAAACAAAAGTTAAAAAAAAAACTTCAACTAGAATGCCTTCACTACAAAACATTCTCAACAAAATATTTCAAGAAGAAGAAATGAAAAATAAAACTTAAATTCCTTTTTATAAGAGCTCTTATAGTTGGAATTGTAGATATATCAAAAATATATACTTAATAAGTTATTTGAAAATAACAAACTGGTACACAGAAATGAATGGTGGAGACATTAAATAAAAATGTTTAACATTCTGGAAAGTGGATGGTGTCTCATAATTAAAAATGTGTTTTATAAAATATCATCAAAACACTGACAGGCTCCAAGAAAATCCAATTTACTTTAAAGGCCAACATGAACATCTCACAGACGTAGCTTTGATATAGCCAATTCCATAGTTACAGCAAAATAAATTGAGTGGTCAATGCTGCCTCTGTCTCTCTGTTTTTAATTTTTAGAAGCATGACATCATTTTTCCTGATAATTTAGGCCTTTTTGGGGGGTATCTACAATGGGTAACCTAATTTCAGAATAAATTCATATATGTGTTTCCCTTAATCATTATCTTCATACTATACTAAATAATTTCATGTAGTTATATATAAAATGAAAACCACTTAAAGCAATTTTGCACCCAATGTAAAACTGACTTGTTGGAAATCAAAATCAAATTTACATAGATAAATTATGTCTGTATCTGTTGGATTACCAGCCTTAAAAAAAAAAAAACTTGCTAAAAGGAGAATAATATACCTTATGCCCCCGCGAAGTTCCCTAGATACCCAGATCTTAATCCTCAAAATTATTATATGACATTAGCTGGCAAAAATAATTAAAGTTAAGATTGATTTAAGGAAGTTAGTCAACTGAATGAGTAATAGGGAGATTATTCTGGCATATCTGAGTTGGCTCAATATCCTAAGTGTCCTTGAAAGTGAAAAAGAAAGCCAAAGATCAGCTCAGACAGATGTAGCAAAGAAAAAAGAAGCAGGAAATTTGAAGCATGAAATGGTCTTTACCCACCAGGGTTGACTCTGAAGATGAAGAAGGGAATCTATCTGTGAATGCAAGTGGCCTCTAGAAGCTGAGAATGGTTCTCAGTTATCAGTCAGCAATCAAACAGGTATCTTAGTTCTATAATCACAAGGAACTGAATTCTACCAACATAAGCCAGTCCTCTCTTGGAAACTTCAGGTAGAAGTGCAGCCCTGGGGACCTTTATATCATCTGTCAACACCCATCCAAAATTCCTGACTTCAAAATTTTGCACAAAACACATCTGTGTGTGTAGGTAATTTTTTAAAGATGAAATTTATTGTAATTTGTAATAGCAGCGATAGAAAGCTAATGTGCATATTTTGTTTCATATGTGATTTTGTGCATGAGAAAACTGAGGTCTGTAGATTGCCATGCCCCGGTAGTGACAGGGTTTCTACTAAACTCACACAGTCTTCTCTGCTTGCATCTTTCAATCCATTCTAATCAAGGTCATCTGAATACAATCAAACCAGACAAGACCCTGTACTCTCTACTTACAACCCATGGATTGTTCTTTTCATGCTAGAAAATTTTAATTATAGTTTGGAATCTGCCTCTTCTCTAACTGTACAGAGTTTCCATCTCTCTGAGTTCCTGGCACTGTTTGCCTAATGGCAAATCTTTTTTCCTCCTTATACTGAAGGTTGAAGACCAGTCACTCTAAGTTTTCAGCATAGTTGGTGAATTCTTATAATCCAGGGGTCAGTTTAAATATCAGTTATGTATGAATAACTCCTAGACTTAACTCCCATAAATCACTGAGTTTATTCCTCTCATTGTAGTCTTTTTGGGTCTGTTTTTGTTTCTTTACTATATTCTCTGCTTCTCCTCTGGGTTTTAAAACAATAGTTATTAGAGATGTTATCTCTTACATAAATCATGGATATTGTTATATTAGTGTTTGATAAAAAAATTTCTAGCTGGAAAAAATCTATTATTTCACTTCTGACTCTAATTCAAGGCTTTTACCAATTGAGCCAAACAGTTCCTTTAATTGTGTCTGGCATCCATACTCAGATCCAAAATTCTATTGTCATTGAAAGAGTTTATGTCTTCATCCATTGAACTCATATTAATTATATGAGATATAATTGTCAACTTAAAAGAAGTTTACTTATATTTTTTTTATTCTTTTAATGCAGCACTTCCTAATCTATCCTTACCAATACAACCATTTAAAAATTTCCAAGATTTTCTTCCCTTTGTTTAGGGAATATATTTAAACTTGCCCAATTCAAAATTATAGGTAGTAGCCATTAGGCTATATAAATTTAAGTTAATTCAGAATAAATGCAATTTAAAAATTAGTTTTTCATTCCATTTTCTTTCAAGGTCTCAGTAACCATATGCAGATAGTGCTAGTGATAACCACAGGTATGGCTCAAGTATTGATCTTTTCCACCATTACAGAAGTTCTTTTAAGAAGCAGGGACTCAGGCTGTGAAAGATTTGACCCTTTTCCTAGCTTTCCTCATGTTTCCAACCCATATGAATTTATTCAACTTCTTTCTCCAGGGGTAGTTAAACTTAATCAAGGGAAGAGCTTCAGTTCTCCTAAGAATCTTAAATCTCATTGGCTGTCTCTGAATTTGTATTCCTTTTTATCTAAAACCAATTGAAGTTGTCACTGGATCATTTTATAGCTCTCGCTAATGGCCAAACCCTCTGAAATCCCCTAATGCTGTTACACCCCAATCAATAACAATTAACTGCAATCGTTTCAACTTGATCTTCCCCTGGTTCTGAAATTAGAAGCAGAACACTCTTTATTTAATTGAGAAATGCAGTGATTTCTGAAGCTCCTCAAATCAAATTGATGTAGACTTTAAAAATGATATTCAGACACTCATCCATGCATCCCAGTCACCAGGAGTAAACATATATTAAAGAGGTGAAGTAGAAGCAGAAAGCCAGTCAACATCAGCATCTGACCTCACCAGTCTCAATTTTCTTGGCTGTGAATCATTCCAAAGTTTTCTGAAGATCCTGATGGTCCAGAGAATGAAGACTTATTCGAATCTAAAGAGGTAATTTTTTTATTCCTCCAAATTTACCTTTAAGTCTTCATTTTCTACTTACTCTTCAATAAGTCTGATTGTGTCCCTGTTCTCCACATTTGCTACATACTTTTCTACAAATCTTGGCTCTACATGAATCTCTTTATTCCATCTGTCTACATTTTTGGAACCAACTTAAATAACTTTTTTTCATGTCTCTGTACCAGATCTTTTCATTCCACATTAGTGTATTCCTTAAAAACATTGCAGTAGTTTCAAGTATTCTTTACATAAGTCTTTATTTATTCAACGACTTTTTATTGAGAGCCTCCTGTGTGTCAGGCACTCATCTAAATATTTAGGAAATGCCAATCAATAAATCAGAAAAACAAACCAGTTCCCATGGAACCTATATTTTAGTGGAATTTAGTGCATTTTTATCTAGCTTAATTCAATACCAGATCCTCAAATGTAGGAGATTTAAGTACTGTATCTATTTTTATGCCTATGCGAGGTCCTTAGAACATTGCTTCAGGTCTAGTAATAGATTAGTAAAAAACTAAGTATGTGTGAAACATACTTCAGTGGATGTGGATAGTCTGTGTTTTCAAAATACTATTTGTTCCCTCCTTTCATTAGAACTGAAAACTGTTCTAAATTCATGGGCCTGTCAGATTTTTCCTTGACATATTGGATTTTTAATCTGACCTCTATCTAAACTATCTCTGCATCTACTCTTCTATACATCTAAAGAAATAGCAGAGAGCTGCCAACCAAGGGCAGGTACTTTGAGGTTTTGTTCTGTCATTATTGAAGTCTATATTGTCCAGTGTTAAGTTAACTTTCCAAGACAAAAAAGTAGAATATTTTTTTATAAGTTGGAAAAAATAGTGTCTTCTAACCAACTGACTAATTCTGATAAGTGAGATTATTCAGAACTTATTTACCTGTTGAATTTGTCTTATCAAAGTCCTAAATAATGTGTAAATCTAAAATGTGATTCTGATCAATACAATGTTTAAATATTAGTTGCAAATTGCCTGATTATGTAAAATATATCAGAGAAGCCTTATGTCATATATATATATATATATATATATATATACACACACACACTATATACACATACATACATATACATATATGTATATATAATATATAATATATGTATTATATAATATGTGTGTAATATATGTTATATAATAAATGTGTAATATATAATATATTGTTATATATGTATGTAACTTTATATGTAATATGTATATTAAAGTAATAGAGTAGAATTATATATATTTATATTTATGTGTTCCAACAGTGGGGTTTAGAGATACATAGCCCTTTTCCTGCATTCTTTCCTTTATTTCATTTTTATAAATTATTATTCATAGCAATTTTATTTGCTCTCTTTCAATAACTGTGACTGAGATAGGAACCTCTGTATGCATGCTGGGCTCTGAGCCACCAATGATCTCTTAACTCTCTAAATCATTTTTCATTATACATCCTTCTATTGAGTACCATCTCACTAACCTCTCCACAGATTTTAAAGATGTATCCAAATATAATTTAAAATATGAGATATAATGATGATTCATGTAATATATCAAGTGTGATTGGATCTTGTATTTAACAATGTTTTGTTTTTACACAGATGTTATTAAAGAGGTATAGTCAATTTCCAAAAAGTTTCAGAGATTTCGTCCTTGAGGAAACTCAACATTTTCCCCTTTTTAAATATACAAGTAGCAAATTGTAAAGCTAACAAAGTCATAAACAGATTTTATTTATATTTAAAAACTAAAACTCATGAATATTCAGTGATCTAATTTATCTAGTCATATTGATCTAAGGAGTTGGCTTATGATGTCACGTGCTAAACCATTTGAACATATATTTATTCAGTTTCTACTTTTCTACTTTACTCAAAATTGTTATTTTAAAAAAAATTTTCCAATGCATAAAATTTTAGCTAATTCAGTTCTCTTTTCTTTATATCAGAATATCCTCATTTGTCCTGTTAGCTGCCAACTTAAGAATATGTCCTTAGGGGATATCTTGTTGTGTATGCAATACTGGGATTTTTTTTTTTTTTTGCAATACTGGGATTTTAATGATACTTGCCTTTGAGAAACTCCCACAGCATGAAACTAAATAACTGGCTGAAATGTAAAAAGGTCAGTCAGAAAATAAAGTTTAAGTGCAGTATTTATCTTGCAGAGGGAGCTGATGGATTCTCAAAGGTTTTTAGGGTAGCAGCACTTGTGTGGTCAAACTCATGCTTGATTTATTTTTTCAAAGAAGAGATGACCACATATATGAAAAATACTATGAGAAGCAAGGGATCCCCTTGATCTTTCATCTCACTCCTCAGTTTATCTGCAGTATAAATATCCATCACTGAAATACATAATTCACAGAATACCTGTCTATTGCTAACTTACAGCTCTCTTTTGGAAAATGGATAAAAGGCCCACACACACAGATAGGACAGCATAGGTCAGAGAGTCGTCCTTTCAATCGTATTTCATAATGGATTTTATTGAACAAAAAATGGTTCCCAAAATATACAGGACAAAGAAAATACATAATTCATCTCTTGTGGTTTTCTACCTCATGTTATGCTGGTGGAAAGATGCCTAAGAGAACATGAGCCATGGGAGAGGGGAAAACAGAAACCTACTGAGATTAACTAGAAGACCAGTTGACACAGAAGCAGGAAGAATTTTAATTTACTAGGCCATTCCTTTTTCCTTTTTATAGTCACCATCACTAAACCCTAACACATACCAAGAGTAGAAATTATGACAATACATCTCTTTTACTCCCTTTATCCCTTTTCAACCTTCCCTCCAAAAGTCCAGCAATATGGGTATGACAATGTTATAAATGAGAAAGTAGGGAGGATAAAGTAAAAAAAAAAATATTCGCAGTGATCCTGGGAATAAGATTTAGAGTCAAGACTGCTTTCTGATTTTAGAGCTTAAACATGTTCTATCACCTTTCAAAGAACATGACACTATTTTGAGTTAAAAAGGTACATAAGAATAGTTTGTCACTTGAGACTGGTCCTCTTCTCTGCCACACTTCTCTTCATATTCAGGTCACTCACCTTATTCTACCATTGAGAAACTTGGAGAAAATCAACAAAACCAAGGCACATTTGTGTTCCTTTATAGTTTACCATATTAATTGTGTAAATAGGCATAAACCCATCCCCTGAATGTCACTTTATGAAAATATATGATAGCTTTAATTACTGTAGCTTTATAAAATATATTGGAGTCAGAATTATTTTGGTTATTCCGAGTCTTTTGTGTTTCCTTTTCTGTAAAAGGCACCATTGGGATATTGATGTGGATTATATTGAATATATAGATCACTTGGAATCAATCATATGAGCAGTTTAACAATATTTAACACTTTTAAATAACTGAATCAATGAGCATGATGTATATTTTCATTTGTTTTGCATCTTCTTTAATTCCTTGTGCATTTTCAGTCAGTACTGAGGTTGTGAGATCATATAATAGTTCAACTTTTAATTTTTTGAGGAACCTCCATACATTCCCACCATCCCTGTGCAAGGATCCCCTGTGTTCCACATTCTCACCAGCACTAGTCATCTTTTCTTTCTCTCATGTTTTTTTTTTAAATATCTTCTCTAACTTTTGTGAGTGATATCTTATTTTCCGTTGAGAGCCACAGCCGAAGGGGCCCCAGCAAACTTCTAGCTGCCAGCAAACTTCCAGCTACCAGCAAACTTCTAGCTGCCAACTGATTGGCTCCTCTTCAGTGATGCTCATTGGGCTGTTTCCCCACCCTTTCAGACCACAGAGCTGCTCATTGGGGGACTTTTTTTGGCTCTACCCATGCGACCCAGCCAATCAGCCTCAAGAGCAGGAGGGGGTGGGGAGGTTGAGAGGTTTGTGGGAAGCCCGTGGTGGCAGTTGGGCTCTGAGGGTTTTTCCTGAAGAGCTGTGTGGTGCCGTGTGTGTGTTCTAAAAATAAAGTTCCTTTCTTTTGACAATTGGCTCCTGAATTGTGCCCAGCCAGACTGCAGCAATTTTCAGCCCTATTTGCATTCACATGATAAACAGTGATGTGATGTTGAACATTTTAAATATACCATTTTACCATGTATATGTGTTCTTTAGAGTAATGACTTTCAAGTCTGTAGCCATTTGTAAACAATATTATTTGTGTTTTGTTTTGTTTTGTTTTTCTTTTTTGTTTTTGCTGAGTTGTTTGAATTGATTGCTTATATGTTTTAAAATTAATCAGTTAAGTCATATATATATAGCTAACTAATTTTTCCCCATACTTCAGGTTGTCTTTTCACTCTATTGATTGTATTTTTTTCTGTGAAAAAGTTTTTTAGATTGATCACCTATCCCCATTTGGTGTATTTATGGAAAAATCTTTTAAATCAGAATATTGCAAAGAGGTTAAAAATCTCATGCTCATTATAGCACTCTCAAAGTAGATAAAATGTGCAAACAACCTAAATATACACTAAGAGATGAATGGATTAAAGACGGCTAGTCTGTATATAAAACGGGATATTATTCTTCTGTTGGAAAGAGAATGAATTCTTACAATATGGCACAACCTACATGATCCTTGATGATATTACAAGTGAAATAAGCCAGTGATAGGATATTCAGTTCACTCGCCTTATTCTACCATCAAGAAACCTGAGAATAATCAAAATGAAAAAAATATTGCATGTTTTCACTTATTTAAGATATATAAAATAGACAAATTCATGCAAGTGGAGAATAGAATAGAATAAAATGGTGGTTTCCAGGAGCTGGGGATTGCTAGTCACTAGTTTTAGCATTTCAGTTATGTAAGACAAATATTTCTAAGATATACTGTACAAAACTTTTCCTATAAATTAGAATACTATATGGTACATTTAAAACTATGTTGAGAAGTTAAATATCATGTCGAATATACTTTATACAATAAAATTTATGTAAAAGGTATATTTTAAATTAGCAGCAACTAATGTTTCATAGTCTCCTGTACATCTGTACAAAGTAATCCTAAAGAAGTTCTATAATTATTAGTTAAATTTACACATATCTTTTTTTTATCAGAGTGACTCTTCAGATGTGAATAGAAATTTGTTTTAGCTTTGTACAAATTATACATGATTTATATTCTTATTTTCCAATACATGTTTTGTAGGATTATAGGTACTGTTGTCCCTCTATATCCATTGTTTCTTTATCTTCAGATTCAACCAACTGTGATTTGAAAATACTTGAGAAAAAATTGTGTCTGTACTTATCACATAGGAAATTTTTCTTCTCATTTTGTATGAGCAATACAATATAATAATTATTCACCTTGCTTTCATTTCATATCAAAAATTACAAGCTATCTAGATATGATTTAAAATACACAGGAGGATGTGCAAATACTGTTCCATTTTGTATAAGGGATTGATCAACCCCAGTGTTTGGATTTCTGGAACCAATTCTCTGTGGATAATGAGGAATCACTTTATGTACATTACACATTATATGATAGTTTCTACAAATTAAAAAAAATCCCACTATATTTTTTATAATAATTGTGCATTTAAGTTACCAAGGTCAATAAGGGCCTTTAGTAACATCTTTCTCAAGAATACAGAACTCTGGACTATCCAGTTGCCACTGAAAAATCCAAATTCATTTAAATATTTGACAACTGTGGCAGACTGTATTTATTTAATTTTGATAAGTATACTTATTTGTAATTAGGTGTTACATAGACATACCTAAAATATTTTTATTTCTTATTATTTGTTAATATAATAATATAGAATGTTTTATAACAGTGCCCTCTTAATTTGTGTCCTTCCATATCATCTTCTCATATGTGGAAGGCTTTAAGACTCTGGTGCCCTTTGTTTTTTTGTGTCATATTTCTTTATGCATAGCTTAGTCACATAATGTATGTGACAACCCTGGTGCCTGCACAACATAGTCCAGCTCTTCTGCTAGGAAGATGAGAGGATGATCACTTATCTTGGCTGCATCCACCCTTACTTCTAACCATATAATCTTTCTTTCCAATAGGAGTACCTTGAAAATAATTCTGATACCTAGATGGAATTTCCTATACTTATTGAAAAATCCAAATCAGATTCATCAACTATTTTTTTTAGAAAGAGAGAGAGAGAGAGAGAGAGAGAGAGAGAGAGAGAGAGAGAATTTTAATATTTATTTTTTAGTTTTCGGTGGACACAACATCTTTGTATGTGGTGCTGAGGATCGAACCTGGGCCGCATGCATGCCAGGCCAACTCACTACCGCTTGAGCCACATCCCCAGCCTGATTCATCAACTATTAATTAAAGTATATGAAACATACCAGATATTTCCTACTTTGCTTTTATTTTGCTGATGTGAGACACACTCAGTATCTTCTCCTTACAAAGAATCCTAATCAATCTTTGGATAGCATTCTCCTTATTGTTTCGTGCTTAAAATTAAAACCAAGTTAATTGTTCAGAGAGACATTTCTTCTCTAAACAAATGCTTCCTTTCTACAGATGTATTCTTTTTTAGTCATTCTTAAATATCCTAGAACATTAAATTTTTTACTGTTTCCTTATAATATCTCCAAAAATATTTTGTGTGTGTTATGTGTGTTCTTAACGTGTTTACCTTAGAAGTTAGTATTGAGTGTTAATTTCAATTAATTTTAGTGGCCATATATATTCCAAAACAACTAGATGTACTTTATTCTTAATTTAGTTTTATTTACACACCATTTAAGATCACTTATTTTTATACTCATATACTGGATGATGGATAGAAAGGTCACTTCTTTTATATCACTTTTTCTGTACTACAGAGTTAGTGTTTAAAGGATAAAGAAGAACTTATTAGATGTTGAAAAGACAAAAACAAATGAATCATTCCATTTACATTATATTCTCTAACAGCAAAACTGTAGAGATAGAAAGCAGAGTAGTTGGTGCTAGGTGCTGAGATAGGCACAAGGAATTAACTACAAAGGTACACAAGACAAGTTTTTAGAAAATTTTCCAAAATTATAGGTAGCACTTAAAAACTATACACTTTTTAAAAACACATTATACTGTCCACTTAAAGAACATTACTTTCCCTCTGTTTAAACCTAAGTAAAATCCATAAAGAAATATGGATTTTTTTACAGAATAATGTCATAAATAAATTAAGGTTTATTTTTAGTCACTTTCCATTATAACTTGAGTTAACTTTGTATCATTATGATACATACCTGATTTAAACAATCTAAAAGAGAAAAAGAATAAGGTTTATTTGGGTTCATTGACTCAGAGGCATGTCTCCAAATTCAATTGACTCTTGTTATTTTGAGATCTTTGGCAAGGTAGAACATTATGCCAGGAACAGTGTGGTGGACCAAAATTGCTCACCTCATGGCAGTTAGGGAGCAAAGAGAGAAAAAGAGCCTGGGGTTTCAATATGCCCTTCAAGAGCATAATCCTAATGACCTCAGTTTCTTCCAATAGGCCCCATCTTCTAAAGGGTCCATTAACTTTATTCAATGAAGCCGTTAGTATCTCGTCCTGTAAGGGACATTTAAGATCCAAACCATGACATTACTCAAATTTCTAGTCTCGGATTGAGCCCATGAAAACTATATTAGAACTACTATGGGCTACATTGAGTTTTCTCAAATAAATGAGACACCTTGCTTTGCTTTCAATAAATTTCAATTTGTTTCCACCTACTTGAGAACTATTCATCTTTGGGTATAGTCCAAGAAGAGGCATAATTGGGTCAAATGGTGGTTCCATTCCCAGATTTCCAATTGGCTGCACCAATTTGTAGTCCCACCAGCTATGTATGAGTGTACCTTTTCCCCTACATCCCTGCAAACAGTTGTTATTGTTTGTCTTCATAATAGCTGCTATTCTTATTGGAGTGAGATGGTATCTTAGAGTAGTTTTGATTTGCATCTCTCTGATTGATAGAGATGATGAGCATTTTTTCATATATTTATTGATGATTTATTGATTGATTGTATATCCTCTTCTGAGAAGTGTCTGTTCAGGACCTTTGCCCATTTATTAATTTGAATTATTTGGTTTTTTGGTGCTTAGCTTTTTGAGTTCTTTATATGCCCTAGAGATTAGTGCTCATCTGATGTGTGAGGGGTAAAAATTTTCTCCCAGGATGTAGTCTCCCTGTTAACCTCACAGATTATTTCTTTTGCTGAGGGAAAAAAAACTTTTTAGTTTGAATCCATACCATTTGTTGATTCTTGGTTTTAATTCTTGTGTCATAAGTGTCTTATTAAGTCTTATAGTCCCATGTGATGAAGATTAGGGCCTACTTTTTTCTTTTATTAGATGCAGAGTCTCTTGTTTAATACCTAGAACCTTGATCCTTTTTGAGTTAACTTTTGTGCATGGTGAGAGATAGGGATTCAATTTCATTTTGTTACATATGGATTTCCAGTTTTCCCAGCACCATTTTTTGAAGATGCTATCTTTTCTCCAGTGCATGCTTTTGGCACCTTTGTGTAATATAAGATAATTGTAATTTTGCAGGTAAATGGATGGTGTTAGAGAATATTATGCTAAGTGAAGTTAGCCAATTCCCAAACATCAAATGTTGAACGTTTTTTCTGATATAAGGAGGGAAACTCAAACTGGAGTAGGGAGGGAGAGCATGGGAGGAATATTATTTTTAGATGGGAAAGAGGAGTGGGAGGGAAAGGGAGGGGGAAGGAGAATAGCAAGGGTGGGAGAATTCGATGGTCATCGTTATACAAAATATATGTAAGAAGATTTGAAGTTGGTGTCAACATACCTTATATACAAACAGAGATATGAAAAACTGTGGTTTATATGTGTATTAAGAATTTTAATGCAAAAAAGAGTACATGTATAATGGCATAATTTGGTGTGAACATACTTTGTATACAGAGTTAAGAAAACTTGTGCTGTAAATGGGTAATAATGAGTGTAATATATTCCACTATTGTCATGTACGTACAAAATAAATAAATACATACATACATAGATTAAAAAAAGAACTATTCATCTTTATAAAACCAAAACAGTGTCTTTGATACATATCTGTATTTATGTCTTTCCATCCATTATCTATCTTCACATCTACCTATTTTAAACACTCCAACTTTAATGTAACCTCCAAAATCACTTAAACAATTATGCCATTGATTCTTTAATATAGTTCTTGCTGTATTCCTCTATAAACAACACACAAAGCACACATTTATCAATACAATTCAAAGTGCTATGCTCACTGTTTTGGAATGTGCATATTATGAACTCACTACCCTTTTAATCACTGAGACATTATTGATCATATTCATTGATCCCCTATAGAAAAATATTTCTTTTGTTGAAAAAATCCAATTCATTTGACCTAATATGTCTAAAGATTTACATATCCTCCGCAGCTCAATTTTGTCTGTAGATTCATTATGCTGAACATCTTCCCCTACTAGCTCAGTTAAAGTCTAATTAGTAGAATTGTTCATTATTAACCTACCTCAGGGGAGCCATGACTTTAGAGGGTGACATTAGTGAAACATGCTTGTGTCTGGGCTTAACTTTTAGGCATTTGAGAAAATTGAGAAATCCAACTGTATCATCATAATGCTACTTCTCTATCATAGGGGCTCATGTAGCCAGCTCAGTTTTATTTAGGTTTTTGCAATAGATATGATGCCCTGAGTTCAAACAGTGAAAATCAGGTGCCTCTAATGAAGAGTTAAAGATAATTGGTTTCATTTTAGGTGTCCTAGCTATTTGGGATGCTGAGGCAGGAGGACTGGAAGTTTAAGGACATCCTAGGCAAATTAGAGAGACTCTGTCTCTAAAGAGAAATTTAAAATAAAATAAAAAAGGCCTTGTGTGTTCCTCAGAGGTAGTGTCCCTGTGTTCAAACCCCAGTTGTAAAAAAAATCTTTCTTTTAATTTTCTAGGGATATAGCTCAGTGGAAGTAACTGCATAGTATGTGCAAAGCCCTGGGTTCAGTGTCTATCACCAAAAATTATTTTTTTATATCTTATTTTATGCAAATGTTGGAAACATATTCTTAGACCAAAATAAACAAAGTGCCTTATAAGATACATATTTGTTAAATTAAAGATTTAATGAATAAGATAATTCAAAAACATGTAGGAATAGAAACAAAGTATATAAACTTATTTTCATTTTCAAGTATCAGGGCATTTCCACAACATCCACAAAACTATATCTGACCATATGACTTAGAACTCTTAATATATGAATTAATAGAATTAACATTATTTTGAAAGATACACATTTTCTATCTCTATAAAACATTTTAAGAAATTAAAAATCATTTTGTTTTTAAAATGCTTTTTGTTTAATAGATTTGTTGCATTTAAGTATACAAAATTAAGCAAAAATTGATTATAAGATATAGATATATTTCTACTTTATTCTAGTACATAGATTACATAGTGTGAAATTCCATAGTGGAAACCACCAACATTGTGGTAAATGCTCTGTGAGAATAAAGGTTATTTGATGTTAATCTTAAATAATACTAATTCTCAAAATGTCAGATGAATGGAAACCAATTTAGATTTTAGAATCTAAATTCAATTATGTGTAATATAAAATTTACACATACACAAAATATGTACTATATATATTTTTCACTTAAATCCAGAAACAACTGTTTTTTTTCCTAGAAGTGGCATCATCATAATTGTCTATGACCTGTTATTCTAATAAGTACAATATTGGGAAGCAATTATATGAACTCACTAATATTAATTAAAATGTTCCACAGTATAAATAACTACCATAAAATAAATTTGTAGAAGTATTTCTCTTGTATGGCCCATTAGATCAAGAAGTTAATATTTATTACTTTACTCTATTTTTTTAAACAAAGAATAATAAATTGTGTGGAATAAACCTTTATATAAATTAAAATGCATCTTAGGTTTGTAGTTAATTATGGTTTGTTTTGTTTTAATGAATTCCCTATAAATATACATAAACCTACATTTCCCATTATGGTTTAATTACACAGTCATTAGAAGACGGAAATTACTAATGAATTCAGCTACAAAAATAGGAGATCATCTGTATAACCAGGGAGATTACACCATAATATTTAAAAACATGATTCACACAGCCTTTGAGACTTTTAATAATATACATTTTACCTTAACTGTTGTTTAATTATAGAAAATATATAAACTATTTTATTGTAAATTTATCTGCATATAGTTTGAATTTGATTTTGTGGTAAATATAGAATTAAAAATAAAATTTCAGCACTTTGTTATTTTTTAGCCTAAGTGTTTTCTTATAGTAAGTGTTCATGTTTCTTTCTAAAGTTCTCTTTGTCATAAAATATTTACCTTTTCATATTATGTCCTCCTATGTTCAAGTAGTACATTGTATCATTAATATTAAATGTATACTTTCTCATCCATGCTGGGGAAAAAATCACTTAATGTCATCTACATGTATTCTCAAAGGTCATCATTTTGGCTAGGGGTGAGGGCATGCATGTGTGGGGTGGATTATAATAGCAAAATTCAGTGTTTCCTAGGAATCTAGTAAATCTAGAAACTAAAATTCACCAATTAAATCTAACTCAGCCACTACAATATCGATGGCTGTATTCTGCAGGATGATTTGTAGACAAATGTTGATGGCACATTGCTTGGGTTCAAGAAGCTTGTACTCTAGTAAGAATGAATGAAACAAATATAACAATATATTATCCATCAGAAGTGGTCACAGGATGCTTTCATAAAATTGATCAGGAGAGGTGAAACAAGTAATACTTGTCTGTTACAAGGAAAGAATCCAGATTATCTTATTTGTCTCTGAAAATGAAAGAGATATTGCAGTGTCTCCCACTTTCTATACTACCAACAATATCTGTTGATTAATAGAAAATGACTAGATGAATAAAACCTAGCGAGGAAGTGAAGAGGGACATTTGTATTTAGTCAAATTGCAGAGGATTCTGATAAAAAATATAAGAGTGGTGTTAAAACAGTTTTGTAGGAGAAGGTAAAAATAAAATTTTAAGATTGTGAAAATAAACACTTATTTTAATAATTGTAAGTTATCTGAGGTTGGAACAATCCCTGCTACTAAAATTGAAAGTAAATGATTTCATTGTACTCAATATCTTATTAAAATATTTTATTGAGAGAAGGAAGATGGCGGCCCAGGGAGGCAACATTCTGTGTCACTCTATCATCCAGATCTCACCTAGTCAGAATACTGCATCTCAGAGAGTGGAAGAGGACCCCTATGCAGCTGATTTCTGCAGAAATCACCAGCACTGTGACCCTGCACTGGGCTCCAAGCCTCAGAATTCAAGTAGGACTCTAGACTCCTGGCTCCCTAAACCCAAAGCCACAGTTCTAGCCCACACACTGCTTGCAAGCACCTTAACAGAATCACCTATCAACAAATCTGCACAACTCCAGACTGTGCTCCACTCCCATGCAGGTAACTTGGCTACTACCTACCCACAGAACAATTCCATTGCCTGGCTCATCCCACATCACAAGACACCCCAGTGCAGGAATAATAATAATAATCTTGGATAACCTTTCTTGCCATATTTGGTGGAGGTACCTCCAGGATCAGATCTCCATCTGGCCAGGTACCAGGTATCCAATTCCTCCCCCTACTCCCCAGTGGTGATAACTCTGCACAGTAACCACCCAACACAAATACAGCTCTCAGTTGGGCAGGTGTGGAGTGTGACCAGGGCACCCCCCACCTGGTGTAAGCCTTGGTGTGAGAGGTCCTTCAGTTGGAAACTGCTAAGTGAGAGAGATGGGGCTAAAATTTGGAGATTAACAGAGAGACAAGGAACTGGGAAATCTCCAGGCAAGAAAGGGAGATAGTACCAGGTGCTCAAGTTTCAGTTGAGTGGTCCCAAAGAGAGACCTGTGAAGTGCAATCTCCCTGCAGGGACTTGTGGGTGTCACTCCCAGCTTCCAGATACCCTAAACCAGGACCAGTCTTACCACCTTGGTTACCTCCATCATGCTGAGGGCAAAGACACCAGCTTACAACAGACAACCCCACCTATTGGATGAGAAAAGAATCAGAAAAGATAAAGATCTCTAAAACTAGCAACAACCCTGGTTTCTTCTTTCGAGTATTTTTTTTCTTTCTCTTCTAAACCTCTATCCTCCAGCCCTCACATTCCCAACATATGTGAAACCAAGAACTTTGCATGAAATAGGGTTGTGAATGATATAACATAGAAGTGTTGTGAATGATATAACATAGAAGTGTTGTATATGCCATTGTTTTCCTCTTTTTTCTTCTTTCATTTTTCTTTCCCTCTCCAAATTTTACTATTTTAACATCCTGTATTTTTCTAAATACATATATATGCTTACATGTGTTTGTTTTATGTACTCTACTGTCTTTCCACGTACTTGTCTTTCCACGTACCCTAAATTACTTCCTGTCTATTGTCTTGCTATTAACCTTCTTCATTAAATTTCTCTTTCACATTTCCTAAGATATATTAACTCTATATCCTCACATCCTTCCCCCTATGTCCTAAGCCCCACTCCCAGTTTATTGGCCACCCTCAGAAACTGTAAACCTTTTTACAAAACTACTGATTATATTTTAGATAATAATTTAATCCAACATTTCTGTACATTGAGACAAAACTGTAAATAACTTGATAACAACAAATTATTCATAGGTGGTATATTGTAGATATTGGGATCTGTCAATATTGTCTTTCCCCACAAAGGAGGTGGTCTTGGAACCCTACAAGAGCACTACAAACCTATAGGGTAAAACCAATAACACCTCAGACCCACAGAGCTGGAAAGGAAGACACAAGAGCAAAATGAAAAGACGAGGGAAGAATGTGCCCGAAACAATCAAGACACCACATCAATAGAATTAACAGAAACCACAGCAGAAAAAAATTACAGAGAAAGAGTTCAGGATATACATGACTAAAATGTTCTGTGAACTCAAGGAAGATATAAAGGAGCATATACAGGCAGTGAAAGATCATTTGCAAGGGAGCTACATAAAAAAATCCAGGAAGCAAAAGATCACATCAACAGGAAGTTAGAGTTTCTAAAAAAAAAAAAAAAAAAAAAAAAAAAAAAAAAAAAAACAGAAAAAAAGAATCTTTGAAATGAAAGAAACAAAAAAAAAATTAAAATGAAAGCATCCCTAACAGAGTAGACCACTTGGAAAATACGACATCAGACAATGAAGATAAAATACATATTCTTGAAGACAACATAGACCACACACTGATAATGGTAAAAAAACATGAGCACAGAACATTCAAGAAATATGGGATAGCATTAAAAAAAATTAAGTGTTATTGGGATAGAGAAAGGCATAGAGGTTCAAATCAAAGGAATGAAAAATCTATTCAATGAAATAATATCATAAAATTTCCAAACATGAAGAATGAAATGGAAATCCAAATTCAAGAAGCGTACAGGACACTGAATGTACAAAATCACAACAGATCTACAGCAAGACACATTATAATAAAAATGCCCAACATACAGAATAATGAGAGAATGTTAAAAGCCAAGAGAGAAAGGAATCAAATTACAAATAGGGGAAAACCTATTAGGATAATGTCAGATTTTTCAACACAGACCCTAAAAACTAGAAGATCCTGGAATAACATATACCAAACTTGAAAGAAAATAGGTGCCAACCACAAATCTTGTATCCAGCAAAATTAAGCTTTAGATTTGAAGATGACATCAAAACCTTCCATGAAACTGACACTACAAAACATCTTGACAAAATATTCCATGAAGCGGAAATGAAAAACAATAATGAAAATCAGCAGAAGGAGGTAGTAACCTAAATGAAAAACTAAACAAATAAGAAAATCAAGTCAAGTTACATAACAAAAATAAACAAATATGGCTGGAAATATAAACTATGTCTCAATAGTAACCCTGAATGTTAATGGCATAAATTTATGAATCAAAAGACATAGGCTAGCAGATTGGATTAAAAAATGTTGACCAATATGCTGCCTCCAGGAGACACATCTGATAGGAAGTCATACACAGACTGAAGGTGAAAGGTTGGGAAAAATCATACCACTCACATGGACTGTGGAAACAAGCAGGGGTTTCCATCCTCGTATCAAATAAAGTAGACTTCAAGCCGAAGTTAATCAAAAGGGATAAAGATGGACATTACATACTGCTTAAGGGAACCATACACCAACAAGACATAACAATCATAAATATATATGCCCCAAGCAATGTAGCAGCTGTGTTCATCAAACAAATTCTTCTCAAGAGTCAAGTTGACCACAACACTATAATCTTGGGTGACTTTAAAACACCTCTCTCAACACTGGATAAATCTTTCAAGCAAAAGTTGAATAAAGAAACTATAGAACTTAATAATACACTCAATAACTTAGAGTTAAATGACATATATTGAATATTTCAACCTGCATAAAACAGACTTTCTTCTTAGCAGCACATGAATCCTTCTCTAAAATAGACCATGTAATATCCACAAAGCAACTCTTAGCAAATACAAAAAAGTAGAGATACTACCATGCATTTATCAGATAATAATGGAATGAAATTGAAAATCAACAATAAAATAAAAAATAAAAAATTCTCCAACACCTGGAGATCAAACAATATGCTACTGAATGAACAATGGATTGCAGAAGATATCAAGAAGAGATTAAAAAATTCTTAGAGGTAAATGAGAACATAGACACAACATATTAAAATTTCTGGGACAATATGTAAGTAGTGCTAAGAGAAAAGTTCATTGCATGAAGTTCATTCCTTAAAAGAAGAAAAAGTCAACAAATAAATGATCTTACATTACATCTCAAAGCCCTAGAAAAAGAAAACAATCAATAGCAAAAGCAGTAGAAGGCAATAAATAAGTAAAATTAGAGCTGATATTAATAAAATAGAAACAAAAGAAAAAATTGAAAAAATGGACAAAACTAAAAGTTGGTTCTTTGAAAAAATAAATAAAATTGACAGACCCTAGCTACAATAATGAAGAGAAGGAGGAGAGCAAGAAAACTCAACTTACCAGCATACGTGATGAAAAAGGAAATATCAGAACAGATACTACAGAAATACAGAGAATAAATAGAAATTATTTTGAAAACTTGTACTCCAATAAAATTGAAGATATTGAAGACATCGACGACATCGACAAATTTTTTTGCCCAGATTGAATCAGGAAGATATTCACAATTTAAACAGAAAAAATATCAAATGATGAAATAGAAGACACCATCAGAAGCATACCAACCACATTTTCTTTTTCCATTTTTTTAAACTATAATTTTTTAATTTATTTTTTAAATTTTAGTTTGTTATATGTGACAATAGAATGCATTACAATTCATATTACACATATAGAGCACAATTTTTCATATCTCTGTTTTACACAAAGTGGAGTCACATTCCTTGTATCTTTACACATGTACTTAGGGTAGTGATGACCACTGCATTCCACCATCTTTCCTAGAAAACCCCAGAACCAGATGGATACACAGCCAAGTTCTACAAGACCTTCAAAGAAGAACTAATATCAATACTCTTCAATTTATTTCAGGAAATAGAAAAAGAGACAGCACCTCCAAACTCATTCTATGATGTCAATATCACCCTGATCCCAAAACCATGAAAAGACACATTAAAGAAAGAAAACTTCAGATCAATATCTCCAATGAACATAGATGCAAAAATTCTCAATATAATTCTGGCAAATCAAATACAAAAACATATCAAAAAGATCATGCACCATGATCAAGTGGGATTCATCCCAGGGATGCAAGCTTGGTTCAACATATGGAAATAAATAAATGTAATTTATCACATTAATACACTCAAATGTGAGAATCATGGAATCATCTCAATAGATCCAGAAAAAGCATTTGACAAAATATAGCACCCTTTCATGTTCAAAACTCTAGAAAAACTAGGGATAACAGGAGCATATCTCAACATCATAAAGGCTATCTATACTAAGCCTCAGGCTAACATCATTCTAAATGTCGAAAAATTAAAAGCATTCCCTCTAAAAACTGGAACAAGCCAAGATGCTCTCTTTTACCACTTCTATATAACAAAGTGCTTGAAACACTGGCCAGAGCAATTACACAGACAAAAGAAATTAAAGGGATTTGTATAGGAAAAGACTAACTTAAATTAGCACTATTTGCTGACAATATATATGGATTCTATACCTAGAAGACCCAAAAAACTCCACTAGAAAACTTCTAGATCTAGTAAATGAATTCAGCAAAGTAGCAGGATATAAAATTAACACCCATAAATCAAAGGCATTTCTGTATATCAGTGGCAAGTCCTCTGAGAAGGAAATAAGGAAAACTATCCCATTTACAATAGCCTCAAAAAATAAAAATAAAATACTTGGGAATCAACTTAATGAAAGAGGTGAAAGATCCATACAATGAAAACTACAGGACCCTACAGAAAGAAATCTAAGAAGACCTTAGAAGATGCAAAGATCTTGGATAGGCATAATTAATATTATCAAAATGACCATACTTCCAAAAGCACTATAGAGATTTAATGCAATTCTGATCAAATACCAGTGGCATTCCTCATAAAAATAGAAAAAGCAATCATTAAATTCATCTGGAAAAATAAGAGACCCAGAATAGCTAAAGCAATCCTTAGCAGGTAGAGGGAAGCAGGTGGCATCATTATACCAGACCTTAAACTATACTACAAGCAATAGTTTAAAAAAAAGCCAGCATGTTATTGGCACCCAAACAGACTGGTAGACCAATGGTTCAGAATAGAGGACACAGGACTAACCCACAAAATTACAATTATTGTATATTAGTCAAAGGTGCCAAAAACATGCACTGGAGAAAAGATAGCATCTTCAACAAATGATGCTGGGAAAATGGAAAATCCATGTGAAACAAAATAAAATTAAACCCCTATCTCTCACCATGCACAAAACTTAAAGAATATCAAGATCTAGGAATTAAACCAGAGATTCTGTGTCTAATAGAAGAAAAAGTAGTCCCTAATCTTTATCATGTGGGATTATGCCCTAACTTCCTTAATACGATTCCTATAGCTCAAGAATTAAAACCAAGAATCAATATATGGGATGGATTCAAACTAAAAAGTTTCTTAGCAAAAGAAACAATCTGTGAGGTTAACAGAGAGCCTGCATCCTGGGAGCATATTTTTTACCCCTCACACATCAGATAGAATACTAATCTCTAGGATATACAAAGAACTTAAAAAGCTAAGCACCCAAAAAACAAATAACCCAATCAATCAGGTCGAAGGACCTGAACAGGCACTTCTCAGAAGAGGTTATGCAATTAATCAACAAATATATGAAAAATGTTCATCATCTCTAGCAATTAGAGAAATTCAAATCAAAACTTCTCTAAGATGTCATCTCATTCTAGTCAGAATGGCAGTATTATGAAGACAAACAACAATAAGTGTTGTTGAGGATGTGGGGAAAAAGGTACACTCATACATTGCTGGTGGGACTGCAAATTGGTGCAGCCAATATGGAAAGCAATATGGAGATTTCTTGGAAAGTTGGGTATGGAAACACCATTCGACCCAGCTATCCATCTCCTCAATCTATTCCCAAAGGACTTAAAATCAGCATTCTACAGGAACACAGCCACATCAATATATAGCAGCATAATTCACAATAGCTAAACTGTGGAATGAACCTACATGCTCTTCAGTAGATGAATGGATAAAAAAATGTGACATGTGTACACAATGGAATTTTACTCAGCAATAAAAGAGAATAAAGTCATGACATTTGCAGGTAAATGGATGACACTGGACAAGATAATGCTAAGTGAAGTTAGCCAATCTCAAAAAAACAAATGCTGAATGTTTTATCTGATGTAAGGAGGTTGATTCATAGTGGGCTAGTATGAAAGAAATAGAGGAACTCTAGAAAGGAAGCAGGCAGGGGGTTAGCAAAGATGGTGAAATCTGATGGACATCATTATCCAAAGTACATGTATGAAGACTCAAATTGGTGCCAACATACTTAATATACAAACGGAGATATGAAAAATTGTGTTGATTATTTGTAATAAGAATTGTAATGCATTCCACTGTCATTTATATTTTTAAAAATCAATAACAAAGGAAAAAATATTTTATTGCACTGTATCTTCTTATGATGATGTGAGATGAGACAATTACTAAGTGATGAGATGGGGGCTGTTATGTAACATTAGGCTACTATATAAAAATGGCTGAACACAAACCCTGTATCACTACCATAGTTGATCTGTTAATCAAAACAGCTACTATGTTACTATAGGCAGGTAGTGTAGTAACTATAGTATGAATACAACAGATTAGGATGTGATTCATATCCCAGGGAATAGCACAGGACAGTGTAAATCTCTATCAGACTACTCAGAATGGTTTGCAATTTTAAATACATGCGTTATTTATTGCTGGAAATTTCTACAGTACTTTTCAAAACAAATGTAGCTGAAGGTAAATAAAACTGTGGAATGCAAAAATTTCAGATTACAGGGGACAACTATATCTCATATTGTGACAATTTTGTCCTATCTTGTGTTATTAATATTTTATCAATAAAATATATATTAATGATTAAGAATTCATTTTATTTCCCTACTCAAAAACAAAGTATCTTAACCACATATAAGTTTCAAGGATTATTTTTTTGAAAATTCAGTCGCCCATAAACTGAAAAATGTAGTAATCTATACTAGAACTTATAATGTAGAACATATTTCATAATCCAGAACAAAAAATTGGATCATAGTGTCTGATGGAACTTTCATGTTCATTGAGTAACATAGACTAACTCATTGACTCAGGTTTACTCTGCTATAACAAAGAATTATATAATTCTCTGCTTTGAAGTCAGATGTTACCAAATAAGTCATGCTGTCTAACTAAATGTGAGATAATGGCATTTGCCTATTTAGGTCAATGTATTTTAATTGACAAAGTTCAACTCACCAATATTCTCTATCTCCCCTCTTATGACAATTGAAAAAATAGCACAGGCATGTTGGTACTGTGAGATGGTATCTAAGACTGCATGGATAGAATCCACCTATTGATGCATATAGAATGTATAACATGTTTATTATTTAATGTTCTTGTTTTAAGATAATAAGATTGTGCTGTTTGCTACTATAATGTGAACTAGTATTTTCTGACAGGTAAATATTTGCAAATTTGTATGTGTCCCTCAGATTATTATTTAATATTTTTATCTTTCATGAATCTCAGTTCATGGAAATCTCTGTTTTATATAGTGAACAGGTGGGAGAAAATTATTGTATCTGGACAAGAAAAAAGAGGCAAAATTATGTGAGATACAATTTGTTATTAACATTTGCTGATTATTTTGTTACTTAATTGAATATTTATTAAGATACTATGATAGTAACTCAAAATGCAGTTGGAACAAAAGTTCTTCCTGTGAGTTCCTTTGGTTAGGAGACTAAAAATGAATATACAGATACAGATATGTGGCCCACAATATTTTAGTTAACCACAGACTACATACATGATGGAGGTGGCTCAAAAAAAAAAAAGAATATTATTCTGCCAGTCCTACAAAATGTGACAAAAAATGTAGTATATACAGTACATAGCACTGTATTATATACAGTACATAGTGACTATGTTAACAATTTGTATTTACTGTATTTACTATGCTTTTATTATTATCAGTATACAGCTACTGCCCGTATAACATGCTAAACTTTAAATAGCCTTAGGCAGGTCCTTTGGGAGGTGTTGGAGAAGAAGGCATTCATATCATAGGAGATGACATCTCCATATGTACTGTTCCTGAAGACCACTCAGTGTGACAAGATATGGAGTTGGAAATGCATAATATTAATAATTCTGACCCTGTACAGGCCTATGCATATGTGTGTGTGTCTTAGTTTTTAATAAGAAAGTTTAAATAGTAAAATAAAAATATAGGAAAAAAGCTTTTGAGGATATAAAGAAAATCAGTTTTATAGTTGCATAATTTTTTTTGTGTGTTTTATCCTAGATATTATTAAAAATAATAATATAGTCAATAGTACAAAATAAAGTTATAGAGTAAAATTTAAAGTCAGCTAAAATTTATTGATTATTAAAGAAGGAATAATCATCTTTTATAAATCAATATCAATGAGTGATATGCAGTAACATCTTTGGCCTTCACTTCCTATTGCAACTCACCAATTCATCCAGAATGATATCTAGACCTGCAGGCTCCATTCATGATAATACAGGTACAGGTACACTACTTTTTATCACTTATATGGTATTTTTACTGTCTTTGTTCTGTTTAGATACGTTTAAATACACACATACTCCATTGTGTTACAGTTTTCTATAGTAAGTACTCAATATATCAACATGTGTGTAGATTTGTAGCCCAGGAACTATACAGTCTAGGTGTGGGATTAGTTTATCCCATCCAGTTTAAGGAAGTACACTATATGATGTTGGCACAATGACAAAAATCACCCAACAACACATTTCTCAAAATGTATCCCAGTCATTAAATGACACAAGTCTGCACATAATAGTAGCTTTAAAGGTCTAACTAAAATTTACAACAGATACAGTAAATATAAAGCTCCGAGAAAAAAATATAAGAAAGAAATATATATTTAGGAGATATTGATAAAGAAGATGAAGAAAGAATTTATAAACTCACAAATATTTTTTAAAAAAATATTAATTGTAGAACATTATAATAGTTTTATTGAGATAAGATGAAATATAGAAAAAGAAATATTTACATATTATAAATAATGATACTTAAACAGTTATTGAATGCTTAAAATCATGATATACCAAATGATTATGTATGATACATTTTTTATTATTTCAATAGCATTTTTCATATGTGTAACCCAAGATCCAGAAGTATTGTTGGCCAAGTAAGCCAAGATACAATACAAACAACATGGCATCCCCACACATACTACTATCACTTGTCACTAAGAACTTAATAGATATTAGTTTTGTATGCCAAATTTGGAAAACTTTGATTTTATAAATATGGATGAATATTGTAGATGAATTTTCTAAATAATTGGCTTAATACTAGCATGGGAATATGAGAGACCACTGTGCACATTTAACACAAACTAAAGACCTCATGAGAAGGAGATTATGATTGAAACCATGCACCTGTGGATGAGACCCTCCCAGGAGAGCATGTACGGTGTAAAGAGTATAAACAGAGACACTTGTGGAAACAACAGTGCATAGGCCATGGAGGGGAACAAAACCAAGAGAGAACTTCTAGAATTCAAAAAACTAATTTGGTGAATGATAGGGGAAGATTACCATTAAAGTTTTTTCCCTAATAAATAAAGCATTGTTCTTTATTCAAATTAGTGATTATGCCATTAAATCAGTTATTTTATATATTTGAAAAAACTGAAACATTCACATATCACAACTATCATACAGATGAATACATATCAGTGTTATTTTCCATGTATGTTAGAATAATTGATGCTTTCTTTTTCCCAAAAATGTATTGATAAAATGACTCATCTTTTAGCATAACACAATCTTGTATTTTTATAATTTTCATTTAATTATCAAAAAGTCACTTGGACCTGCCAAGCCAACTTGACATTTTAGTGGTTATAAATAAAGTAAATGGGCGCAACAGTGATGTCCTGGGCTAGGCAGTCACAATGAAAATATCCCTCTAGAGAACTGTTTGTTGAAGTATTAATGTAAACCACAGATAATTAGAAGTTATGCCCTTGGTACAATTTCCTCTTGCCAAAAAACAATTCAAAGCAAAAAGCTTGCCACATTCTTCTTGGTTCATAGCAGAGGTAATGTGAACATTCTTCCAGTAAAGCAAGGTTAGAGTGAACAGGGCATCTAGCATCATTATAGTTAGTTCATTTGTTCCAGCTTTGTAATTGAGACACAGCCTCATAAAATTAACTCCTCCACATTATTACTTATGAACTCCATCAGGGGTATGCCAGTGATGTCTTAAGACAGTCCAATTTTTCTTTATGTTCTACTAGGATTGAGAAAATTTTTCTTTCTGCTCTACTAGGATTGAGAAAGTACAAGCAATTAATTTAATTTCCATATATGAACTATAGAATACAATACTATTTTTTCTCAAGAAGAGTTAGAGGGTTAAATGACAATAATATGAATCACTTTGTAAAATATAATTATATATTAACCATTAGTATTTTTACTATAATTTGAAAAACAGGTGAAAACTTAAATATTATATAAGGTAATTTTTCATGTACAGAAAATGAAGGACTAATTTATGCAAACATACACACTTATTTAATACCAAAAATTAGATGGAAGACTATTTGTTTTACTAGAATATGATACCATCTACAACAATAATTCATCAATATTTCTGAAAGGTTTATAAAGATATATACCATAACTTGTTGTCTAATCAAGAGAATATTTCTGATAAATGCATCATAAAGTTCTGTTCTTCTGCATTCTAGATTTTACTTTAACAGACCTATTTTGTGCAGATCGATTACTTCACATGTTTTCTTGATGCAGTCAGGCCAGGAGGTAAACAGGAGATGTATAAGGCTGTTGTTGCATAACATAGCATATTGTTTTATAGAAAACATTTTTTAAATAAGTACAAGGAATATACTCTAAAATAACATTGAAAGTAGTGTGAAATAAGCCAGCTGCAGTGGTGCATGCCTGTAATCCCAGCTATCTGGGAAGCTGAGGCAGAAGTATTAAAGTTCAAGTCCAGCCCCAGCAACCTAGTGAGATCCTGCCTCAAAAAAAAAAAAAAAAAAAAAAAAAAGAATGGGGGTTGTAGGTTGTAGTTCACTGTAAGAATGCCCCAGATTCATTCCTCAGTACTGGAAAAAAAAAGGATAGGGTAAATAAATAAAACAGTAACACAGTTGTGTATTATCATTAAGTTGCATATTTTGTACATAATTATATGTTATATGCTTTTTCATAATATCACTAGATGATAGGACCTTTAAAAATATTTTTATTACTCATCAATGAACCTTTATTTTACTTATTTATATGTGGTGCTGAGAATCAAGTGCAGTGCCTCACACATGCTAGGTAAGTGTTCTACCAATGACAGGAATTTTTAAGTTCCAGTATAACCTTATCAATCACCATTATACATGTTTCATTCTTATTTATAGTGCATTAATTTCTCTCACTGTCTATTCCATGTGTGTGTATTATAGGTCATAATGTCATATATATATGATCCATTTCTATAGAACAACTATATATATATATATATATATATATATATATATATATCACATATATGTCACATATATATGATGCACTTCTCTAGAACAACTATTGTTAGAAAATTCGTTTATATTTTATCATATTTCCTATGATTTATGTCATATGCATATATGTAAATAAATACATATATGTTGCATATCTCTACAATGTTGTATATATCTATACTGTGTTGCATATATACATATACATGTGCATGTTTATTTATCTTACAAAGATATATATGTGTACTTGTATATCTTACACCAAATAATTTATTGTTTATGTAAAATATTCAGAAATAACAAAAGACTTAAGAAAATTTGATACTAATACTGTTCTAGAGGAATAGATCTTAAGATGTTTTGAACTGGTTGTGGAGTTTCTAAAATTGAGTATATAATCTACCAGATTTAGACACCAAAAACACTATTTCCAGTTATATAGGGAACACTGATCATATATGAGTTTTCTGTCCACATGACTGCTTATATTTCTGTATATGCATGCATGCATGCTTCCTAATAATTTTGTGAAATGAGTATGTTGGGTTTGGTTGGAACTCAATGTGGTTAGGTCAAGTGGAAAAAGAGGCATACTCTAAGATTTTGAATTCTCAGCTCAAGAAAAGTACAAATGATGTAAAAGATTTTACATTTTGCATCCAATGGGATCAGCATTTTCTGTAGATAGAAATTGCTAAAACACAAAACAAAACATAGCGTGCGTTTTAAGAGAGAAGAAAATGCAAATTTTTTTCTGAGCTTGTATGTGTGCACTGTTGAACTGAAGGAATTCACTGTAAAGGGAAGGAATCCTGAAGATTTTGTCACCAATGTTCTGTTTTATAATTTGAAATCAGGTATTGTGATGATTGCAGCATTGTTCGTTTTGCTTAGAATTTCTTTGGCTATTCTAGTTTTATTACTTCATATGATTTTTAGGAATTTTTTCTTAGTTCTGATAAAAATGTCATAAATATTTTGATGGATCTACTGGATTTGTAGATTAATTCACGTAGTTTGGCCATTTTAACAATATGAATTCTGCCTATTCATGAACATCAAAGATTTGGAGATATTTTCAATTTTTGTATTTTCATTTAATATATTCCTGAAGTATTCCATAATTTTTATTTTAGAGGTATTTCACTTCCTTGGTTAGATTTATTACTGGTGGATTTTTTCAATATTTTATGTATAGGATCATCTTATTTGCAAACAGTGATAATTTCTTTTCTATTTTCTTCCCTTTTCTCTCCTTTTCTTGTACAACTGCTCTGGCTAAAATTTTGAGCACTATATTAGATAGGAATAGTGACAATGGATTTCCTTGTCTTGTTCCATACTTTAAAGAAAATGCTTTTAGTTTTTCCCCATTTTTATGTTGGCTTTGGGTTACATCATAACATTTAAATTGCAGAATATCAAGTGAAAAGTTAATATCCATCCAGAGATTTTATCTTTTTTTTTTCTCTTCTGGAAATAGTATTAGTGTTTTTATAGTTACACACAGGAGAATTGTAACATTTTAGGTGAAAATATGAAAACATTATTGCTTCAAGTTGGCTTAAGGAGATGTGGATATATATCAAGTTGACAAAAGGCCGACATTTGATGACAAATGTTATGTTTTAATTCCACAGGGTCAATGATACTCAGATATTTAATGAGAAGTGGCTGTGGATATTCATGTGAGGATGATTTGAAAAACATTATTATTCCCTCAGTGAACTTTTGAGTAAGCAGATTGACCTCCAAAATGTGGATTAACAGTATCCAATCAGTCAAAGAGCTGAATAGAACAAAAATAATGACCTTCCCAAGAAAGAAAGAATTATTCTCCAGACTAGTTTCTGATTTTACATTCAAGATTGGCTCTTCCTTGTCCTACAGCCAACTTCCTTGGAAACTGAGTTGAAACCTTGGCCCTCTTGGGTGCTCAGCACATTGGACATAAAGCGAAAAACCACAATATCAACTCCAGTGAGTCTTCAGTCAGTTAGCTTATTCTATAGGTTTGGCCAAACTAGCCTCCATAATTCTTTAAAACTATTCCTTAGATTACTGATGCATTGATTGATTATATCTTACAAATTATATCTCTATCTGAATAACTATGATTATAACATACATTGGCTAGGCATTTTCTGAAAATCTCCAGTTGGTATGTTAAAGCAGTAACTTCATATATGGTATCTAATTTTAGAGTTTGTGTGACCTCTATACCTGGACTAGAGAGCATAGAATGCTTCCATCTTTATTTTCATATTTCTGCCAGCACAGGGGTCTTGTTTTATCGATCCTGGTACAGGTTGATGGATGATGAAGGATAATCTAAAAACCAATGATAAAATATAATGATTCATATTCTCTCAATATTCAGCTCCCTATTTAGCACATTTGCATTTTTCTCCCATATATAAGCAACAGACAAATCACGGACACTGGATATGAGGAAAAAATGAATACTTCTTTCCTACTAATGAGTAAGAGTAACATTATTATTTAATGCTGGATTTTTAGATCAATATTTCATGTAGTGAGAAATGATGAAAAACATATGATTTGAAATCAAACTATGAAGGCATTTCATGTAGATTGCTAGGTCTACAGTGTACTTTAGCATTCATAATGTAGAAAATAGGACCCATCTATTATGTTATAATAAACATTAAATAATGTAAAATGGACAGAATAAGATTGTGTGCCATGAAACAAAGTTTACAATAATAATATCCATTGTGACCAAAATTTTATTAGTTGTTATATTACTGTTTATACAAATACAATACGTTATTTTTCCTCCTCAGCATGATAATCTTTTAGCCCTTTTTAATGCATCTTAATAAAAGTAAAGCATATGTGAAATTTTTCGTCTGTTTGTTGCCTTATCTGTTTTGATTTATTTAATATCCCATCTCACTTGTAGAATGCTTAGAATCCGAATAACTCACCAGCATTGCCTCATACATGCCTCATGCCTCATTCTTTCAGTTTTCTCCTAAGGACATTTTAATATGCCATAATGGTTTACTTGAGTACTGCAGTTGACATACTAGCACATTTGTAATAATGTAATGATAATTACAGATGAGTCACTGTTGTTCATAGACATTTTATTCACCATGGATTTGTTTGTTTGTTTGTTTCTGCTTTTGTTTTTTAACTGTTGGTCAGTAAAAGGAAAATAGAGTAAGTATCCAGTTGACTTGCATAAATAACAATTGAGTAAACACAATTATCATATATTTATTCATACAGGCAAAATAAAATTGCAAAGCAAAAAAGAATGTAAATACTTCTATTAAGAAAAACACAAAACTCATTGAAATATAAGTCAGAGACTTATAAATGGCAAATCACTCCTTATTGTAGGACAGAAACTATTCTAGAATTAATGATATTAAATCTTACTTAGTTAAATTATAAACAAATTTGTTTCAGAACAGTATGTCAATTGATCATATTTTTATTTACCTCTTTTTTGTTATTCTTGATAAAAATTTCAATAGTATAACAAAAAAGAAATATGAGTAAAATATTTTATTTATATATCAAAATGTAACACAAATATTTCAATACTAATATTATGATAATAATGAGGCAGCAGAGATATTTTTATATTTGATAAATCAAATCAAGTACATTGTGAATTTAGAAAATAAATACATTTTATTTATCAATAAATATTATAATCAATTACTTTAATAGACAAATAAATTAAAAAATAGAGTAAAAATACCTTCATTCTTTTTTTATGATGAAATCATAGCTGAAAGAATTAATAAATAAAATTGGCAACTTTTTTTAAAATTTCAGCTTGGAGAATAGTCCTGAAAATGTAAACAGATATGAAACAACAACAAATACTAAGTTTGTATAATTTTCTTGAACATATAAATAAATCATTGGCATTTTTAATATAAGATTTGTAAATCAATTAGAAAATATGCAAAATCAAAAAATAGGCAAAGAACACTCAGGGGAAATACAATTATCAATAATATTAAAACAAAATCTATTAATTTATTATCAGGATAATTTAAATAAAAACATGTACTTCATGTCTTAGAATATTTTAAAATATGGGAAAACATAACCAAATGAAAGAAAAACATGGAGAGTGAGATCAACATAAGTATTCATGGTTTAAGAACTATTATCATCTTAATGAACATCCTTTAAGGCTCATCTGTTGAGAGAGAAAGAGAGAGAGTGAAGAGAGAGAAAGAGAGAGAGAGAGAGTGTGTGTGTATACAGGTGCACATATTTACAATTTCACATTAACAGAATAAGAAATGCTGAATCTGAATTACCTTTGTACATACTTTCAGTTTGATTCATTTTAATAGTGAGAAGTTTTTGAGGGGAGGTACCAGGAATTGAACTCAGGGACACTCTACCACTGAGCCATATCCCCAGCCATATTCTGTATTTTATTGAGAGGGTCTCATTGTGTTGCTTAGCACCCAATTTTTGCAGACCTGGGCTTTGAACTCCTGATCCTCTTACCTCAGCCTCCCAGCTGCTGGGATTACAGATGTGCACCACTGCACCTGGCTAACAAAGACAATTTTAACTGTAGAAGTACAGAGGATTCCTTTAAATGAAAATAAAAAATATCTGCATCTTTTTTGTTTTGTTTTTTGCTCCACTGCATTGAAAATCTTTATTCTTATGTGATCCTACACTTGTTTACCACAGTCTACATCTCTAGAAGTACAATGGCTAGATTGAAATCCATGCATATTTTAAATTATGATAAATGCTGCCATGCTGCATTTCAAGAAGACTGTTTAATTTATCTTCTACCATGTGTGTATGTGAATTTCCACATTATCGAAAAATTGCTGATGATGGACAATAGTGATATTTTAAATTGTTGATATTTATGCCAGGGGCTAGTGTTACCAATAGGAAAAATAAATAATCATTGAGGTATTGTTACCTACTTTATTGACTTTCATAAAGAATACAATGGCTAAATGATATAAGAAACTTTAATATGCTCTCCAAGTGTCAGAGAAAAAAGCACATCTGAAGGAGGATGATAACCAGTGAAAATGGCTAGCATCTATTGTTCTTCTTATGTTTATATTTTCACTTAGTGTCCATTTCTCTGAACTTCCCTTGGTTACCGTAAATGGCTAGTAATAATAAGTAGATCATTCTTGGTTACAGTCTGTCCCTTCTCTCATCCACAGTATTTGTTTTATGTTATTCAAATGAATCTCCTACAGAAAATAGTCATTGTGTGTCTCAAAGCAAATTGGATAGCTGCAGACATGCATGATTGATTCTAGTTGGCATTCAGTAGTATAGTATTTTTAGAAAGGGGTGATTCCCAAAACACCAGGAAATGACTGGAAATGAGATTGAGAATAAATTTGAGATATTATACATTGTAATTATTAAAATGAAATTAAAATTGTAGTAGTCAAATTTAAGATCTCTATCTTCTATCTGCTGATCCTATGGTCTCTATAATAATTATTTGTAATACTCATAAATGCTCCCCTTAAATGTGATTGGTAGGGGAAAAAAGTTTGCCTTTGACTGTCTTCACCAGTACAAGACACTGCTGATGGAACATTGTCATAAGTTATTAGGTTTTCCTTGGCATCTACAAATATGAGCTAGGCAAAAAACCCTGTATAAAACACCAAAAAACCATGAGTCTTCAAACTGCTCAAAAGTGAGTTGTTTTGAAATTTGATTAGGAAAAACAAAGGGGGTAATTATCATTTTTCTATAAAGTTCTTCTTTTCTTCATATTTGAAAATATTACTAATCATGCCTATTTTGAAGAGTTCATTAAAGTGTTCTAGTCTTTTACACTCATGAAACTTTGAAATGACCAGTTGATAATCTCCTTTCAATTCATTCTATCAAGATGTGAAGTATCTTTGAACAAGATTTTTTTCTTCAAAGGCTTATTGTCCAAAGGTTTATTTTTTAATTATTGTAAAGAAATTAAGTAACTATAACCTTAAGTTAATTATTAAAGATTATATTACCAGATATTTATAATTTAATATTATAAATATTTTTGAAATATAAGTTTGTCATAAAACAATCTACATTGTTTTGATTTACAAGGTTATTTATGTTAATATATGTTGATTCAAAAATATTTAGTTCTAAAACATACATAACTATTGCATTTTCTAATGCTATTTTAACTGTTACTTTTCATTATATCATTAAAATTCTCCAATTATTCATTTTACATCAAATTAGACATTTTAGTTTAGAAATCATTAGTTGATTCATCTTATTTATGCATCAAAATATTAGTAATATAACTGATTATTGGAAACATATGAATTAAATTAGATGTTTTTATGTTCATTTTTTTATTCAAAATCCTTTTAAAATAATAGCATAGAAAACAATTTGGCAGCAGCACTGCCAACGCCCCGGCGGAGAAGCTGAGATCATCTAATTTGAAATATTTAAAGTGGATACAAAACTATTTCCGCAATGCAGACAATTAAGTGCGTTGTTGTGGGCGATGGTGCTGTTGGTAAAACATGCCTCCTGATATCCTACACAACAAACAAATTTCCATCTGAATATGTACCAACTGTTTTTGACAACTATGCAGTCACAGTTATGATTGGTGGAGAGCCATATACTCTTGGACTTTTTGATACTGCAGGGCAAGAGGATTATGACATATTATGACCACTGAGTTATCCACAAACAGATGTTTTTCTAGTCTGTTTTTCAGTGGTCTATCCGTCCTCATTTGAAAATGTGAAAGAAAAGTGGGTGCCTGAGATAACTCACCACTGTCCAAAGACTCCTTTCTTGCTTGTGGGGACCCAAATTGATCTCAGAGATGACCCATCTACTATTGAGAAACTTGCCAAGAACAAACAGAAGCCTATCACTCCAGAAACTGCTGAAAAGCTGGCCCGTGATCTGAAGGCTGTCAAGTATGTGGAGTGTTC